>NC_087080.1:688767-1251267 GCF_026151205.1 Bolinopsis microptera | reverse complement strand
AGCTGCAGTTAAAGTAGCTGCAGTTAAAGTAGCTGCAGTTAAAGTAGCTGCAGTTAAAGTAGCTGCAGTTAAAGTAGCTGCAGTTAAAGTAGCTGCAGTTAAAGTAGCTGCAGTTAAAGTAGCTGCAGTTAAAGTAGCTGCAGTTAAAGTAGCTGCAGTTAAAGTAGCTGCAGTTAAAGTAGCTGCAGTTAAAGTAGCTGCAGTTAAAGTAGCTGCAGTTAAAGTAGCTGCAGTTAAAGTAGCTGCAGTTAAAGTAGCTGCAGTTAAAGTAGCTGCAGTTAAAGTAACTGCAGTTAAAGTAGCTGCAGTTAAAGTAACGGTATAATATACGGGTCGCACAGAGAGAGAGAGAGAGAGAGAGAGAGAGAGAGATCTGTATAAAGGTGTGGAAACTGTTTAATATGCGAGTAACCACCTGGAGCAGTGGAGCAAAGTGAGCTAACTTTCAACAACGTGTTTTGTTACACCGGGGAGGTGGTGCACACCGCACGTGGGCACGTGGGCGTGGTTCAGGTGTGTGGTGTGTAACACGGTAACATGTGATATTATCGTTCTGTTACATGGTCATGTTACATAGCGTGTGAGTTCGGGTGGAACCTCACTACCTCACTACCCAGACCCACTGCCCTTACTACTCTATTACAGGTCAATTAAACTTCAATTAGAACACCTGTTACAGCTCAATTAGAGGATATTAGAACAGCTGTTCCTAGATTGACACGCTGGTATTATATAGGTGTATTATATAATATATTATATACTATACTATATAGGGTCAACGCTTTATTCGTTCTATTCGCTCTATTCGCTCCACAACTAGCATGAGAATGGTGGTAAGGTTGATTTTCACCTATTTAGCGAGGATGGTATTAGGTTTAGCCATGTCATTTGGAAGGTAATAATATGTTAGATGAACTTAACAACTGGACGAACAACACTGTTTATAGTTTGATAAACGGAAAATAATCACAATATAAAAAGAGATTTTGGTAGATTTTTGAAGAGGACCGTTTCTGCCGCCCCCCACCCCCCCCCCCCCCCCCCCCCCCCCCCTTGACCGAAATGTCGCGGTTTTCACTGAAATTGTGACCAGTGACCAATCAGTGAGGTCGGTGAGAGTGACACAAGTCGCTATCAAGGTACTGGAACCATTATATCCGGAGAAACCTTTGATGCGATGAAAATTTTGAGTATGTCCTACCGGTAGGACATATTCGAATTTCAGCTTTCTGCGACCCAAATTTCACTGTTTTGACTGGATTTTTCTTGACTGACCATCTTACAGGGTCACTGAGGATAGCACAAGACACAATTGAGGTACTCAAAGTTCTATTCCCAAGGAAAGCTTTGATAATATAAACAAATCTGAGCAGGACGTATATGAGGAGGTCTTGTTTATAATATTTTCCAGGAATTATTTCCCGAAAAGTCGTGGACACTGGTAACCGATAATTTCCCGCAAGGGTTGCAAGAGTGTTTAAATGAGGACAGACTGCGAGTCACCCCAGACTGGCTGGGGGGAGTTTCAAAACAAATAACAGTGGCGCACTATATTATGTTACACACTATCTTACTATATATAAAGCGAGACGATATATATATATTTATCTGTGCCATTTTACTGACACCACGGCATCAACTTTAACGCGAATTTCTGCAAAAACCGCCAAAGATATACAACTGAAACTTTTTTGACTGGGTCAAATGCTTTAATGGCCTCCAAATCAGCAAGAAAAAATAAAAAATTGGCCAAGAAATAGGAGTTTTAGAGCCCAAAATTTGGTACCCCAAGTGGTGTCAAAAACGCGAATTAAATAGGTAATAATTGTTTTAGTTTCTTGAGTCTTGACACCATTTTAGGGTTAGACGGGTTCCTGCTAGTATTGTATCATGCGTACGTATCACATTACACATCTTCCAATCAAAACCGGAAAAAATAATAACAATAAATAATACCTTGGCTTAGTTTCGTGCTCACCCGAGGCACTCAACAGCCAGTATAACACGTGGTATGACGTCATAACACGTGGTATGACGTCATAACACGTGTTATGACGTCATACCACGTGTTATGATAAACAAGGTATTATTGTATTATAAACACTCACTGACAGGGTCAAACAATAACCACAGTATAGTCAAGGTGCATTTTCATGAATAAAAAAAAGATTCAACAAAGAAAAAGTGCACCTGGTCGGCTAGACAAAACATTCACAATACTTAAAATTCATTACTCATTCTTTGAAAAATGTCAGAAATGTAAAACATTAACCTTAGTCGTATTGAAGTATGCATTGTAACAAATTACTTACAACAACTTAGCAACAAATTACTTATTATAACTTAAAATTACTTATTTAATTACTTATAGAAAACACTATATGAATTAGAAAGTTGGTCAGAGTTCCCCTTAGTAGGACGATGCTGTGTCCCACCGTACCCCACTGTGTCCCACTGTGTCCCACCGTGTCCCACTGTGTCCCACTGTGTCCCACTGTGTCCCACTGTGCCCCACTGTGTCCCACTGTGTCCCACTGTGTCCCACTGTGTCCCACTGTGTCCCACTGTGTCCCACCGTGTCCCACTGTGTCCCACTGTGTCCCACTGTGTCCCACTGTATCCTACTGTGTCCCACTGTGTCCCACTGTGTCCCACTGTGCCCCACTGTGTCCCACTGTGTCCCACTGTGTCCCACTGTATCCTACTGCCAAAAGAACAATAAGCTCTCGACCTACTATCCAGTTGTAAGATTGTGAAATATTTAAACTATATAAAGAATTAAGTTGTATACTTACCTCAATAGCAAACAGCATGGCTTCCGATCGGGGAAAAGTTGTCTCACTCAGCTGCTTCATCATTTTGATGACATCATCGAGGCGTTATCAAATGGTGACGACATGGACGCTATATACTTGGATTATGCCAAGGCCTTTGATAAAGTAGATCATCAAATTCTTATCAAAAAACTGCAGCTATATGGTTTTCATCCCAAAATCATCATCTGGATCGAGTCATTTCTTACAAATAGAAGTCAACAAGTTGTTGTAGATGGTCACATGTCTATCATTGCTCTTATTATGAGTGGTGTCCCCCAAGGAACAGTTTTAGGTCCCATACTGTTTTTAATATTCATTAATGACATTGCTAGCTGCGTGTTGCATTCAACGTTAAGATGTTTCGCTGACGACACAAGAATTTGCAGATCCATCAGTGATTCACATAATGTTACTGAGCTTCAGTCTGATCTTGACAAAGTCACTGAGTGGTCATCAAGAAACAACATGGCACTACATGAGGATAAGTTTGAGTACATATGCCATCTTGCCAACAAACGTAATCCTCTCTATGAGCTTCCTTTTGTCCATGAACAGTTCCAATACAGAACATCAACTGGTACTATACTCAGTCCTGTGGATCAGCTCCGTGATCTCGGTATAACAGTATCCAGTGATACGTCCTGGACATCACACATACGATCTAGTTGTGATAAAGCGAGGAAGATGG
Organism: Bolinopsis microptera; assembly: GCF_026151205.1. Taxonomy (NCBI): domain Eukaryota; kingdom Metazoa; phylum Ctenophora; class Tentaculata; order Lobata; family Bolinopsidae; genus Bolinopsis; species Bolinopsis microptera. The sequence continues at coordinate 1,247,763 of NC_087080.1, read as the reverse complement.
CAGCATGGGTATTCAGTGTCTTCCACTCTCGCAATACTGGTGTTATGTTAACACTATACAAGTCACTAGTCCGTAGCCACTTAGAGTATTGCTCTCCTCTGTGGAATCCGGCGAAAGTGTATGAAATTCAGGAGCTTGAAAGTGTACAAAGAACTTTCACTTCAAAGATCCATGGTTTACAGCATCTCCATTATTGGGATCGCCTAAAAACCCTGTCCCTCATGTCACTTCAGAGGCGCAGAGAACGTTACATTGTCATGCACATGTGGAAAATCCTACATGGTTTCACATCCAACGACCTTGAAGTACAGTTCACAGTAAATCCACGATTGGGTACCCTTGCTAAGGTTCCAGCTGTTCGTACAAAAAGCTCAGCTGCTCACCAGACTCTATATGAAACATCATTTGGTGTAATGGGTCCCAGACTCTGGAACTGTATACCTTCGCACATACGTGCAGTCTCCAAACATGATGGCTTCAAGCATCATATGACGGCATTCATGCTTTCCTTGCCGGATAAACCGCCAATCCGGGGCTTCACATCACCGAACTCCAATTCTATACTGGACTGGCGTAACGATCGAGAGGCATCTTCTCTCTGGGGTGGTCAGCAACTCTGATGGCCTGTCGAGTTTCGACGAAGCAGATCAAAGGTATCAAATGTAAGGTAAGGTACCTTCTCTCACGATTACAATAAATTATTATGTTAATATATTGTAAATAAATAAAGTAGGTATAACATTGTGTCACACCATTACAAGAATCAACGCCCCCCCCCCCCCCCCCCCCCCCCCCGAGGCATAAAAAGGCAAAAGTCATAATGCCCTATTAGATTGCCCACTGCACTGTGCCCCCCGCCCCCCCCCCCCCCCCCCCCACAATACTACCAAACCTTACAACACAAGTTGCAACCAATTAATCAACTCTCCGAGACACGAGCTTTGCATTTCATGTTGCGAAATAATTTGCTGTCTAGAGTCTGCGACTTTATGTTAAATTTTGCAGTATTACTCAGAAAAGTCTCGGAATATAATGCGTTTTTAACTGCAAATTAGTGGTTCCTGTGCCAGTGGTAATAATATCCAATATCCAATATCCAATAAATATTTAAACATCACGGACAAACTACCTTTCTCACATTAAACAGAATATTAAGTTCAGTTACGTAGCGAGATGATTAGAAGTGAGATATGACATCTAAAAAGCCATGATAGGCATTCACATTTCCTATTACTTTAAAAAAATGAATTATAGTAAGTAAGTTATATAGGTATAAACTTACTGAGAATGTTTGTTAATTATATAAAGTAAGGCATTAATTTACTGAGGGTATTTGTTAATTAAATCTTTATATAAAGTAAGGTATTAACTTACTAAACTAAAGATGTTTGTTAATTATACAAAGTAAGGTTTTAACTAATAACTTACTGAGGATTTTTGTTAAATGCATAAAGTAAGATATTAACTTACTGAGAATGTTTGTTGATTATATAAAGTAAGGTATTAACTAATAACTTACTGAGGATGTTTAACATCCACCGAGAACTGGAGCGGCTCTTTAGAGTCTACAGCAAACTCAGAGCCAGGTAAGTGTATCACAGTTTGGCACTCCTCGTCAGCCTCTTTGTTGTAAATACGCAGCAATCCGTCGATCAGATCACATGATATCCTGGGTTATATAGTTATATTGTTAATATCACAATCAACCACCATCACCAACAAGCACCCACCATCACCAACAATCACCAACAAGCACCCACCATCACCCACCATCACCAACAAGTACCCACCATCACCAACAATCACCAACAAGCACCCACCATCACCCACCATCACCAACAAGCACCCACCATCACCAACAATCACCAATAAGCACCCACCATCACCCACCATCACCAACAAGTACCCACCATCACCAACAATCACCAACAAGCACCCACCATCACCCACCATCACCAACAAGCACCCGCCATCACCAACAAGCACCCACCATCACTTACGTCAGTAAAACAGTAAAGATCATTAAAACATACCATTTCTTAGGCCAGGGTAGGAGAGCAGCTATGGTCCCTGACAGGATAATTACAAGTCATATTTATTGATTATTATTAAATATATTTATCAAAATCTTATTCATGGCCTTTTGGCATTTTGATGGAATATGAATGAATTACAGCCCGATTTAATACATCAAATCATATTTGAGACATGGAGCAGTAAACGGTTTCAAGTCAAAGAGTTAATAAATGCTGAAGATTATCTGGACCTGTGCTTCTAATTCTAATGGTATACTCAGCAACAACAATTAATGTATTCACCTGTCGGTTTAACAGAAAGATGTCCATCAACTATACTATCAACAAACTTGCCATTGTCATTCATCATTTTCTACCATATGCCTTCATCGTGCGCTATACCTATTAAAAAAATAATGTAATCTGGGAAAATACCCAATTATGATAGAATAAAGTCATTTTTATGTTGAAATCAACATTTAAATGGATTTACTTTTTTTAAATATGCAGCTTCAAATAATTACGATTTAATGAACAGTAATCATTTTTCCCGAACATTTCCATCCATAGATCTATAACATGTAACTTACAAACAAGATATTGAATGAAACAAATAGACTACGTCATAAACTTCGTTAGTGAGCAATAAAATAATACTATGCTATGTAGTTTTTAATTTAATCCTTTATTAACAATCAAGTAATATGATAAAAATCGTAAGATGCTCCCGAATTAAAAAACAGTAACATTTAAGACTGTTAATTTTGTTTCTCACCATAGTGGATTCTCATTTTATGTAAAGTAAGATGACCAGCTCTACTTGTAGCATATGAACACTCCGAACATTTGAAGGGTTTCTCACCCGAGTGAAATCTCATATGTCTAGTAAGATTAAGCTCTACTTGTAGCATATGAACACTCTGAACATTTAAAGGGTTTCTCTCCAGAGTGAATTCTCATATGTCTAGTAAGAGTACCTGCTCTCTTGCAGCAAATGAACACACTGAACATTTAAAGGGTTTCTCTCCAGAGTGAATTCTCATATGTCTAGTAAGATTACCTGCTTGTCTTGCAGCAAATGAACACTCTGAACATTTGAAGGGTTTCTCTCCAGAGTGAATTCTCATATGTCTAGTAAGAGTACCTGTTTCTCTTGCAGCAAATGAACACTCTGAACATTTGAAGGGTTTCTCTCCAGAGTGAATTCTCATATGTCTAGTAAGATTACCTGCTTCTCTTGTAGCATATGAACACTCTGAACATTTAAAGGGTTTCTCTCCAGAATGAATTCTCATATGTCTAGTTAGGTTACTAGTTCTACTTGTAGCATATGAACACTCTGAACATTTAAAAGGTTTCACTGACAAACTCTCACTAGGAGACAGAACTAACGTTTTCTGAGGTTCTACTCCCGTCAAGTTATCTGCATTATCAAGGTTTTCAGGTACTTCTGGGATGCTACTTTGACCTCGTACAGCATCCAACCAAAGCAAGTCTTTCTGAAAAGAACACATCACTTACGTCGAACAAACATTTCAGAAATACATTCTTAGGAGTAATCTATGTCCCTGAGATAATTCACTTATTTATGATATTTGCAATAATTATCAAATTTGTTAATCCTTTAGCATTTAGGATATAATAATTAGCCTTAGATACATAAATAATAAATCATATAAATTATAAATCATTGTAAATTGGATCTCGAGAAATTTTGATTCATTCGTGATGGTAACAACGAATTAAAATAAAATAATGGATGAATTAATTCTCAACAGCCCAACAGATTACTCACCTAAATAAAAACTGGCATATAATCAAATAATATTTGAACTACCGTCAATCTATTTGTATAGTTTAATAATTATTGCTTTCGCAAGAACGAATTTCAGAATTTTAAAACTATTCATATTACCATTGCACATTAATATGAGCAATTTGATAGAATTATTTAAATAATCTTTAGCAAGTATCATTTTGAAATTTCCTATCTAAACGTATAACATTAAACTTACAAAGTATTATGAAAAAATGAGTACTAAATTGTCCAATTGACTACAATAATATATGTATACAATCCCTTTAGACTATAAACTCATTAACAATCTGGAAGATTTACTAACAGAGAGAATATGTTCGTTTTAAAAAGCTTAAAATCCATTTGAGTTATTTTTCAACTAGTAATTGGCCATTAATTAAGAAGTTACCTGCAATTGTTTAGTTGACACTCGAACATTTGATTATTCTAGAGGAAACTTAGTGTAAGTCAGGCGTGTGTAAAACCACATCTGAACATTGAAGTTTCTCGAACCATACATAAGTCCAGGATATCGTATATTTAATCAATACTTGTTCACATGAGACTTGAAGGTTTTCTAAGACGGTATTGATACTGCTTACTCCAGCAATGAAATCTGAACATTACTAAGGGTTTTCCAGAGTGAATTCTCGTATTCTAGTGTGATCATGGTGCTGTTTAACATGTTCTATTAGCTGAGTGTCTGAGTAAACATGTTCAGCACAAACTGGACACATGAAAACAGATGGTTTATCTGAATCAGATTTTATTTCTTGTTTGATGGAACAATTTGATACTGATTTATGTTCTTTGATGTGCTCAACAAAGAAGTCTTCTGAAAAGAAATGTGCTCCGCACATTGGGCAGAGGAAACCGTTGGATTTCTCTGAGATCTCCACTTGTTCTGATTTGATCTCTTGTTTAAAATCTTTAGACATTCTAGGATATCAAAATATTAGATAAATAATAATATATCATATAAATTATAAAAATTATTGTAAATTGGATCTTCGAGAAATTTTGCATTCATACCGTGATACAACGAAATTAAAATAAAATAAATGGATGAATTAATTCTCAACACACCAACACGACTTATCTCACCTAAAATAAAACACTGGCAATAATGAATAAAAATAATGCTTTAGAAACTACCGTCAATCTATTTGTTATTGTGTTGATATAATTATTGCTTTTCACCAGAATGAATCTTCAGACATTTTAAAACATCATAATACCATTGCAGCAGCAGATTATGAGCAAAGATAGAATTTTTACAACTTATCTTCTAGCAAGTCCCCATTTTGAAATTTCTATACTAAAACCGTATACAAATTCAAAATGGGGACTTGCTAGGAAGAGTCTAAAATAGCCCAAATCTGACTCACATAATATATGTGTTAACAATCCCTTTCAGACTATAAACATCATTAACACCTGGAAGATTTCTAACCAGAGAGAAATATTTTGTTTTAAAGCTTAAATCCATTTGAACTGCAATTCAAAATAGTAATATGAGCACACTGAATATTAAGAGGGTTACCTGCAATTGTTTAGTCTCATATTATTTATTATAGCATCACCTGCTTGTATTGAAATATTGAGATACTGATAATATTTGAATCATTTTTCACAAGAGTGAATTTTCTTAAGACTGGTAATTGCACTAGCTCTACTCACAGCACATGAACACTCTGAACATTTAAAGGGTTTCTCTCCAGAGTGAATTCTCGTATTTCTAGTAAGATTACCTGCTTGACTTGCAGCATATGAACATTCTGAACATTTGAAGGGTTTCTCTCCAGAGTGAATTCTCATATGTCTAGTAATAGTACCTGTTTCTCTTGCAGCAAATGAACACTCTGAACATTTGAAGGGTTTGTCTCCAGAGTGAATTCTCATATGTCTAGTAAGGTCACTAGTTCTACTTGTAGCATATGAACACTCTGAACATTTGAAGGGTTTCACTGACAAACTCTCACTAGGAGATAGAACTAAAGTTTTCTGAGGTTCTACTCCCGTCAAGTTATCTGCATTATCAAGGTTTTTAGGCACTTCTTGGCTGCTGTGATCATGGTGCTGTTTAACATGTTCTATTAACTGAGTGTCTGAGAAAACATGTTCAGCACAAACTGGACACATGAAAACAGACGGTTTATCTGATTCAGGTTTTATTTCTTGTTTGATGGAACAATTTGATACTGATTTATGTTCTTTGATGTGCTCAACAAAGAAGTCTTCTGAAAAGAAATGTGCTCCGCACATTGGGCAGAGGAAACCGTTGGATTTCTCTGAGATCTCCACTTGTTCTGATTTGATCTCTTGTTTAAAATCTTTAGACATTCTAGGATATCAAAATATTAGATAAATAATAATATCATATAAGGGTAAACCTTATATGATATTATTATTATATATAATAATATCATATAAGGGTAAACCGCCCCTAAAATGTCACCCACCTCTAAAACGCCACTCTTGATTGATTGGATTCCATCTTCTTAGAAAGTATCTTACCTAATCATTTGTAACTCCTAAACATAAAAAAATATCATTCAGACCCTGCCACATCCCGAAATTGAATCTAAATGATGCCACAAGGGCATTTTTTTCAATTTGTACGAATTTTTTTCTTTTGAAAAAAAAGCGCACAATTTTATAACTCTGGAATTCATTAATATTAACTCAGTTTTGGTCTAGGATAGTGATATTTACATATTTTAGCAACTTTGTACATATGACTGGAGATATGGAAAGTTATACATTACTCAATATTACTACCTTCCCCTAAAATGTCAACTGGCCGCCCCCTAAAATGTAATTTTATCAGATTCTGGCTTTGAGACTACAAGCACCATAAAATGGAGGTACCAGCCTATTAAACATCATATTTAGCATCTAATGGTAATATTGGAAAGCTTTGGCAGCTCAAGGAATTAGTTGTATTTTATTAATCGCAATAAACATCCCCTAAAATGTCTAATTATCCCCCCTAAAATGTCATTTTAACCTGATCAAATTACTCAGGCTTTTCCTAAGATGCAATGCATACTCACATTTCGTTAATTCTTGATGTTAATAATTAACAAGTGCCAAAACAAGAGCTATTATCGCACACCATGCGACCAAATACAAATTTGACATTTTAGGGGAGAAAAAAATGACATTTTAGGGGGCATATCATAGGTTAACTAGATAATCTAACTACAGGTGTTAATTTTGTTGACTGAGTTACTGTTTTGCCGTAAGTTCTGGGTATTCAAAAAAAAGTCCCCAAAATGTCACAAAAAGTAAATTGACGAAATTCCACCATTTTTTTTTCAACAGAGAGAGAAATTCTAGTCGACACCTCTCAGAAATAGGTTATATTTGTCCAAGAAGTGGTTAAAATTAATAATTGAGCAACAGTCTGAGTGCTACACAACTTGTTTTAGCTGACGTTTTAGGGGTGGTGCACGTGACATTTTAGGGGGTGATTACGGTTTTGAGGTACTTCCTTTAGTGAGTGAATGTTTTCAAGTAGCTTAATGTTTTAATAAGACAAAACAAATAGTACTAGTGACAAAAGATAAATCAGGCCTCCTGTACATTTTGTAATTATCACACATAGAGAGTTGACATTTTAGGGGTGGTGTTTTAAAAGTGACTCCATTTCAACGTCAACAAAATTGTACCTGATTTTATTTTCAAATTTCCAAACTTCCTGGCAGGCTAGAAAAAGGTTTAAATATCATTCCTAGACACTTTAGAACCCTGTAAATTTAGCCCTAGTAACTCGGCAATCTGGGCCAAAAAACCGGTGACGTTTTAGGGGCGGTTTACCCGTAAATTACAAAAATCATTGTAAATTGGATCTTCGAGAAATTTTGCATTCATACCGTGATACAAAGAAATTTAAATAAAAAAATGGATGAATTAATTCTCAACACTCAATCAACAATTTATCTCATCTTAAATAAAACACTTGCTAACTAATATATTTGTGATGATATAACTACTGCTTTTCACCAGAATGAATCTTCAGACATTTTAAAACATCATAATACCATTGCAGCAGCATATTATGAGCAAAGATAGCAATTTTAAAACTAATCTTCTAGCAAGTCCCCATTTTGAAATTTCTATGCTAAGACTGTCTGCAAAGTGGCTTACACAGGGGGAAGCGTCTAAAATAGCCCAAATCTGACTCACATAATATGTTAACAATCCCTTTCAGACTATAAACATCATTAACATCTGGAAGATTTCTAACCAGAGAGAAATATTTTGTTTTAAAGATTATCCATTTGAACTGCAAGATAGTATTATGAGCACACTAAATATTAAGAGGGTTACCTGCGATTGTTTAGTCTCATATTATGTATTGTAGCATCACCTGCTCACATGTCTAGTAAGATTACCAGCTATACTTGTAACATATGAACACTCTGAACATTTGAAGCGTTTCTCTCCAGAGTGAATTCTCGTTATATGTTGAGTGAGATAACCTGCTTCTCTTGCAGCAAATGAACACACAGAGCATTTAAAGGGTTTCTCTCCAGAGTGAATTCTCATATGTCTAGTAAGAGTACCTGCATCTCTTGCAGCATATGAACACTCTGAACATTTAAAGGGTTTCTCTCCAGAGTGAATTCTCATATGTCTAGTAAGAGTACCTGCATCTCTTGCAGCATATGAACACTCTGAACATTTAAAGGGTTTCTCTCCAGAGTGAATTCGCATATGTTTAGTGAGATTACCTGCTTCTCTTGCAGCAAATGAACACTCTGAACATTTAAAGGGTTTCTCTCCAGAGTGAATTCCCATATGTCTAGTTAAATCACTGGATCGTGATGTAGCAAATAAACACTCTGAACATTTAAAGGGTTTCTCTCCAAAGTGAATTCTCTTTATATGTTTAGTGAGATCACCTGCATCTCTTGCAGCATATGAACACTCTGAACATTTAAAGGGTTTTTCTCCAGAGTGAATTTTCATATGTCTAGTAAGAGTACCTGCTCTACTTGTAGCATATGAACACTCTGAACATTTGAAGGGTTTCACTGACAAACTCTCACTAGGAGACAGAACTAACGTTTTCTGAGGTTCTGCTCCCGTCAAGTTATCTGCATTATCAAGGTTTTCAGGTACTTCTTGGCTGCTGTGATCATGGTGCTGTTTAACATGTTCTATTAGCTGAGTGTCTGAGTAAACATGTTCAGCACAAACTGGACACATGAAAACAGACGGTTTATCTGATTCAGATTTTATTTCTTGTTTGATGGAACAATTTGATACTGATTTATGTTCTTTGATGTGCTCAACAAAGAAGTCTTCTGAAAAGAAATGTGCTCCGCACATTGGGCAGAGGAAACCGTTGGATTTCTCTGAGATCTCCACTTGTTCTGATTTGATCTCTTGTTTAAAACCTTTAGACATTCTAGGATATCAAAATATTAGATATTAATAATAGTATCATATAAATTACATAAATTATTGTAAATTGGATCTTCGAGAAATTTTGCATTCATACCGTGATACAACGAAATTCAAATAAAATAAATTGATGAATTAATTCTCAAAACACCAACACGACTTATCTCATCTAAAATAAAACACTTGCAATTATGAATAAAAATAATGCTTTAGAAACTACCGTCAATCTATTTGTTATTGCGTTGATATAATTATTGCTTTGCACCAGAATGAATTTTCAGACATTTTAAAACAAGATAATACCATTGCAGCAGCATATTATGAGCAAAGATAGCATTTTTAGATTTTTACAACTAATCTTCTAGCAAGTCCCCATTTTGAAATTTCTATACTAAGGCTGTCTGCAAAGTGGCTTACAGTGGGGGAAGAGTCTAAAATAGCCCAAATCTGACTTACATAATATGTTAACAATCCCTTTCAGACTATAATCATCATTAACATCTGGAAGACTTCTAACCAGAGAGAAATATTTTATTTTAAAGATTATTCATTTGAACTGCAAGATATTAATATGAGCACACTGAATATTTAAAGGGTTTCATGCAATTGTTTAGTTTCCTATTATGAATTATTATACCTTCCGGTTCCGATTGGAAGGGGTGTAATCCGATACGTGCGCACCATCTTACTATATATAAAGCGAGACGATATATATATTATATATATATATATATATATATATATATATATATATATATATATATATATATATATATATATATATATATATTTATCTGTGCCATTTTACTGACACCACGGCATCAACTTTAACGCGAATTTCTGCAAAAACCGTAAAAGATATACAACTGAAACTTTTTTGACTGGGTCAAATGCTTTAATGGCCTCCAAATCAGCATGAAAAAATAAAAAATTGGCCAAGAAATAGGAGTTTTAGAGCCCAAAATTTGGTACCCCAAGTGGTGTCAAAAACGCGAATTAAATAGGTAATAATTGTTTTAGTCTCTTGAGTCTTGACACCATTTTAGGGTTAGACGGGTTCCTGCTAGTACAATATAGTGTCTGATATATAGAACGCCGGTGTTATTTTTTTGAAACTTGCCGCCAGCCAGTCTGAGTCTATGCTGATAATACCTTCGCTTCCCTTGCGGGAAAAATGTGCAAATTATCAGCTCTCCGTGTCCCAGACTTTTAGTGGATATAATTCCCGGAAGGGAAAAATATAATACCTCCACTACTTCGTGCCCTCACGTTCCCTCCAGCAAGCTGTCGGGAATTATCGCGATCCGCACTCAGTGGCGGAGGTATTATATAGGTAGTATTGTAACATCACCTGCTTGTATTGAAATAATGTTTCAATACAAGCAGGTGATGCTACAATTATTGAGAAACTGCTAATATTTGAATCTTTTTTCAACACATTGAATTTTCATATGTCTAGTAAGATTACCAGCTCTACGTGTAGCATATGAACACTCTGAACATTTGAAGGGTTTTTCGCCAGAGTGAATATCCATATGTGTAGTAAGATTACCAGCTCTACTCGCAGCAAACGAACACTCTGAACATTTGAAGGGTTTCTCTCCAGAGTGAATTCTCATATGTGTAGTAAGATTACTTGCTTGACTTGCAGCAAATGAACACACAGAACATTTAAAGGGTTTTTCTTCATTGTGAATCTTCATATGTCTAGTAAGATGGCCTGCTTGTCTTGTAGCAAACGAACACTCTAAACATTTGAAGCGTTTCTCTCCAGAGTGAATACCCATATGTCTAGTAAGGTCACTAGTTCTATTTGTAGCATATGAACACTCTGAACATTTGAAGCGTTTCTCTCCAGAGTGAATACCCATATGTCTAGTAAGGTCACTAGTTCTACTTGTAGCATATGAACACTCTGAACATTTGAAGGGTTTCACTGACAAGTGACAAACTCTCACTAGGACACAGAACTAACGTTTTCTGAGGTTCTAATCCCGTCAAGTTATCTGCATTATCAAGGTTTTCAGGTACTTCTTGGCTGCTGTGATCATGGTGCTGTTTAACATGTTTTATTAGCTGAGTGTCTGAGTAAACATGTTCAGCACAAACTGGACACATGAAAACAGACGGTTTATTCGATTCAGATTTTATTTTTTGTTTTATGGAACAATTTGATACTGATTTATGTTCTTTGATGTGCTCAACAAAGAAGTCTTCTGAAAAGAAATGTGCTCCGCACTTTGGGCAGAGGAAACCATTGGATTTCTCTGAGATCTCCACTTGTTCTGATTTGATCTCTTGTTTAAAACCTTTAGACATTCTAGGATATCAAAATATTAGATAAATAATAATATAATTTAAATTACATAAATTATTGTAAATTGGATCTTCGAGATATTTTGCATTCATACCGTGATACAAAGAAATTCAAATAAAATAAATGGATGAATTAATTCTCAACACACCAACACTAATTATCTCATCTAAAATAAAACACTTTTAGAATCTACCGTCAATCTATTTGTATAGATATCTAGGATATCAAAATATTAGATATTAATAATAATATCATAAAAATTACAAAAATTATTGTAAATTGGATCTATTTATGATGATATGATTATTGCTTTTCACCAGAATACCATTTTTACAACTTATCTTCTAGCAAGTCCCCATTTTGAAATTTCTATGCTAAGACTGTCTGCAAAGTGGCTTACAGTGGAGGAAGAGTCAAAATAACCCAAATCTGACTCACATATTATGTTAACAATCCCTTTCAGACTATAAACATCATTAACATCTGGACGATTTCTAACCAGAGAGAAATATTCTGTTTTAAAGATTATCCATTTGAACTGCAAGATATTAATATGAGCACACTGAATATTTGGAGGGTTACCTCCAATAGTTTAGTCTCATATTATGTATTGTAACATCACCTGCTTGTATTAAAATATTGAGATACTGTTAATATTTGAATCATTTTTTACCTGAGTGAATTCTCATATGTCTAGTAAGATTACCTGCTTGTCTTGTAGCAAACGAACAATCTGACTATTTGAAGGGTTTCTCTCCCGAGTGAATTCTCATATGACTAGTGAGTGCACTAGCTCTACTTCCAGCATATAAACACACAGAGCATTTAAAGGGTTTCTTCCTTTCCCTGTCTTTTCTTAGACATTCTTGGTAGAGACAGGGATCCTTCTTCTTCCTGTCCCGGGAAATTTTGCTCCATTCCCTTTCTTTGGGAGCATTACGTTTCCTCTTTGGAATACTAGGACCGTACAACACCCGCCCTTTCTGTTCCTTTTTCCTTTCATCTTTACCATATCTTGACCGAGCGGATATTATAATTGAGGCACTAGATTTAATTTTTTGTTTTATGGAACAATTTGACACTGATTTATGTTCTTTGATGTGCTCAACAAAGAAGTCTTCTGAAAAGAAATGTGCTCCGCACATTGGGCAGAGGAAACCGTTGTATTTATCTGAGATCTCCACTTGTTCTGATTTAATCTCTTGTTTAAAATCTTTAGACATTCTAGGATATCAAAATATTAGATAAATAATAATATCATATAAATTACATAAATTATTGTAAATTCGATCATTGACAAACTTTGCATTCATACCGTGATTCAAATAAAAGAAATGGATGAATTAATTCTCAACACACCATCACGAATTATCTCATCTAAAAATAAAACAATTGCAATTACTCAATTATGAATAAAAATTATGCTTTAGAAACTAACGCCAATCTATTTGTGTTGATATTGTCAAGCTTGTTTAGAGTAGAATGAAACGCGTTGAGTAGAATGAAAGGCACTGATACGATCTCAATTACATACACAAATAGTACTTCCTAGATGGGAGTGATGGTTAAATATAAGGTAAAATGTATTATAATTTATACTCAAATATAATAGATAATATAATAAAAGACCCCTGACAATATAATTATTGCTTTTCACCAGAATACCATTGCAGCAGCAGTATATGTATGAGCAAAGAAAGAATTTTTACAACTAATCATCTAGCAAGTCCACATTTTGAAATTTCTATACTTTGCTGTCTGCAAAGTGGCTTACAGTGGGGGAAGAGTCTAAAATAGCCCAAATCTGACTCACATAATATATGTGTTAACAATCCCTTTCAGACTATAAACATCATTAACACCTGGAAGATTTCTAACCAGAGAGAAATATTTTGTTTTAAAGCTTATCCATTTGAACTGCAAGATATTAATATGAGCACACTGAATATTAGGAGGTTTACCTGCGATTGTTTAGTCTCATATTATGTATAGTAGCATCACCTGCTTGTATTGAAAAATTGAGATACTGTTAATATTTGAATCATTTTTTGGAAGAGTGAATTCTCATATGTCTAGTAAGATTACCAGCTTTACTTGTAGCATATGAACACTCTGAACATTTGAAGCGTTTCTCTCCAGAGTGAATTATCGTTATATGTTGAGTGAGATTACCTGCTTCTCTTGCAGCAAATGAACACTCTGAACATTTAAAGGGTTTCTCTCCAGAGTGAATTCTCATATGTCTAGTAAGATAACCTGTTTCTCTTGCAGCAAACGAACACTGAGAACATTTGAAGGGTTTCTCTCCAGAGTGAATTCTCATATGTCTAGTAGGTCACTACCTCTACTTGTAGCATATGAACACTCTGAACATTTAAAAGGTTTCACTGACAAACTCTCACTAGGAGACAGAACTAATGTTTTCTGAGGTTCTGCTCCCGTCAAATTATCTGCATTATCAAGGTTTTCAGGTACTTCTGGGCTGCTGTGATCATGGTGCTGTTTTACATGTTCTATTAGCTGAGTGTCTGAGTAAACATGTTCAGCACAAACTGGACACATGAAAACAGACGGTTTATCTGATTCAGATTTTATTTCTTGTTTGATGGAACAATTTAATACTGATTTATGTTCTTTGATATGCTCAACAAAGAAGTCTTCTGAAAAGAAATGTGCTCCGCACATTGGGCAGAGGAAACCGTTGGATTTCTCATAAATTATTGTAAATTGGATCTTCGAGAAATTTTGCATTCATACCGTGATAGAACGAAATTCAAATAAAATAAATGGATGAATTAATTCTAAACACACCAACACGAATTATCTCATCTAAAATAAAACACTTGCAATTATAATTAAAAATAATGCTTCAGAAACTACAGTCAATCTATTTGTAATTGTGTTGATATAATTATAGCTTTTCACCAGAATGAATTTTCGGACATTTTAAAACATCATAATACCATTGCAGCAGCATATAATATGAGCAAAGATAGCATTTTTACAACTAATCTTCTAGCAAGTCCCCATTTTGAAATTTCTATACTAAGGCTGTCTGCAAAGTGGCTTACAGTGGGGGAAGAGTCTAAAATAGCCCAAATCTGACTTACATAATATGTTAACAATCCCTTTCAGACTATAATCATCATTAACATCTGGAAGAATTCTAACCAGAGAGAAATATTTTGTTTTAAAGATTATCCATTTGAACTGTAAGATATTAATATGAGCACACTGAATATTTAAAGGGTTTCATGCAATTGTTTAGTCTCCTATTATGAATTATTATACGTTCTGGTTCCGATTGGAAGGGGTGTAATCCGATACGTGCCGCCATACAATATAGTGTCTAATATATAGAACGCCGGTGTTATTATTTTGAAACTTGCCGCCTGCCAGTCTGAGTCTATGCTGATAATACCTTCGCCTCCCTTGCAAGAAAAATGTGCAAATTATCAGCTCTCGGTGTCCCAGACTTTTAGTGGCTATAATTCCCGGAAGGGAAAAATATAATACCTCCACTACTTCTTGCCCTCGCGTTCCCTCCAGCAAGCTGTCGGGAATTATCGCGATCAGCACTCAGTGGCGGAGGTATTATATAGTATTGTAACATCACCTGCTTGTATTGAAATAATGTTTCAATACAAGCATGCTACAATTATTGAGAAACTGCTAATATTTGAATCTTTTTTCAACACATTGAATTTTCATATGTCTAGTAAGATTACCAGCTCTACGTGTAGCATATAAACACTCTGAACATTTGAAGGGTTTCTCTCCAGAGTGAATAACCATATGTGTAGTAAGATTACCAGCTCTACTTGCAGCAAACGAACACTCTGAACATTTGAAGGGTTTCTCTCCAGAGTGAATTCTCATATGTGTAGTAAGATTACTTGCTTGACTTGCAGCAAATGAACACACAGAACATTTAAAGGGTTTTTCTTCATTGTGAATCTTCATATGTCTAGTAAGATGGCTTGCTTGTCTTGCAGCAAATGAACACTCTAAACATTTGAAGCGTTTCTCTCCAGAGTGAATACCCATATGTCTAGTAAGGTCACTAGTTCTACTTGTAGCATATGAACACTCTGAACATTTGAAGGGTTTCACTGACAAACTCTCACTAGGAGACAGAACTAATGTTTTCTGAGGTTTTACTCCCGTCAAGTTATCTGCATTATCAAGGTTTTCAGGTACTTCTTGGCTGCTGTGATCATGGTGCTGTTTAACATGTTCTATTAACTGAGCGTCTGAGTAAACATGTTCAGCACAAACTGGACACATGAAAACAGACGGTTTATTTGATTCAGATTTTATTTCTTGTTTGATGGAACAATTTGATACTGATTTATGTTCTTTGATGTGCTCAACAAAGAAGTCTTCTGAAAAGAAATGTGCTCCGCACATTGGACAGAGGAAACCGTTGGATTTCTCTGAGATCTCCACTTGTTCTGATTTGATCTCTTGTTTAAAATCTTTAGACATTCTAGGATATCAAAATATTAGATAAATAATAATATCATATAAATTACAAAAATTATTGTAAATTGGATCTTCGATAAATTTTGCATTCATTACGTGATACAACGAAATTCAAATAAAATAAATGGATGAATTAATTCTCAACACACCAACACGAATTATCTCATCTAAAATAAAACACTGGCAATTATGAATAAAAATAATGCTTTAGAAACTACCGTCAATCTATTTGTAATTGTGTTGATATAATTATTGCTTTTCACCAGAATGAATTTTCAGACATTTTAAAACAAGATAATACCATTGCAGCAGCATATTATGAGCAAAGATAGAATTTTTACAACTAATCATCTAGCAAGTCCCCATTTTGAAATTTCTATACTAAAGCTGTCTGCTAACTTGGCTTACAGTGGGGGAAGAGTCTAAAATAGCCCAAATCTGACTCACATAATATTATGTTAACAATCCCTGTCAGACTATAAACATCATTAACATCTGGAAGATTTCTAACCAGAGAGAAATATTTTATTTAAAGTTTAAATCCATTTGAACTGCACGATAATAATAAGTTAATATGAGCACCATGAATATTTGGAGGGTTACCGGCAATTATTTAGTCTCATATTGTGTATAGTAGCATCACCTGCTTGTATTGAAATATTGAGATACTGTTAATATTTGAATCATTTTTAGCAAGAGTGAATTTTCACATGTCTAGTAAGATTACCAGCTATCCTTGTAGCATATGAACACTCTGAACATTTGAAGGGTTTCTCTCCAGAGTGAATTCTTTGATGTCGACGAAGATCACTGGATCGTGATGAAGCAAACGAACACTCTAAACATTTGAAGGGTTTCTCACCCGAATGAATTCTCATTATATGTCTAGTAAGACTACCTGCTCTACTTGTATCATATGAACACTCTAAACATTTAAAGGGTTTCTCTCCAGAGTGAATTTTCATATGTTTAGTGAGATTACTTGCTTGACTTGCAGCAAATGAACACAAAGAACATTTAAAGGGTTTCTCTCCAGAATGAATTCTCATATGTCTAGTAAGATTACCTGCTTGACTTGCAGCAAATGAACAGTCAGAACATTTAAAGGGTTTCTCTCCAGAGTGAACACTCATATGTCTAGTAAGAGTACCTGTTTCTCTTGCAGCAAATGAACACTCTGAACATTTAAAGGGTTTGTCTCCAGAGTGAGTTCTCATATGTCTAGTAAGATTACCTGCTTCTCTTGTAGTAAATGAACACTCTGAACATTTAAAGCGTTTCTCTCCAGAGTGAATACCCATATGTCTAGTAAGGTCACTAGTTCTACTTGTAGCATATGAACACTCTGAACATTTAAAGGGTTTCACTGACAAACTCTCACTAGGAGACAGAACTAACGTTTTCTGAAGTTCTAGTCCCGTCAAGTTATCTGCATTATCGAGGTTTTCAGGTACTTCTTGGCTGCTGTGATCATGGTGCTGTTTAACATGTTCTGTTAACTGAGCGTCTGAGTAAACATGTTCAGCACAAACTGGACACATGAAAACAGACGGTTTATCTGATTCAGATTTTATTTCTTGTTTTATGGAACAATTTGATAATGATTTATGTTCTTTGATGTGCTCAACAAAGTAGTCTTCTGAAAAAAAATGTGCTCCGCACATTGGGCAGAGGAAACCGTTGGATTTCTCTGAAATCTCCACTTGTTCTGATTTGATCTCTCGTTTAAAATCTTTAGACATTCTAGGATATCAAAATATTAGATATTAATAATATCATATAAATTACATAAATTATTGTAAATTGGATCTTCGAGAAATTTTGCATTCATTCCGTGATACAACGAAATTCAAATAAAATAAATGGATGAATTAATTCTCAACACACCAACACGAATTATCTCATCTAAAATAAAACACTTGCAATTATGAATAAAAATAATGCTTTAGAAACTACCGTCAATCTATTTGTAATTGTGTTGATATAATTATCGCTTTTCACCGAATGAATCTTCAGACATTTTAAAACATCATAATACCATTGCAGCAGCATATTATGAGCAAAGATAGCATTTTTACAACTAATATTCTAGCAAGTCCCCATTTTGAAATTTCTATACTACGGGTAAATGCCTCACAGAATGGCTAGCCTCACAGAATGGCCAAATTTGTAAATGTTTTTGTAACTAATTTTTTATATAAGACTGGTAGGTTTTGTGGATACCATATGAAACAAAAGTTTTCTGGCAACACTTCCTGTGGTGAAATCATTAACTAGGACCACATTTTCTGGCATAAATATGACTGTTTATGTAGAAATTTTGAGCACTGAAAAATTTGTTTTCAAATTTTTGAACTAAGTTTACATTTTGGTGAGAACTTCTGGCACCAGTATGACAGAAGATGTTCAAAGACTAGTATTCATCAAACAAAACGAACATTGTTCAATATAGGAAGAAAAAAATGCTAAAATGGCTACATGCCTCACAAAATGGCCAAAATATGCCTCACAAAATTTGTTTTCAAATTTTTGAACTAAGTTTGCATTTTGGTGAGAACTTCTGGCACCAGTATGACAGAAGACGTTTAAAGAATAGTATTCATCTAACAAAACGAACATTGTTCAATATAGGAAGGACAAAATGCTAAAATGGCTAAACGCCTCAAAAAGTGGCCAAAATATGCCTCACAAAATGGCCAAAATTTAAAACTCCTTTTATTTAATGAAACAATAAGTCTAAAGTATTCACAAGCTATTTATCATACAATAACACCCCAGATGGAGTGTTTTTACAGCCGAATGAAGGTTATAAATCATGAAATCAGGGAATATGAACAATGCCACACAAAATGGCCATTTTTGGTGTAGGAAATTATGCCCTTTTTATTCAGTTCTAAGAAATTTCACCCATATGGGGGTGTTAACAAGGCATATTAATACCAGCAGCAGGCCTGAAACAAGAGCCAAAGGTTTTAAAAAAATAAAATTTTCTCGTTTTCTTTTTTTTTTGGCCATTTTGTCAGGCATTTTTTCTTTTTTGTGAAATAATTTTTCACAGCGCAGTTTTTTCGTGAGTTTTAGGTTATTACCCCATTCCTTAATAGGTTTTCTAACAACGTGTAGTGATAGAAATTTAAAAAGTATCTCCATCAAAAAATTATAGAAATTCAGATTTGGCCATTCTGTGAGGCATGTTTTTATGGAGGAAGATTTTCCGGCCAATTTTTCTCAAAGAAAAAATGGTTATGAGATTAAATAAACCCCCGGGAAGAAAAATATGACTTAGCTTCTTATGACTTTATGAGATAAAAACTGGAATAAAGTGTGTTTTGTGATTTTGAGATCTACCTTCCTTTTTTTTGGCCATTCTGTGAGGCAAATACCCGTACCTCCACTACTTCGTGCCCTTGCGTTCCCTCCAGCAAGCTGTCGGGAATTATCGCGATCAGCACTCAGTGGCGGAGGTATTATATAGTATTGTAACATCACCTGCTTGTATCGAAATAATGTTTCAATACAAGCAGGTGATGCTACAATTATTGAGAAACTGCTAATATTTGAATCTTTTTTCAACACATTGAATTTTCATATGTCTAGTAAGATTACCAGCTCTACGTGTAGCATATGAACACTCTGAACATTTGAAGGGTTTTTCGCCAGAGTGAATACCCATATGTGTAGTAAGATTACCAGCTCTACTTGCAGCAAACGAACACTCTGAACATTTGAAGGGTTTCTCTCCAGAGTGAATTCTCATATGTGTAGTAAGATTACTTGCTTGACATGCAGCAAATGAACACACAGAACATTTAAAGGGTTTTTCTTCATTGTGAATCTTCATATGTCTAGTAAGATGGCCTGCTTGTCTTGTAGCAAACGAACACTCTAAACATTTGAAGCGTTTCTTTCCAGAGTGAATACCCATATGTCTAGTAAGGTCACTAGTTCTATTTGTAGCATATGAACACTCTGAACATTTGAAGCGTTTCTCTCCAGAGTGAATACCCATATGTCTAGTAAGGTTACTAGCTCTACTTGTAGCAAATGAACACTCTGAACATTTGAAGGGTTTCACTGACAAACTCTCACTAGGAGACAGAACTAACGTTTTCTGAGGTTCTAGTCCCGTCAAGTTATCTGCATTATCAAGGTTTTCAGGTACTTCTGGGCTGCTGTGATCATGGTGCTGTTTAACATGTTCTATTAGCTGAGTGTCTGAGTAAACATGTTCAGCACAAACTGGACACATGAAAACAGACGGTTTATCTGATTCAGATTTTATTTCTTCTTTTATGGAACAATTTGATACTGATTTATGTTCTTTGATGTGCTCAACAAAGAAGTCTTCTGAAAAAAGAAATGTGCTCCGCACATTGGGCAGAGGAAACCGTTGGATTTCTCTGAGATCTCCACTTGTTCTGATTTGATCTCTTGTTTAAAATCTTTAGACATTCTAGGATATCAAAATATCTGATAAATAATAATAATATCATATAAATTATAAAATTTATTGTAAATTGGATCTTCGAGAAATTTTGCATTTATTCCGTGATACAACAAAATTCAAATAAGATAAATGGATGAATTAATTCTCAACACACCAACACGACTTATCTCATCTTAAATAAAACATTGGCAAATATAAATAAAAACAATGCTTTAGAAACTACCGTCAATCTATTTGTAATTGTGTTGATATAATTATTGCTTTTCACCAGAATGAATCCTCAGACATTTTAATACCATTGCAACAGCATATTATGCGCAAAGAAAGAATTTTTACAACTAATCATCTAGCAAGTCCCCAATTTGAAATTTCTATACTAAGGCTGTCTGCAAAGTGGCTTACAGTGGAGGAAGAGTCTAAAATAGCCCAAATCTGACTTACATAATATGTTAACAATCCCTTTCAGACTATAAACATCATTAACATCTGGAAGATTTCTAACCAGAGAGAAATATTTTGTTTTAAAGATTATCCATTTGAACTGCAAGATAGTAATGAGCACACTGAATATTTGGAGGGTTACCTCCAATAGTTTAGTCTCATATTATGTATTGTAGCATCACCTGCTTGTATTGAAATATTGATAAACTGTTAATAGTTGAATCATTTTTAGCAAGAGTGAATTTTCACATGTCTAGTAAGATTACCAGCTATACTTGTAACATATGAACAGTCTGAACATTTGAAGCGTTTCTCTCCAGAGTGAATTCTCGTTATATGTTTAGTTAGATTACCTGCTTGTCTTGCAGCATATGAACACTCTGAACATTTAAAGGGTTTCTCTCCAGAGTGAATTCTCATATGCCTAGTAAGAGTACCTGCTTCTCTTGCAGCATATGAACACTCTGAACATTTGAAGCGTTTCTCCTCAGAGTGAATTCTCATATGTCTAGAAAGATGACCTGCTTTACTTGCAGCAAATGAACACACAGAACATTTAAAGGGTTTTTCTTCATTGTGAATCTTCATATGTCTAGTAAGATGGCCTGCTTGTCTTGTAGCATATGAACACTCTGAACATTTGAAGGGTTTCTCTCCAGAGTGAATACCCATATGTTTAGAAAGGTTACTAGCTCTACTTGTAGCATATGAACACTCTGAACATTTAAAAGGTTTCACTGACAAACTCTCACTAGGAGACAGAACTAATGTTTTCTGAGCTTCTACTCCCGTCAAGTTATCTGCATTATCAAGGTTTTCAGGTACTTCTGGGATGCTATGATCATGGTGCTGTTTAACATGTTCTATTAGCTGAGTGTCTGAGTAAACATGTTCAGCACAAACTGGACACATGAAAACAGACGGTTTATCTGATTCAGATTTTATTTCTTCTTTTATGGAACAATTTGATACTGATTTATGTTCTTTGATGTGCTCAACAAAGAAGTCTTCTGAAAAGAAATGTGCTCCGCACATTGGGCAGAGGAAACCGTTGGATTTCTCTGAGATCTCCACTTGTTCTGATTTGATCTCTTGTTTAAAATCTTTAGACATTCTAGGATATCAAAATATTAGATATTAATAATAATATCATATAAATTACAAAAATTATGGTAAATTGGATCTTCGAGAAATTTTGCATTCATACCGTGATAGAACGAAATTCAAATAAAATAAATGGATGAATTAATTCTCAACACACCAACACGAATTATCTCATCTAAAATAAAACACTTCCAATTATGAATAAAAATAATGCTTTAGAAACTACCGTCAATCTATTTGTAATTGTGTTGATATAATTATTGCTTTTCACCAGAATGAATCTTCAGACATTTTAAAACAAGATAATACCATTGCAGCAGCATATTATGAGCAAAGATAGCATTTTTACAACTAATCTTCTAGCAAGTCCCCATTTTGAAATTTCTATGCTAAAGCTGTCTGCAAAGTGGCTTACAGTGGGGAAGAGTCTAAAATAGCCCAAATCTGACTCACATAATATGTTAACAATCCCTTTCAGACTATAAACATCATTAACATCTGGAAGATTTCTAACCAGAGAGAAATATTTTGTTTTAAAGCTTATCCATTTGAACTGCAAGATATTAATATGAGCACACTGAATATTAGGAGGTTACCTGCGATTGTTTAGTCTCATATTATGTATTGTAGCATCACCTGCTTGTATTGAAAAATTGAGATACTGTTAATATTTGAATCATTTTTGCAAGAGTGAATTTTCACATGTCTAGTAAGATTACCAGCTATACTTGTAGCATATGAACACTCTGAACATTTGAAGTGTTTCTCTCCAGAGTGAATTCTCGTTATATGTTTAGTGAGATTACCTGCTTGTCCTGCAGCATAGGAACACTCTGAACATTTAAAGGGTTTCTCTCCAGAGTGAATTCTCATATGTCTAGTGAGATAACCTGCTTCTCTTGCACCAAATGAACACTCTGAACATTTAAGGGTTTCTCTCCAGAGTGAATTCTCATATGTATAGCAAGATGGCCTGCTTGTCTAGTAGCATATGAACACTCTACACATTTGAAGGGTTTCTCTCCAGAGTGAATTCTTTGATGTCTACGAAGATCACTGGATCGTGATGAAGCAAACGAACACTCTGAACATTTGAAAGGTTTCTCACCCGAATGAATTCTCATTATATGTCTAGTAAGAGTACCTGCTCTACTTGTAGCATATGAACACTCTGAACATTTAAAAGGTTTCTCCCCAGAGTGAATTTTCATATGTTTAGTGAGATTACTTGCTTGACTTGCAGCAAATGAACACAAAGTACATTTAAAGGGTTTCTCTCCAGAGTGAATTCTCTTATGTGTAGTAAGATAACCTGCTTGTCTTGTAGCAAACGAACACTCTGAACATTTGTAGCGTTTCTCTCCAGAGTGAATAACCATATGTCTATGAAGGTCACTATTTCTACTAGAAGCATATGAACACTCTGAACATTTGAAGGGTTTCACTGACAAACTCTCACTAGGAGACAGAACTAACGTTTTCTGAGGTTCTACTCCCGTCAAGTTATCTGCATTATCAAGGTTTTCAGGTACTTCTGGGCTGCTATGATCATGGTGCTGTTTAACATGTTCTATTAGCTGAGTGTCTGAGTAAACATGTTCAGCACAAACTGGACACATGAAAACAGACGGTTTATCTGATTCAGATTTTATTTCTTGTTTGATGGAACAATTTGATACTGATTTATGTTCTTTGATGTGCTCAACAAAGAAGTCTTCTGAAAAGAAATGTGCTCCGCACATTGGACAGAGGAAACCGTTGGATTTCTCTGAGATCTCCACTTGTTCTGATTTGATCTCTTGTTTAAAATCTTTAGACATTCTAGGATATCAAAATATTAGATAAATAATAATATCATATAAATTACAAAAATTATTGTAAATTGGATCTTCGAGAAATTTTGCATTCATACCGTGATACAACGAAATTCAAATAAAATAAATGGATGAATTAATTCTCAACACACCAACACGAATTATCTCATCTAAAATAAAACACTTGCAATTATGAATAAAAATAATGCTTTAGAAACTACCGTCAATCTATTTGTAATTGTGTTGATATAATTATTGCTTTTCACCAGAATGAATCTTCAGACATTTTAAAACATCATAATACCATTGCAGCAGCATATTATGAGCAAAGATAGAACTTTTACAACTTATATTCTAGCAAGTCCCCATTTTGAAATTTCTATGCTAAGCTGTCTGCAAAGTGGCTTACAGTGGAGGAAGAGTCTAAAATAGCCCAAATCTGACTCACATAATATGTTAACAATCCCTTTCAGACTATAAACATCATTAACATCTGGAAGATTTCTAACCAAAGAGAAATATTTTGTTTAAAGCTTAAATCCATTTGAACTGCAAGATAGTAATATGAGCACACTGAATATTAAGAGGGTTACCTGCGATTGTTTAGTCTCATATTATGTATTGTAGCATCACCTGCTTGTATTGAAATATTGAGATACTGTTAATATTTGAATCATTTTTCACAAGAGTAAATTTTCTTAAGACTAGTAATTGCACTAGCTCTACTCACAGCACATGAACACTCTGAACATTTAAAGGGTTTCTCTCCAGAATGAATTCTCATATGTCGAGTAAGATTACCAGCTTTACTTGTAGCATATGAACACTCAGAACATTTGAAGATTTTCTCTCCAGAGTGAATTTTCATGTGTTTTGAAATATTACCTGATTGTCTTGCAACATATGAACACTCTGAACATTTCAAGGGTTTCTCTTCATTGTGAATCTTCATATGTACAGTAAGATTACCTGATTGTCTTGCAGTAAATGGACACTCTGAACATTTGAAGGGTTTCTCTTCAGAGTGAATAGTCATATGTATAGTAAGATGGCCTGCTTGTCTTGTAGCATATGAACACTCTGAACATTTGAAGGGTTTCTCTCCAGAGTGAATTCTTTGATGTCTACGAAGATCACTGGATCGTGATGAAGCAAACAAACACTCTGAACATTTGAAGGGTTTCTCACCCGAATGAATTCTTATTATATGTCTAGTAAGATTACCTGCTTGTCTGAAAGCCAACGAACAATCTGAACATTTGAAGGGTTTCTCTCCAAAGTGAATTTTCATATGTTTAGTGAGATTACTTGCTTGACTTGCAGCAAATGAACACACTGAACATTTAAAGGGTTTCTCTCCAGAGTGAATTCTCATATGTGTAGTAAGATTACCTGCTTGTCTAGTAGCAAACGAACACTCTGAACATTTGAAGCGTTTCTCTCCAGAGTGAATACCCATATGTCTAGTAAGGTCACTAGTTCTACTTGTAGCATATGAACACTCTGAACATTTGAAGGGTTTCACTGACAAACTCTCACTAGGAGACAGAACTAACGTTTTCTGAGGTTCTACTCCCGTCAAGTTATCTGCATTATCAAGGTTTTCAGGTACTTCTGTGCTGCTATGATCATGGTGCCGTTTAACATGTTCTGTTAACTGAGTGTCTGAGTAAATATGTTCAGCACAAACTGGACACATGAAAACAGATGGTTTACCTGATTCAGATTTTATTTCTTGTTTGATGAAACAATTTGATACTGATTTATGTTCTTTGATATGCTCAACAAAGAAGTCTTCTGAAAAGAAATGTGCTCCGCACATTGGGCAGAAGAAACCGTTGGATTTCTCTGAGATCTCCACTTGTTCTGATTTGATCTCTTGTTTAAAATCTTTAGACATTCTGGAATATCAGAATATTAGATAAATCATAATATCATAAGGATACAAGGATACAAGGATATAAAAACTTGATAATTATTAAATATTGAATTCACAATTGTTATAATTTTGAAATAATTTAATGTTCTTTGATCAATTGTGTTGTCCTTGTTTGGATGACTCAGCTGCACAGTTTTAACACACAGTTAATTGCAAACGGGTACAAAGCACATCAAGCGCATCCATTCAGTGGCGTAACTTTGCCTGTTGGCGCCCCCCCCCCCCCCCCCCCCCCCGCTCAGTAACGAAAAATGCCCCCCCCCCCCTAAGTAAAATTTTTTGTGTGCCTAAAAAAAAAAAAAGTTGGGTACTTTCCCCCCCCCCCTACAGCTTTTTGCGCCCCCTGAAGCAAAAAAGGGTACCTTAGTTCCCAAAAATTTGTGTGCCATTATATTGAGCACAATTTATTTGAGCCCGAAAAATTTGGGCAGAAAATTTGAACTCATTTGGGCGACCGAAAATTTGGGCACAAATTCTCCGAAAAATGAACGATTTTCCACTAAAATTTCAGTTAGATATTTGCCTTAGTTCATTATTATTCCTTATTATAACCCTTCGAGCAGAAAGCGCTACTGATATCAGATGTGTTTCGGGCCCAACACACACAGACACTAAAAGATCTGATGACAGCCAACAACTGCATCCTACAGAAAGTTCCAGCTACAGCCCCTGGACATATCTATTATCTATCAATGGACTGGCTAAGAAATTCATGCGCAATAAGTACGAAGATTGGTACGCGAAAAACATAGTGTGTCAGCTCAATGGAGGAGTTTCATCAGACAATGTGAAAATTGATACCCGCTTGACAGTGATCCGTGAAGTACACGCTCGTTGGATCAACGAACTTTTGTATATTTAAAAGGGAGGCCAGATGACATAAGGAAAGGCTTTGAGAAGTCGGGTATAACTGATACTTGTAGATCAGACTTTACGGTGGATAATAATCCATTTGCAGATCTTGTTTAAATCTCTAGCTATCCGTAACTCTAGCCATTTGTTTTATTAGTAGCTGTTAGCTATTCCAAATCCAGTTATTTCTATTCATTTAAAATATAAGCCTTTTTACTTGGTCAAGCCATGAATGACAGATTAGAAAACTAAAATTTCAAATATCATTTCACTTGGATATGAAGAAAAAGCCATCTTCCTATAGATTTCAGGGCCACAGGCCAAATGCCAAAAGTTTGGTTAACAAAAAATTTAGCAGACGGAAAAGATTTATGCAATTAATTTGGTCTGCAAAAAATTTGGGCGAGAGGCCCGCTCAAGTTTTTTGTCGCCCAAATTTTTGGGAATTAAGGTACCTCAAATATTTTTTTCGCATCCACTGAACGCTAAATTGGACAGGAAAATACACAAATTAGGCGTTTTTTCAGTGAAAGGGCCTAAAATTCAGGAAAATTGCGACCCCCTTCCACGGCGCCCCCCCCCCCCCCCCCCCCCACAGTAGGGTCTACGGGGCCCTAAGTTACGCCACTGCATCCATTACAGGTAATCTATGATTTGGTCGTCCAGGACACCTTGCAATCTGAACTATTGACTGCTATTGCTATCACACTGCAAGGCTGAGATCGTACACGTGTTGTGTCTTATTTCACCAATTTTATAAGTTTCCGTTTTTGTTTGCTGTCGCCTGTGACACATTACATACATGATGATGATGAAAATCTAAATATTATAGGCTACAATGAGCATTTTAGTAACAAATAGTATGAAAGATCTGAAAATTTTAAAAAATAAAATCCCTAAAAATATTTACACCCCAAGTTAACAAGAATTTCGCCGCGGTAACACCACGCACGATCAAATTTCCCTACTGCCTACAATGTTATTGTTCTACTTTATTGTATCCCAGAGTGGTGTTTGGCGCACGTGATAATCGTTTATAAATTATATTATATTAGGCGTGCAGAACTTGAAAAATTCTGCGCGCATCTGAGGTGTCGCCGTCGATCTGTATGTGGTTTGGTTGTAGATCATTTCATACTTTGCGCGGTTTTGTTTCGTGTTAATACACTATAATGTAATAGCAATAACGATGCGTATCATGTCACCGGTCACGTCATATTACTGCATCGTATGCCAACTTTATTGACTTGTGACTGTAATAAAATATTCTGCCTCGTCTTAGTTATTATTTTTATCTAATGTAAACTAATACATTTTGATGCTTACTCGACACATCTATACTTATAGCACCATCGATTTTCGAGCCTTTTATTTGATATACGATTCTTTAAAAGCATACCGCAATATTGATATTAGCTTCTTGAATGTAAATGTAAAGTAACATCTGTTCTCAACTATGTACTCCTATGCTTTTTACCATTCAGTGTCGATTAACTGTATAATAATCAGCCACGAGTTTATCAGCTGATATCATAATTTTATTTGTTTTGACTTGCTGAATTTTATCACTCGGTAATTAATTAAGCTTGTCTCATCAAAATAACACCTAAATTTATGATTGATCCGTGTGTAACAGTCGTCAAGCACCAAAAACTGGTTGCTATGACTGTAATTAATTAACACATAACTGGCGTCGCGCGCGCAAAATATACTCCTTTTATACACATAATTATAGGGGAGTGGTCTATATTACGAAGGAGCAGACTTTTGTCGACATCGTAGGACCGTCGGGCCACCTCATATATCCAAACCCGATTACTTATTCCCTACGATCTTTTTGCCTTCGGCAAGAGCAGGGAAAAAAATTTAAATACTTTATTTTAAAAACACTATATCAAATAAGGTGGTTGATCAGTCACTTGTGTCATTACGACGACGTCGTTATATCAAGTCAAAATATTCCCCAAAATAAGTTAAAGACGATTCCCGATCGAGAACGTTTTGGTAGAAAAAGTTTCTCGAGTTACATAAATATCATTGGAAATGCAATTTTATGGATAAAATCAATAAAGCTTACAAGTAAATCCCAAAACAAAGTAACACACCCAACAATGGTTGAGATGTGATACATCCAAGCAGTCTAAGTCCACAATTATATCATGAGCTAATCTAAAAGTAGCTCCAATGTTCATGTAACCAGACAGGTTCTACCAATCCAAAGAGTTAAGTAGGTTTCCATTCAGTCAGTAGTAAACAGTGTCTAGCACTGGTCGTCCTAAGAGGGACTCCCCATTTATTACAGGCCTGGGTAAGGCCGCGTACATACCAATGGATAGAGCATTGGCCGTCTAATATAGGGACTAGACTACCCAGCTAGGCGTGGGTGGGCCCTGTAGAAATACAAATCTTCCTTCTTAGCTTGAGGTCATCATTATTCACACATTCATACATTCACACATTCATACATGAGGCCCTGTGTGTAACTGTAACTGTAATGTACGTTAGAATAATTTAGTTCATTAATTAACTTTCAACTGTGGTATTGTATTATATGCAGTCATCAGCGAATATGGAATAGCCGTCAGCATTTGGGGAGAGGGCCATCCCCAAGCCACCTGAGTCCGTTGATTTAACACCCAACACAACTGCCAAACATGAGCTCCCACGAGCCGCCTCTGTAAGATAGTGATGTTTAAGATACTATTTTCTTTGAATAGATCGAATTTGTAGAGTTCGATCTTATTTTGAGGTCCTATAGCATTATGTACTGGCCAGTGTTTGAGAGGAAATCTGGGCTCTTGTAGTAAGCTGTCAATTGTTTGTTCAGAGAGAGTTCAATAAATTGCGGCCTTGTTAAAATAACGTCCCCCCCCCCTCAGGGAAAATTTTAAACAACGTAGATTATGACTTGTTTGAAAAGTATAATTTGGGGCCTATATAATAAAAGTGCACAGCTTTAACTTTGCGGACTTTTGTTTTCTGATTGGCTGAATTGTATTACAAGGTACGTGGTGCAATTGAATTGATTAAACAAACGTTGATAAAACAAAATTTAAATTTATTATTGACCATTTGCATTGTTTATGGTCAGACCCGACGCGCATTACTTTAAAACACTTGCCATCTGCGCGGGCCAAAAACAATATTTCGCTTCGCGAAAAGAAAGCGGCGCGCGCTATTTCGAAAAAATGTAGACGAATGTATTAACATCCGTCAAATCTATTAACAACTATTCAATCAAAACATATTATTAATTGACGATGTCAATTCATCGCAGCTCGGCGAGGCACAGTATAGCGCATTTCGCCGATCTAGCGTGAGAAACCTCATTGAGTGCGCGGCGCGGCACAGTAACGCATCGCGCTACAAAACATATTATAAATTTTAATATTTGAAACACGGTGCGAAATGGATGTATTAAACTTAAATTTTGTTGTCACTAATAATCTATTGACTTTTAAAGTAGAATTTTAGTCAAATATGAAATAAAACCACATCGAATAGTTTAGGTAAAATATTATTCTTAAATTTTAAAATTCAGACAAAAAGATTGCTTTATGACTTAAAATTTAAATTTTAGCAAAAGCTATTTAATTTTTTTAATTAAATAGTTCGTTACATGTTACAATTTATTTTGTATTTCTATTTGAAAATTCAATTAATTATGATATATAAATCAAGCGGTATATATTTTTGTATCACGTGGTGACCCCCACTGTCGCTTCACCCTGTAGAGTTTCAACGATACAAGGGGGAGCCGCGCACTCGTGCGCGGCGGGTCATACAACGTATGACAAGTACATTTTAGCCATGAAAAATTAAAATGGCATAATTTGATATACTAATTGATAAATGGTACTGCAATATAAGTTGCTTAATGTTTGGCCGGATGACAACTAACTAAAAGACAAAAAAACTTGATTACATAATAATTAATTCGGCTGAACCAACTCATAGTAAAAATAAAACTAACCTCGTACCAGTACAGACCGCAGGAGCCCTGGTAGCACTTAGTACAAGACTACCAGGGCATTGGGAATAAAGAAGAAACAATTTCCACCTCCACAACCTGTCATCTAACTCATCCATCACACCTAACCCAGGACAGCGGGTATTTTTCTCTTAGGTAGATATTAATAAGAATTTGGTAAATTTCTTAAATGCATGACTATTTCCATTATTGAGACGTTTTTAATATTTAATTCAGGAAGGTTTTTAAGATTTTTATAGGAATGGTTCAGAGTGTGAACAGATTACAGATTTATATATTTTTAAACTGATATTCAATAAATGATTAAAAGAACCAATTTTAAAAGTTGCCAAAAATATACTCATTATGCTCACTTAAAAACAACTCTAAATCAGTAGGCTGTCACTCTATTAATGCACCACACCGCGCCACTA
Source organism: Bolinopsis microptera (assembly GCF_026151205.1). Taxonomy (NCBI): domain Eukaryota; kingdom Metazoa; phylum Ctenophora; class Tentaculata; order Lobata; family Bolinopsidae; genus Bolinopsis; species Bolinopsis microptera. The sequence goes on along the minus strand of NC_087080.1, from coordinate 1,216,732 downwards.
CCTCCACTGCACTAATAGCTATACAATAAATTCTGCAATACTAATTTTGTATCGTTATGGAGACCGGTGTCCATACAAAACATTTACTAGGTTGCCGTTTGGTGTGAGCAATAGCGAACAGCACGCACACTCCTTTGCCCCGTCAACCTATATCTAATCCATTCAAAGAGTGACAACCATATTACACATTGAATTAGGATTCCTTTAAATATCAAATTGATTTATTGTAAACTTGTTAACTCAGTAATAAATAAAATTGAAATTTTTGTTTAACTGAATCTTTGTTTAACTGTATTCCAAGTACTGTCCCACTTCTAGACTCTGAACATGCGCAGCTAACCACTTTCCGCTTCCTAGGATAAGTCATCACTATGAACGAAGTGGAAGCATTTAGAGACTTTCTAACGAACTACAACAAGTGTTCAGAGCTCTGCTTTAATAGCTGCATCAATGACATGACCTCTCGGGAGATAAGCGAAAAAGAAGATAAATGTACCACTAATTGTTCAGACAAATTCCTGGCAATTAATGCACGCTTGCTAACCAGGGTGCAGGAATATAACGTTTTAAATGCTGAAAAGGCAAATAAATAGTAATGTCCAGGATTGTTTTTAAACCTTAAATTATTTTTGTCATACTGTATTTTGATTGGGTTACTTTTTGAAAGACGATTATTTTATGTAAATTGTGTTTTACTTCCTTTAACCTTAAATAATCGTGTCAGTGTTGCCAATCTGGGTAAAATACTGGTTTGTGATCGTTCTTAGAACCAATTTACTATGAATGTATAGTGTATACAACTATGGATGTGATGAATTCTGGGAATTGTTCCCCACATTATTGTAATAATCAACAAACCTTAGATCAATATTAAATGGCGCAGCAACAAGTGCTAAGACTTGGTCTCGGCCTGAACATCCAGCGGTCAGATGGTCGCATCCATTCGGCAGTAGTTAGCGGTCTGAATGAAGCTCAGCAGAGCATCACTGTGGAGTGGTTTGAGGGAGGTGAAACTAAGGGGAAGGAGGTAAGATGTTTATTAGTTAGTTTTAGTTAGTTTAGTCAGTTACTTTAGAATTACTTTAGTCAGTTACGTACTTGCGTTACTTTACTTAATTTAGTCAGTTAGTTTATTTAGTTTAGTTATTTTAGTTACTTTAGTTACTTTAGTTACTTTAGTTACTTTAGTTACTTTAGTTACTTTAGTTACTTTAGTTACTTTAGTTACTTAGTTACTTTACTCTTAGTTACTTTGGCTACTTTAGTTACTTTAGTCAGTTACCTGAAAGTCTGATTCTAATTCCTTTTTCCTCCGACAACACTAAAGATTAGATAATTAGATAATTAATTAGCTAATTATATAATTAGATAATTAATTAGATAATTGTGTTACAGTACTCTCATACAGTGCAGTTATTAGGTATCAAATTGATTACAATTTATTTAAAATTCTATATTTCAGGTAGAAGTTGAGACGGTACTGGCCCTGAATGAGAACATGCTGCCTCCGTCTGATTGGGCAGGTTTTGAACAGTACCAGCCCCCAAAACCAGCACCGCCAGTTCAACCTCCTGCTCAGAGTAGAAGTATTTAGTTTTATTATTATTATTTTATTCAATAGTATTAGTTTTTACTGTTACTACTAGTAGTAGGAGTATGTCATTTTGTTTTATTATCATTATTTAATTTAATAGTATTAGTTTTTACTGTTACTACTAGTAGTAGGAGCATGTCATTTTGTTTTATTATTATTATTTAATTTAATAGTATTAGTTATGTTACTACTAGGGGTAGTAGAGGAGATCTACTAGTAACTACTAGTAGTAGTAGAGGAAATCTTTGCATTTAATATTGGGTTTCATTTTTGTAAAATAGGGGGACGAAAAAAAATCCCCAAATTATACCATAATTGATTAGGAACAAATTCCCATATTTTCGTTCCGAAATCATTTAGGTCACCGGAATTATGTCGAACATAAATTCGTCTCGTAAGGTAGGTTAAGATTAAAGATAGCTAGAAAACATTGATACATGATTAGATTGATTACGTACTAGTCATTAACGAGTCATGCAGTGCAAATAACACAAAAACTGGGAATGTTGACATTATACATAGTAACTTTGTTACTTGCAGTTAAAGTTGCAAGACAAAACACGTTAACTGCAGAGATTGTTGTAGAAATTCAACCCGTGAACACTAGTAAGCTGAAAAGTTGACTTAATTAAAATTTTGGAGATCTTGGCAGCAGTTTTTATAGACTTTGATTATCATCTAACTTAATCTTAAGATTAAGTTTTGTATTAGATTCTGTTTGATTACTTTATCTATTTGAGTACACCAAATGCCAATAAATAAAATGGTCAAATAAAACCTCTAGTCGCTGTACAATAAAGTATCTATATTTATCGACAGCCCCGTTTTCATTTACAATTTATGTATATCTGGGCCACATCATAACAGCAGATTTACTTAATAACCCTAATAGAAAGGTCATTATTGACCCTAGAAAGGTTATTATTGACCCTAGAAAGGTTATTATTGACCCTAGAAAGGTCATTATTGACTCTCAGATCAAAATTGATTTATTTGTTTTAGATTAATAACATTACTGGGTATTTTAATTTGTATGCTTGCATTCTATAATGTGAATACCACGCTTTTCCTAATAAAGCACAGAAAATGTTTCAGTTCCGTTAGCTCAGAAACAGAATTTCCCAGCCCAAACACCAGCGGATCCTTGTAAGTACTTTCACTTTCACTTTCACTTTTGTAAGTACACCTGCAGCTGATCCTTGTAAGTACTTTCACTTTCACTTTCACTTTTGTAAGCACACCTGCAGATCCTTGTAAGTACTTTCGCAACACTATTATCGTAATTACCTATTACTGGAAATGTAATATGATAATTACATAGTTACATAATATGATAATTACATAATATGATAATAAGATAATTACATAATATGATAATAAGATAATTACATAATATGATAATATGATAATTACATAATATGATAATAAGATAATTACATAATAATATGATAATAACATGCTACACACGAATGTGTGCTGTCTTTACTGCATGATATCCGCATAATAATTGCAGTTGTAATAATGTTACAGTGCTGTATATTATATAGTTATAATATAGTTGGTAATATTCTTGTAATTGTAGTATTATGAGTTACACGTGATAGTGTCATGATATAACGCATGCGAGACATTAAACTGTGGACACTGTGATACTACAATACTGTATTACTTGTTACAAACAAATCTCATGATTTTAACGTGATCCATTATAAATAACATTCTCGAATGGTTTTAGTTTGATTCAAAAACCAAAATTGAGGCCATCCTTTTTAAGCCCTTAAAATTATTTCAACCGTCTTTCTATTCAGCAAAAAGAAAGTCGCAGTGTGTTAAGGAAATTGACAAGATAAAGAAAAATCGCGAGGAAAGAAGGTATGGTGAAAATTAAAAGTAGCTTATTGAAGTTATTTTGGAGTAATTCTAAGTAATGAGAGGTATTTTCCTTTCTTATTTTATTTTTTTCAAATAAAGAAATGTAAAGTGGATGTAAGAAAAATCAAAAATCAAATCATGTGATCTGATTGGCAGAGCACAGCGCACAGGTAACGAATATTCTACATTGCTACCTAAGATATTTTCATTCTGCAAACTCGAACTTAAAAAGTTTGTTGGTCCTGTAATGTTTGTAGGTCCTGTCATGTTTGTAGGTCCTGTCATGTCTGTAGGTCCTGTCATGTTTGTAGGTCCTGTCATGTTTGTATGTCCTGTAATGTTTGTAGTCCTGTCATGTTTGTAGGTCCTGTCATGTTTGTATGTCCTGTCATGTTTGTAGGTCCTGTAATATCTGTAGGTCCTGTAATGTTTGGTTCTGATTACACAATACCGGTCATTCCTCTGATTAGCTAACTGTTAAAGTGATCTAACTTGTACTAAGTACTACTATACGTTTTCTCACATTCCTAAACACTACTATACAAATAATTTGAGATCATGAATACGGTGTTGTCACATTGAAACGTTGAATAATTCCATTCCTGATAAGAGCCTTTTCCTTGTCGCATCAAACGGGACAATATAAATTTACCCAAGAAAACATTCCAAAATAATCACAACGTTGTCATCCGAGCTTGAGTGAGGCTTCTGTAAAGCTGTAATATCCGGGCTAATCTTACAACCGTGTAATAAGTTGGATAGTCAGTAATCTTACAACTATTCTTCCATTGTTAGGTTTAATTAGATAGGCTACATAAATAACTTACCTTTTGTGCAACTTTCTTTAAAGACATGTTTACGCAATATGTAATGAATTTAGGAATTTAGGAAATACTATTATGACAACATACCAAGCTTGGTTTGGCCAAGCCACTATTGACCTGATATGTAAGGAATTTAGGAATGTACTATTATGACTACATACCAAGCCACTAATTATTGAACAAATGGCATCCTGGAATTATCCTGGTTCTTTACCAGAGTTACAGCACATGGTTAGTACAGGTGCATCACGTGATTACTAGGTTAGAAGGTGGAATCAAGTCATTAGTCATCAAGCCAAATATAAACATAGTTAATCTAGTTCTCTCTCTCTCTCTCTCTGCGGCTTCATCCTCAATTCACAGTATTACTCACTTCATGGCATTCTTTACAGTATCAAGTGGCATGTAGTAGCTAGATATCATAGTGTAGTTGCTAGATATCATAGTGTAGTTGCTAGGTAGTGTATTGTAGCGTAGTGGCGAGATATTATCACCTAGCGACGAGAACTCGTACATTACAGAGTGCAAATGTAAGAAGTGTAGAGTATTATCAGGGACATGTCGTGTAGTGTTAATATCGCACTGTATTACATGTCACAACAATTACCTGATTCCTCTAGGAACAATTTGAACAATTTAAACAATTCGAGTAATCAGTATTACTATTACAATAATTGTTTTGTTTCTACCTAAATATGAGCCTAACTTAATTCTATTCAGGAGGTTCTCTAAAGATGATTTTTAATTCGAAGATTTCAAGAGCCTAAACTGTGTATGATTCGCCTCTCCAAACAAATCTAAAATTACAATAATTATCACTATTAGAAGAAGTTGTCAGTTTAAGTTAAGTTGGATCTATAGAAGATGATAAGAGAAGAGCAGCCCCTGTTATCTTCTGTGTCACGTGGTGTGTCACGTGGTGTGTCACGTGGTGTGTCACGTGGTGTGTCACGTGGTGTGTCACGTGGTGTGTCACGTGGTATAGCACGTGGTGTGTCACGTGGTATATCACGTGGTGTGTCACGTGGTATATCACGTGGTGTGTCACGTGGTATATCACGTGGTGTGTCACGTGGTGTGTCACGTGGTGTGACACGTGGTGTAGCACGTGGTGTGCCACGTGGTGTGTCACGTGGTGTGACACGTGGTGTGTCACGTGGTGTGTCACGTGGTGTAACACGTGGTGTGTTTTAATACCTATTTTAGGCTGAGTGCAGTTGTCAGATACAGTTTTAAAACACTCGCAGAAATAAGAATCACACTTTAAACTTTTAAACCTCCGTAATTTGGGATTCTATGTGTATTTTAATGTTCATTTCACACTACTGAGTTCAAGTATCACTGAATAGTAGAGTTTTAAATATCATTTACTATTTCGGTAAATAACGATGCCTTTACGGTAGTTTTACCTTTCAACTACATTACTGTAATCACTTAATAAGTCAGCTAATCCCTTTAATTTACTTGTAATACAAGCTGTATTACAAGTTGTATGATGTAATTATAACTGGATTCTGAAGGAAACTACTTGTTTTGGGGCCGGTTGGGGTCGGTGGTTACCATGGTTACATTCCAATGGGGGAAATGCATTCCTCCAGTCCGGGCAGTGCGCCTACTAACCATTCATTGAGTGTACATTGTATTTATTTACTGTACACTAAAGTATGTAAGCACTATTTAGTAGGTAATTATTAGACAGATATCTAGTGTACTCTTAAATACCTCCCGTACCTTGTACAGTGAGTCCGGTATGTACAGTTGTCAGGGTCCTGAACAGCAGCCCGGCATTCTTTACATGTAATAGTTGTATATATATATATACAGTATATAGTAATCTAAAATTGGATATTAAGAGAACTGTTGTGACAATCAATGGATATAATTTTTAATAAAATGTCTATTTTTTAGACTTTAAACCATTTGCTCTTACTTATAACTCTCTGCTACTCAAAGATCAATAGCACACGGCTTGATCGAATGTAGTGGTAGTTACAAATGACATTCGATACCTTAAATCTATCTACGGATAGGTCACCACAATGTAGCGTACTAACATTAACTACTACTTCTAGGTTGCTCCTTCGTAAACAAAAATGCTACAAGTTTTAGAATGCTACAAGTTCTACACACTTTATTATAATTTATAGTCCTCACTCACAGTTATAATTGATAGAGTAATTAAGTGTAAGCTCGACTGATATGAGGCAAACAATGTTTTCTAACAACACACCCTCCTTCTTATCTGGAGATCCTATTTGTTCGACTAGATTGTTGGTTAAACTCGCTAAAATACAATAGTGGCTCTCATTAAATTATTTTCTGGTTTTGCTACTGAGAGTTTTTCTACTGAGAGTTTTGCTACTGAGAGTTTTGCTACTGAGAGTTTTGTTACTGAGAGCTTTGCTACTGAGAGTTTTGCTACTGAGAGTTTTGTTACTGAGAGTTTTGCTACTGAGAGTTGCAACAATTGCTTTCAGGCCGAGTATGGCGAAAAAACCTGTACGCAGGAAAAGTAGTGCAAGTCAAGCGTAAGCTGAAGCAAAACAGCAGTTTTGAAAACTTTGATTCTCCTCAATTGAGAATTGTCTTCTCTACTCCTCTTCTCTTTGGATAAACGATTGAGATTAATTGGTTCGATGCCAGCATGTAATGGATCGATTTCTACATTTAACATTTATTTATTAACTTTTATTAATATTAATACTATCAACCGAGTCTGTAGATACTAGAACTGAACCTGCTTATAAAATATTAATAAATTATATATAGGGATATTTATCATATAACTGAACCATCTTCATTAGACTGAAATTCGATACTTTAAATGGACTGCATGAATATACTACCCCGTTTATAATAGCATTAAAGTAGTCACCAGAGCATTACTGATTATTTCTCATCATAACTATCGTAAGTTACACGCGATATTGTAACTATTGTAACTATTGTAAACCTTATCAGGTGTTACTGTAGACACTACACACTACTTTTTAAGAAGAACTCCATATTTTCAGACAGCGTGTAAATCAGAATAATGGAGGCGGTGACATTGACCCTTCAAATCCTAACTGGGAGTTTGCTCAGATGATAGAGTCAGTTTAAATTAATTATTTGATGATTTTTGTCAACTTATTGGTACCCTTGAAGGATTTTTAAGGGTGGATTAAAAAAGTTTTCCCACAAAATCATCATTTAAATGTGACATGCCTTTGTAACGTTACTAACAACACACACAATACAGGGACTACAGACATGAGCTGGATGCTTCACCAGTTTCCTTCGCTAACCAAATAGTCAGAGATCACAGGATTTGTGTCTGTGTCAGGAAACGTCCTATTAACAAGAAAGGTGGGTAGGAAAACCTTAACCTGGTAACCTTGTTGCCTGGTAACCTTGTTGCCTGGTAACCTGTTACCTGGTAACCTTTTTGCCTGCACAAGAGCATTTCTAATTGCACATCCACATTTTTTGTAAACAAACTGATATGTATCCTATCTGCACAGAATGTTGTCTGCACACTAAACACAGTCAACTCATACTCTCTATACTGCTCATTATATGTGGTTATGTGGTTTATCTGTGTTAACCACAATGTCACGTGTTTGGTGTGTATAAAGTTTAAAACTGGATTATGCGAGAACGAAATTAAATTACACTGGAAAAGAGTGCGAATTAAAGAACTTGTTCCAGTAAAGTCTAGACAGTTGCTAAGAAATTTGTTGTATAAATTAGGTGCTAAACATTAAACTGTGTCCACAGAGAAGAAAGCAAAGACAGTTGACGTGGTCACGTTACCATCACTCGAATCCATGACTGTAAGTATCTTATGTAATTTCCTGATTCCTTGTGAGTAATGCAATGCTTTGTAAGGATTTGTTAATATACTGCGATAAGCTATGTGACATTACAAAATGTTGTGGTTTTTCTCTCTTAGCAGATGCTAATTATTGTTGGGTTATAAGTTTCTGCCTAATTGGTTTGGTGCCCAGAATGTTTTGGGATGAGAGCAACCAGTGAACAATGAACCAACGATTAAAGTTAGGTCGATAAAAATGTAATTACTCGAGACGACATTTAAACCGAGATTTAAGAGTGTTATTATTATTTATTCGTTACTTACACTGTTTCATCACAGTGTCAAAAATGAGACAAGCTAAGTAATTTACCGCGCTTTTTGAAAATTATCCAACATTTTGTAACGCGCTTTGCTAAAGTTGTAAACAAAGTTTACTGACTTTTCATCCAGTGTGCAGCGCGCACGACCGTTTTTATCGGTACTGTCGTGAAAATGTTTACTCACTAGGGGCAACGGACGATTACCTTACCAATGCTCTATTTATAAATCTAGGTTCATCAAACTTCGACGGTCAATCTCAGTTGTAAACATAGATCTGAGAAAATGGCTAGTCCCCTTAGCTTAAAAGATCCAATTTAAATAATTTCTCACTTCAGGTTCACGAACCGAAGCTCAAAGTGGATTTGACGAAGTTCTTGGAAAACCACAACTTCCATTTTGACTATACATTTGACGAGAATATTGACAATGCCACAGTCTACAAGTTCACTGCCCAGCCGATTATCAGAACCATATTCGACGGAGGGTTTGCCACCTGCTTCGCGTACGGACAGACAGGATCCGGTAAAACCCACACGATGGGAGGAGATTTCACTGGAAAAGAGCAAGATTTCTCAGCTGGTATCTACGCCATGGCAGCCCGAGATGTGTTCGACTTGTTGAGGAGCACACACTACAGTCAGCTAGATCTGAAAGTGAGCTGCAGCTTCTTTGAGATATACGGTGGTAAGGTGTATGATCTGTTAGCAAAACGAGCAAAGAGGCGTGTACTGGAGGACGGTAAAAGTGTTGTCAATGTGGTGGATCTGAAGGAGACTCCAGTCCTCTCTGTCAACAGTGTTCTGAACGCTATCAAGGACGGTAGTGCTGTCAGGACCTCCGGACAGACCAGCGCCAACGCACATTCTTCAAGATCTCACGCAGTGTTCCAGATCATTCTGAGGACCACACGAGGGAAGCTCCACGGGAAGTTCTCTCTGATTGATTTAGCGGGAAATGAAAGAGGCGCTGATACGAGTAGTGCTAACCGGGCTACTCGACTGGAAGGTTCGTAGTTTCTCTTATCTTTAGTGTTTCCAGCTACTGTTATCTTCTTATTTTCCTGGTTCAATGCTCTGTATTCTACCACTTTACATCTGTGCAACTGTTCCCTTCACTATGATAACTTGTGCGCTTCTAACTCGCTAATTGCACTAACAACCACTACAGCACTGGTTATTTCTAACTAATCTACAAACGTGCAAATATCCCAGGAGCTGAGATCAACAAGTCACTGCTAGCGCTGAAAGAATGTATCAGAGCTATGTCCATGAAGGCGATGCACATTCCTTTTAGAGCCAGCAAACTGACCCAGGTACAATAATGTATTCGATAATATTTAATAAGATTGTATTTGATAAATTACTAATGTTGGTGGGGAAATATCTATATATTTCTTCATATAGTGTGATGATACTTGGTAGACATGAGGGATGATATGATGTCATAATTTTTACTTACTTACCAATTCAGGTATTGCGAGATTCCTTCATCGGTGAGAAAGCTCGAACGTGTATGATAGCGACTTGTGCGCCCGGGCAGAATAGTGTTGAGTGCACGCTAAACACTCTCCGATACGCTGACAGGGTCAAAGAGCTGGGTAAGTCGGGAAACTTAGAACATTCTCTTATTTTATTTTGCTAAATGAATGTGAATGTAATCACCGAATTTTCTCAGACACAGTCCACAGAGGTATTGATCAGATATCGAATTTACTCCAACTCTGAACAGATAGCTTATCCCCCATGATTTGATTTGATTTGATTTGAATTTTTTACAAATAGTACACATACAATACAGCAATGAGAATGGAAATATTCGACATCATTAGGCATTATATCGGGTGAAAGTTGTAGACCATATTCATTATATTACCTAGTAACCAACTCTATTGTAACTATGGTAACTAGTGGTGTAACTAACTAACCAACTCTACTGCTACCAGGACCTGGATCCAAACCGGGTAAACCAGCCCCACCACTACCTGACATAGAAAACAACGACAACGACCTGGCCTACATGCACCAGAGTCTGAGAAGTCAAGGTATAAACTGTGGTGAGTTGTGGGAGAGAGTGTGAGGGTGAATTTAGTGACGCTCAAATTGTTAATCAATAATTGTTTAATGTTAATAATGAATATTGTTTCCTTTATAAAAGGTACCGTCAATAATAATTTCCTGTCCCCCTCTAACCCGTCCTGTGAGTACAAGCTTTAATGACTCTACAAAATCTACACACTCCATAATCTACACACTCTACACACTCTACAAAATGTAATAAATATCTCTCACAATCCACCGGTTGTAGTGAGTTCTCTCCCGCTCAATGACTTTTGGGATCCTTTCAGTTGTATCAGAAGACCTTCATAAGTCTAATGATATTAACTGAAGGCCTTTGAAAACCATCATTACCTTCTCTAAATTTCGCTACATTTCACTAAATTTCACTAAATTTCACTAAATTTCACTACAGATTTCACTACAGATTTCACAACTCAAGTTTCTTCGGTGTTTCCTTTCCTTGGGATCCTGCTTCAAAAACTATCCGAAACTTTTGATCCAGCTCTTTACAATAACTGTCTCCAGAAATTGGTGTAATTTAATGAGTTCAATATAAAGCTCTCCTGTGATAGCTCAACACCACAGTTCCGTGTATCTATTTGTTACGGTTTTAATATTATCACACGGCACACTTTAGTATGGAATTTACATTGTTATTCAAATACCCAATTTATCCATATTAAATTTTCATCATCACGTGATGCCCATATAAGGAGTGTATACTACACGTGATGCCCATATAAGGAGTGTATACTCCTCCTTATCTCATGAACTAGTTTATATAATAAATAATGAATTACAGGTGAGGAGGAAGAGGACCCCGAGATGTACAACTTTCACCAAGCAGTGGACATGTTGCAGGAGGCTCAGGACATGTTGGTTGACGAGCATCAGCAGTGCATATCAGTAAGTGTGTTGACGTGACGTCACTTGTTGTCGTGACGTCATTTGTTGTAGTGACGTCACTTGTTGTCGTGACGTCACTTGTTGTAGTGACGTCACTTGTTGTAGTGACGTCATTTGTTAGCGTGACGTCACTTGTTGACGTGACGTCATTTGTTGACGTGACGTCACTTGTCGACGTGACGTCACTTGTTGACGTGACGTCACTTGTTGACGTGACGTCACTTGTTGACGTGACGTCACTTGTTGACGTGACGTCACTTGTTGTGTTTTTTAGATATGACAAGGCTCTAGAATTCCCGCTCGTTTTACAATTTTAGTAACTTATTAATGACAACCAACTGCAGGAAAATAAAGAGTATCTGAAGCAGGAGGAGCAGATCTTACAACGAGTAGATCAAGATGTAGACTATGACATTGAAGGTAATTATCACTTTCACTTTCCTTTCTTTGTTTTACAGTTAGGGTAAAAATGATAGGCCCACAGTGAAATTAGAACTGGAATGAGTTAGTTCGAGCAATTTTGAGCTTCTGATTGGAGGACGGCAACTCAAACTATACTGTACTTTATAATTGTTGTTCACATTGAACTTAAGTGTCTAAATTCCAAGTATACGATCCCCTGAATCCTGCATTGTTAACATTTTAAAACTGAACCCTGTGTCGTCATCCGAACTTTAAAACACTCTTTTAAAAGCAGTATTTTTATCGAATACCAAACTTGGTATCGTCTTATCATGCAACAGAATGCATTTTTCATATCAATAACCTCCTCCACCCCAATAACACCTCCTTAATAACACCCTAACGTCCTTCTTAACTCCCTTACACCCCCCAGATTACGCAAGGGCCCTGGACGTCATTCTCCAAAGAAAGATAAACCGTCTGAAGACAATGCAGGATAAGCTGAACAAGGTGCGAAGTACTCTCAACAAGGAAGAGGAAGTCAGCAAAACCCTCCGCAGACCCGCCAAGAAGCGCTAGTTGATAAACTAATCAATTAATTAATTAATTAATTGCTCAAAGAACAACTAAAATATTAGCCTCGGTTTAACTTTAGAGGTCCACTTTATCAAAGTAAGAGACAGTAGCTTATGTACAAGTCGCTGGCTGACTGATTGGTGGTATGCAGCTTCAGGAGTAGGATAAGCAATAAGTTGTCCTCATGATGATTTGTCTCACGTCGCGATACTTCGTTGCTATTCGCGCGAAGTGGCCGTGTGCGCACTTGTGCGCGGCAGGCCCACACCGTGAGACAAATGATGCTCGCTTACATTTCTAGATCGTCCTCTAGAACGAACCCTGAAGTCGATTAGAATTCTGTGAACTAAATATATTATATTGCATTGGTTACTTAAATGTGTTGCAATGTTTTTCTTTTTTTCTTAATTTACAAAATTGTACCGTTACCGTTACATCGCCCGTTAAAATTTAGACTATGACTATGAGCTTTCAATGAGCCCAATCTGTATATATTTGGGTTACAATATATTAAATTCATTTTCTAAAAGTAGTTAACCGGTCCTGAACTCCAGTTACCACATATCATTATGATGGTAACTTTATTTAGAGTATTTCTCTCAATTCTTTGTGTTATTATCCTAGACCGGTGGGTTTCACACTTAAAAGCGAAGACTTTTTACAGACTGTGTTGATAGGATGATAATTAATCACTCTACACTCGATTGTCACGTGACTTTTTAACCAGTTCTATAGTTGGCCCTGAACGACTATTCGAAACCCTAACCCTCTTATCTGATCCCAACCCTAACCCTAACCCAATCCCTAACAAAAGCATATGCTGAAACCCTAACCCTAATGAGAAATTCGACCAACTTCCTTATATGGTCATATCACGTGATCGAGACACTTTTTCGCCAATATCTCGTCGGGGGAGCATTTTATCCCTATGACTTGGGGGTGATTTGGAATCAGCGTCCGAAAACACATCGATTTCAGTTGGTTTCAACTGTCGGGGGCCCTTTTAGAAAAATCTCGAAGATCGACTGTAGAGTGATTTAGCACGCTCGGCGCGGTGTTGATAAGAGTTATTGAGAATTTCCGGTTCTACCACACCTTCAAAAGTTACTTATCTTTAACGTTTATACTTGTCAAGATTTATGAACGTTCATTAATTAATATATTTATATTTGCAACCGAATTTCGTATAATTAGTATTATTTTGCTGATGAAAATTGTCACTTTATTTATATTAGTTTCACGAAATGTATGCCTCATTATTTTAACCCTTTATAGTTCTACTTATAGAATTAAAAATTTTGTAAATTGGGAGATAAGGCTCGGCTGCACTTTATAACCTTTACGGCACATTACCTTTATTCTCAGTAACTAACAGGAATTCATTCTTTAATTTATAACTGAGGTTTTAGTAAGGGGGTTCAGTAACTGTTTTAGTAAGTGAAGTTCACGTAATATGTGAACGACCCCTAACGACCCCTAATAGTATTGCTTTAAAAATGAACTGTTGACGCTGAGCTTACAATTTATGTTAACCGGGTTCCATCAGGTGTATGGTATGAGGTATACTAAACCTATTTCGGTTAAAAGTGGTTCGTTTCATTCTGCCGCCATCATCATATTCATTGTAATACTATTTCCAGTAAAATAATACACATACTACGACTAGACTATACAATAAAACGGTTGGTCCAACTACCTGCGGATCCTACTGTATCTGTCGAAGAACAACTCCTTATATGGGCATCACGTGATGAAGAACAACTCCTGGCTGGTATATTTTATACTTGTGGGTTTGTTCGCTCAGAGTTCAGCGTGTTAAGTGGACTAAGCGTTTGTTTTGCGCCTCCGATCTCAAAGTAAACCGTCATATCTCTTTATTCCAAGGAACCTGACTTGTTTACTGAATAAAGCATGACGTGTGATGTCGTCACACTCCTTATATGGGCATCACGTGATGTCGACAACATGGGCACCGTTCTTCATTAACTATTCACTAACTTTAACTGGAATAATTATTCACAATACTTATCCGTAATTATGCCTCGAGTATTTAATAACACCAAGTTAAGTTTCGGGGGAACCCTTGCACGGACCGGCTCTTCCAACAAAAGTAGCAGACATCAACTAGACATACCCCGACTCCGACCAGACATCAACCACAACTAAGTGTATTATCCCTTAGTGTCTGACCTAGGCATTACAACCAGGCTGAACGGTCCAGGGTCGATTGAGACTACTACTTGTTATCAATAAGCCTAGCACGGCGTATCTAATCGTTCGACTAGTCGTTAATAAATTATCAAACTTCCACGTAATTTACCATGAGTTAGCGTGAGCATTGAGTACTAGTTACTAAGTATTTACTGCATGATGAGATAGCCGAGAAGCTGCAAGGGGGGGGGGGGGGGGGGGGGTTGACGGCGAGTTATGCTTTGTCAAAGTGGATGCTTTTTAAAATGAAACCGAAAGTCTTTAAACTGCGCATTGTGTTGGTTTTATGTATAAGTATCGAGTCGCATGACTTGTGACGAAATACCCAATTAGAGTTAGTACATGCCAAACACAAGGATATCTCGTGTCACAGATCATATGCACCTGTTGCAGCCAGTCGCAGACCTTGGTCGCTATAATTGAGCTCTAAGTGACGTTAAGTGACCGGTGAGCCACACTTCTTGACAAATTTTGTTTAGAATAACGACCCAATCATAAGGTAAAAAGTGTAAGCTGTATTTTAAGGGCTAATCTCAGTCCATCTAAGTCGTAAGTTTGGAGGAATAATACGGCTAATTTTGCGATTCTTTAAAGTCTTGAACCAAAATACCCTGCTGCGCCGTCAACTGATATATGTGAACGACCCCTAATAGTATTGCTTTAAAAATGAACTGTTGACTCTGAGCTTACAATTTATGTTAACCGGGTTCCATCAGGTGTATGGTATGAGGTATACTAAACCTATTTCGGTTAAAAGTGGTTCGTTTCATTCTGCCGCCATCATCATTGTAATACCATTTCCAGTGAAATGATACACATAATACGACTAGACTATACAATAAAACGGTTGGTCCAACTACCTGCGGATCCTACTGTATCTGTCGAAGAACAACTCCTTATATGGGCATCACGTGATGAAGAACAACTCCTGGCTGGTATATTTTATACTTGTGGGTTTGTTCGCTCAGAGTTCAGCGTGTTAAGTGTACTAAGCGTTTGTCTCAAAGTAAACCGTCATATCTCTTTATTCCAAGGAACCTAACTTGTTTACTGAATAAAGCATGACGTGTGATGTCGTCACACTCCTTATATGGGCATCACGTGATGTCGACAACATGGGCACCGTTCTTCATTAACTATTCACTAACTTTAACTGGAATAATTATTCACAATACTTATCCGTAATTATGCCTCAAGTATTTAATAACACCAAGTTAAGTTTCGGGGGAACCCTTGCACGGACCGGCTCTTCCAACAAAAGTAGCAGACATCAACTAGACATACCCCGACTCCGACCAGACATCAACCACAACTAAGTGTATTATCCCTTAGTGTTTGACCTAGCCATTACAACCAGGCTGAATGGTCCAGGGTCGATTGAGACTACTACTTGTTATCAATAAGCCTAGCACGGCGTATCTAATCGTTCGACTAGTCGTTAATAAATTATCAAACTTCCACGTAATTTACCATGAGTTAGCGTGAGCATTGAGTACTAGTTACTAAGTATTTACTGCATGATGAGATAGCCGAGAAGCTGCAAGGGGGGGGGGGGGGGGGGGGGGTTGACGGCGAGTTATGCTTTGTCAAAGTGGATGCTTTTTAAAATGAAACCGAAAGTCTTTAAACTGCGCATTGTGTTGGTTTTATGTATAAGTATCGAGTCGCATGACTTGTGACGAAATACCCAATTAGAGTTAGTACATGCCAAACACAAGGATATCTCGTGTCACAGATCATATGCACCTGTTGCAGCCAGTCGCAGACCTTGGTCGCTATAATTGAGCTCTAAGTGACGTTAAGTGACCGGTGAGCCACACTTCTTGACAAATTTTGTTTAGAATAACGACCCAATCATAAGGTAAAAAGTGTAAGCTGTATTTTAAGGGCTAATCTCAGTCCATCTAAGTCGTAAGTTTGGAGGAATAATACGGCTAATTTTGCGATTCTTTAAAGTCTTGAACCAAAATACCCTGCTGCGCCGTCAACTGATATATGTGAACGACCCCTAATAGTATTGCTTTAAAAATGAACTGTTGACTCTGAGCTTACAATTTATGTTAACCGGGTTCCATCAGGTGTATGGTATGAGGTATACTAAACCTATTTCGGTTAAAAGTGGTTCGTTTCATTCTGCCGCCATCATCATTGTAATACCATTTCCAGTGAAATGATACACATAATACGACTAGACTATACAATAAAACGGTTGGTCCAACTACCTGCGGATCCTACTGTATCTGTCGAAGAACAACTCCTTATATGGGCATCACGTGATGAAGAACAACTCCTGGCTGGTATATTTTATACTTGTGGGTTTGTTCGCTCAGAGTTCAGCGTGTTAAGTGGACTAAGCGCTTCCAATCTCAAAGTAAACCGTCATATCTCTTTATTCCAAGGAACCAAACTTGTTTACTGAATAAAGCATGACGTGTGATGTCGTCACACTCCTTATATGGGCATCACGTGATGTCGACAACATGGGCACCGTTCTTCATTAACTATTCACTAACTTTAACTGGAATAATTATTCACAATACTTATCCGTAATTATGCCTCAAGTATTTAATAACACCAAGTTAAGTTTCGGGGGAACCCTTGCACGGACCGGCTCTTCCAACAAAAGTAGCAGACATCAACTAGACATACCCCGACTCCGACCAGACATCAACCACAACTAAGTGTATTATCCCTTAGTGTTTGACCTAGCCATTACAACCAGGCTGAATGGTCCAGGGTCGATTGAGACTACTACTTGTTATCAATAAGCCTAGCACGGCGTATCTAATCGTTCGACTAGTCGTTAATAAATTATCAAACTTCCACGTAATTTACCATGAGTTAGCGTGAGCATTGAGTACTAGTTACTAAGTATTTACTGCATGATGAGATAGCCGAGAAGCTGCAAGGGGGGGGGGGGGGGGGGGGGGTTGACGGCGAGTTATGCTTTGTCAAAGTGGATGCTTTTTAAAATGAAACCGAAAGTCTTTAAACTGCGCATTGTGTTGGTTTTATGTATAAGTATCGAGTCGCATGACTTGTGACGAAATACCCAATTAGAGTTAGTACATGCCAAACACAAGGATATCTCGTGTCACAGATCATATGCACCTGTTGCAGCCAGTCGCAGACCTTGGTCGCTATAATTGAGCTCTAAGTGACGTTAAGTGACCGGTGAGCCACACTTCTTGACAAATTTTGTTTAGAATAACGACCCAATCATAAGGTAAAAAGTGTAAGCTGTATTTTAAGGGCTAATCTCAGTCCATCTAAGTCGTAAGTTTGGAGGAATAATACGGCTAATTTTGCGATTCTTTAAAGTCTTGAACCAAAATACCCTGCTGCGCCGTCAACTGATATATGTGAACGACCCCTAATAGTATTGCTTTAAAAATGAACTGTTGACTCTGAGCTTACAATTTATGTTAACCGGGTTCCATCAGGTGTATGGTATGAGGTATACTAAACCTATTTCGGTTAAAAGTGGTTCGTTTCATTCTGCCGCCATCATCATTGTAATACCATTTCCAGTGAAATGATACACATAATACGACTAGACTATACAATAAAACGGTTGGTCCAACTACCTGCGGATCCTACTGTATCTGTCGAAGAACAACTCCTTATATGGGCATCACGTGATGAAGAACAACTCCTGGCTGGTATATTTTATACTTGTGGGTTTGTTCGCTCAGAGTTCAGCGTGTTAAGTGGACTAAGCGTAATCTCAAAGTAAACCGTCATATCTCTTTATTCCAAGGAACCAAACTTGTTTACTGAATAAAGCATGACGTGTGATGTCGTCACACTCCTTATATGGGCATCACGTGATGTCGACAACATGGGCACCGTTCTTCATTAACTATTCACTAACTTTAACTGGAATAATTATTCACAATACTTATCCGTAATTATGCCTCAAGTATTTAATAACACCAAGTTAAGTTTCGGGGGAACCCTTGCACGGACCGGCTCTTCCAACAAAAGTAGCAGACATCAACTAGACATACCCCGACTCCGACCAGACATCAACCACAACTAAGTGTATTATCCCTTAGTGTTTGACCTAGCCATTACAACCAGGCTGAATGGTCCAGGGTCGATTGAGACTACTACTTGTTATCAATAAGCCTAGCACGGCGTATCTAATCGTTCGACTAGTCGTTAATAAATTATCAAACTTCCACGTAATTTACCATGAGTTAGCGTGAGCATTGAGTACTAGTTACTAAGTATTTACTGCATGATGAGATAGCCGAGAAGCTGCAAGGGGGGGGGGGGGGGGGGGGTTGACGGCGAGTTATGCTTTGTCAAAGTGGATGCTTTTTAAAATGAAACCGAAAGTCTTTAAACTGCGCATTGTGTTGGTTTTATGTATAAGTATCGAGTCGCATGACTTGTGACGAAATACCCAATTAGAGTTAGTACATGCCAAACACAAGGATATCTCGTGTCACAGATCATATGCACCTGTTGCAGCCAGTCGCAGACCTTGGTCGCTATAATTGAGCTCTAAGTGACGTTAAGTGACCGGTGAGCCACACTTCTTGACAAATTTTGTTTAGAATAACGACCCAATCATAAGGTAAAAAGTGTAAGCTGTATTTTAAGGGCTAATCTCAGTCCATCTAAGTCGTAAGTTTGGAGGAATAATACGGCTAATTTTGCGATTCTTTAAAGTCTTGAACCAAAATACCCTGCTGCGCCGTCAACTGATATATGTGAACGACCCCTAATAGTATTGCTTTAAAAATGAACTGTTGACTCTGAGCTTACAATTTATGTTAACCGGGTTCCATCAGGTGTATGGTATGAGGTATACTAAACCTATTTCGGTTAAAAGTGGTTCGTTTCATTCTGCCGCCATCATCATTGTAATACCATTTCCAGTGAAATGATACACATAATACGACTAGACTATACAATAAAACGGTTGGTCCAACTACCTGCGGATCCTACTGTATCTGTCGAAGAACAACTCCTTATATGGGCATCACGTGATGAAGAACAACTCCTGGCTGGTATATTTTATACTTGTGGGTTTGTTCGCTCAGAGTTCAGCGTGTTAAGTGGACTAAGCGTAATCTCAAAGTAAACCGTCATATCTCTTTATTCCAAGGAACCAAACTTGTTTACTGAATAAAGCATGACGTGTGATGTCGTCACACTCCTTATATGGGCATCACGTGATGTCGACAACATGGGCACCGTTCTTCATTAACTATTCACTAACTTTAACTGGAATAATTATTCACAATACTTATCCGTAATTATGCCTCGAGTATTTAATAACACCAAGTTAAGTTTCGGGGGAACCCTTGCACGGACCGGCTCTTCCAACAAAAGTAGCAGACATCAACTAGACATACCCCGACTCCGACCAGACATCAACCACAACTAAGTGTATTATCCCTTAGTGTTTGACCTAGCCATTACAACCAGGCTGAATGGTCCAGGGTCGATTGAGACTACTACTTGTTATCAATAAGCCTAGCACGGCGTATCTAATCGTTCGACTAGTCGTTAATAAATTATCAAACTTCCACGTAATTTACCATGAGTTAGCGTGAGCAGTGAGTACTAGTTACTAAGTAGTTACTGCAGGTGCCTTAGCCCGGAAACTTTCTATAATGCGAAGGATTTCTTAACTGCATATTTCCATGAGATAAACGGCGTTTATTCTGTAATACTGTCGCCGGAGATATATTATATATATAATATGATCGTCTTCATAATCGTATATCCTACACGTTTTAATGGAGCTGCTCAAGACCAGGGGGAGTTAATTCGGTCATCTGTTGAATTAAATAAGTGTTTTATAAGTTAAATAAGTGTTTTGTAAGTTAAATAAGTGCTCAGGGATAGTTAATTCTGTTGAATTAAATAAGTTTCGTTATTTTAGGACGTGATGTAAAGTGTGGTGATGTCATCGTCAGGAGTAAAACGTATTATAATATTAGTATGTATACTTAGTAATATGTTATACCTTGTTAACTACTTATAATACCATTACGTAGGATACCATTACTCAAGTTTAGTTTTGTGATTTTTTATTTCCATTTTGAGCATCTTAGCAGGACCCTTTACACTTAAATTACTGAAGAGTCTTTCGGATGAACCCTAAAATTAAATTATCTTATCCCGAAATACGATATAATCCTCCTCCCGCCATTCTCTCATCTCTGCTGCTCTCAAATCCATACCTGATTACATACCTGATTACATACCTGATTACATACCTGATTACATGGCTCTTACTAATTCGCTCGCCCAAAAATTATCACGTGACTTAAGCCGAACAACGGTTTAACACAAAACATGGCATGGGGGGTGATTCGGAATCAGCGTCCAAAAATACGCCTTTTCACAAAAATTTTCTTAAGATTTGGGCGAGCGATTTAGTGGGAGCGTGATTACATACCTGACTACATACATGATTACATACCTGATTACATACCTGACTACATACCTGACTACATACCTGATTACTTGAAACTTAAGTCACATTTCTCACTTCAAAGGACCCAAAACTCTGCGGTCGGTAAGACTAAGAGGACTCTCTACTGAGGTGAAACTGAAAGTTTTTATATGGTTACTATGGTTACTGCTTTCTCTCTAGTCAGCGTACTTGTAGTTGTTATCTTTGGAAAATAAATTAGTGCTACTTCGACTCAAAGATTCAGTCATCATTATACCTTTTTGGTGCTTATTACTAGATTAGATTAAAAATCAGATTTAGGTTAAATTAGTACGGATTTCATTACATAATACATTTCAATTTGAAACCATTTTAATTCTAAAAAGGGTTAGACAACATTTACCCGACAATGTTACTCAGTAACTGTTACTTAGTAACTGTTACTTAGTAATAGTTACTGTTCCTGAAATACTTGGTCACCAGCCTAAATGACGTTTATAAGCCTACAAAATAACGTCATCTACTTATACAGAGTAGTAACTAAGTAACTCATTAAATTGTACCGTTTAGTTCTGCTATCTCTCGTTTAGGATACGAGCTAGACGCTAAATAGTCCGATATATCTCCCTAACAGTGAGTAACAGTGAGTAACAGTGACTAACAAGAGTATTATACCCAACATTGACCGGCAAACTGATAGCTACTTCAAAAGCAATGAAACTACGATCTTCTAGCCGGAGCCATCATATTGTGACATAAATCTAAAAGATAGTATGGTTAGTTTCTAAATATAAACTGAAACTCTGAAAAGGAAACTGCTGTGAAATATGTAAGTCTCCCTAACATTGAGTAACAGTTTGTCCTGCTTAGTGCTCACTGGCTCAGTAGTCAACAATGATCTGCACCTCATACCTGTCCACATACCTGGTATATGTCACTAGTAGTGTGTAACTTACTTGATACAGTATGTTGTTTGTTGAAATGAAGTATTGAAGTGAATGTGAAATTCAGATGCCAACATTATTCACAACCACATTGTACTTGAAGTACTGGCACTACGAGTACGAACACTAATAGGTACTACGGGTGGAAGATGAATAATTGAAATTCCAACAGCATCTTGTTCCCTTCATTGTGCTGATTCCGGGAAGCATTCTGTTTACTCTCTCAACATTCTGTAGAATGAGATATCGTTCATTTAAAATTGGGTAATTATAGGCCTCTCAAGGATTGTAGCCCAATTAAGAGCTGATCAATTGAAGCTACTTAGTATAGTGTATCGCGTGTAATTGGATCCAATTATAGGAGCTTATAGGTGTTCAACACTAGTGATAGAGTCAGATCGGAACCAATAATGACCTGGAACTTGTTTCAATATCCCACATTGTTCATTAGTTGTTCCGGCCGAGTTCAATTGTATTGGTACACACGTTAGTTAAGTGTTATCGTACTCGATTACCTCCTTACCTCTGTGTATGAGGCTCCCTTTGAGAGAGTTGAAACTATTACTAACTAGACTGGCACTGTAATCTGTATACAGTTGCGTTGAAAGTTTGATACATTCCGTACTTCACACACAGGTATTAGTGGCAGTTACTAATCGGCTTCACTGCTATGTCACGGTTGACATTGCTTTCGTCGCCATTTGCTATTTCGATGTGAGTTTCTAAGTTGACCTGTCAAAACTTTATTCCATCCTTCCGGAAGGGGGGTCACTGA
Source organism: Bolinopsis microptera (assembly GCF_026151205.1). Lineage (NCBI taxonomy): Eukaryota > Metazoa > Ctenophora > Tentaculata > Lobata > Bolinopsidae > Bolinopsis > Bolinopsis microptera. The sequence goes on along the minus strand of NC_087080.1, from coordinate 1,194,036 downwards.
CCAATACTACTACTCGTAGTAGATGTGTTTGGATTACTGTAAACCATACCTGTTCTAAGTTCTTACATTGCTCATTTCTTTTTTTTAATGTCTCTTTCGTATCTAGGAATGTCAGAGGTCATCTTCCACGGTTTCCCTGCTGTAATTACCAACTTAGAACAAAGCAAATTGCCCGGTTAGACACTGCCGTGCAATTTCCAGCGTTAATCTAGCTGGACTCTTAGTCGAGACAGACGGGTAGAGGTTTCTGGAAGAGTGGGACGCTGCTTCCAAGAGTTCCAGGAATGTTCTTGCCAATAGAAAGAAGCCACCACATACCAAAACCAGCCATGTCTAGCTATGCCTGGTGTATAGAGGTTCTACTGTATCCATTTAGTCTCTTCTCGGATCTTATTCGTCTGTCAGAACTGTTGTTGAGTTTAAAGAGTGCTGGAAATGTCCGGTACAGGATACAGGATAGTCGCCATGTTTAATCGTAGTATAAATTGGTCGTTGTGCCCCTCCCTCCCCCCTGGCCCCTTCGGCCTCCATCTATCAACTAATACTCGAAATAATGTGAAAGTGAACATCAACATGAGAACTTATTTACCCTTTAGGGAAGATTCATTGCTACAAACACTATGTGTGCATGTTTACTGCCTGTAACTGCCTGGAATTCAAACAAAAATTGGGCTAGTTGAAATCCAGCCCAATTCTGTCGAAGTTATATTTATATACTGTTTGTTGACGTTGTTTCGGTTATGTCAGTTTACAAATTAAATAAAAATGACCGTCTATTTGCCACATTTTTTTCACATTTCACAATAGTTTCTATGATCTATCAGTCACCTGCAAAAATTATAAATTTAAGTTGCAATAACTCAATTAGAACACGTAAGACTCACGTTAGTGTTAATTGGAAGACTTCCAATGAAAATACCAGTGAAAAAGAATTAACAATTAACTAATACCATTACAATTAACAGCACGCGTTTTCGGGTCGGCGTAGAATAAAGCCTCAGTTCTATGGGTTGCCTTGACAACGTGTAGCATGGGTTGCCCAATTCCCGCGATATTGTTTCAGACCATTTAAGGACATTAATCTGCACGATAACCCAGTGTGTTGCCACTTCTGTAGGTTGAGCCATGTTCCTGGCCTCACTTTAGACCTTTTAATGACGGTCTGACAGAATCTCATTTTCTTTCTAAGTTAGAAACCTTATAAAAACACCTGCCAAATATTTTACATGTTTCCCTTTTGACCAAGAGAGTCCCCCACAATTCCGACTACTTGCACACTAGCTGTGTAATTTGTAGGTATTTGTGGTGTGATAACGTTAACACTGCTAACTTTACAGCCAACCATTACTGAGTTGCTATTAGTATGGCTGCAAGTTCCTCTCATCTTGCTGGAACTCAACTTATCTCACTTAAATATCCGTTATCTGCCTAGTCATCCCCTGTTTTTTTGTAGTCTGATGTCTTTATTCCGGCGTGGTTAGCAGTTACTTACCATTTAACGATATAATCGTATCCTCTCATATCCGGGCAATGCAGTTGTGGTCGGTACTTATTAAACAATTGTATCGTTTTTATCGGTTATTGAACAATTGTATCGGTTATTGAACAATTGTATCGTTTTTATCGGTTATTGAACAATTGGATCGTTTTTTCCATCTTTATTGTCTCATTACTATTAGAAACTTTAGTATAGATTTCCAGCAGTCTGAAATCGTGGTTTGATATCTGGACAACACTTTAATATGGTCAAGGTTAGTTTACAATCTGTATTTAATAACAATTTAACTTAACTAATTACTTATAATAATTACGGCAGCTGATTTTGTAATATCTTCTAGAACTACGAAATCACGGTGCTTTTTTGCAGTTATTCATTGAAAACTTAGACAAGAAGTCCGATGAAAATTCGTTACAATTACTTATTAATTATCAGAATTAGGAATAAATGTATCCATCTTCACTTTCTTTTTTAAAAAATGTTATCGTGTAGGGTGTACATGGCAAACAGGAGCCAGGTTAGATGGAATCGAGATTACATAATCGCTTCATCATTTAACTGACATTATACATGCATTAGATTTCAACTGAATATAAGTACGGTTTTTACCGTTTTAAAATTCCAGCCTGTAGCTGTTTCATCCAAACTAGTGGTATTTATGGTAATTTATAGTGGTAACTATGGTAATTAGTGGTAACTATAATGATAATTAGTGGTAACTATGGTAATTATTTGTGACTATGGTAACTGTTTCAGCCTAACTACACCTACCGGTGCACCTCATGTGGTAAAATGTGGTTTTCGAACAGCAAGTGGAGCACCAAACTAGTGAGTTTATAAAGGAGCACCCAAACTAATCTTACTTAGAGTTAGAGTTCGATAATCTTACTTTATAGAGTTATACAGTAAAAGAACTGCCAAATTCGATTTAAAGTCTACCGCTATTTTAGTTATCTCAAAAATCGTTTCAAAACTCATTTATTCGCAAATAGTGTATATCGTTCTTTTAATACTTGTCTCGTTGTGATTTTGTTTAACTTTAAAGATATTTGAGAGTCAATGAAAAATGAAGAGCAATGTGCTGATCAGTCTAGTGAGTTTACTTTTTCATACGCTACAACCGCCACGTCCATCGTCATTAAACAAATAGAAGCAGATTTGCCGAAACCTGATCACGAGGAGCCGTGTGATCCTGAACTAATCAGCTTTTGTGAACACATAAACACAGTCTACGAAGAAATCGTACACTGGAGAAAGAATTTATTCGAGGTTCCCACATGTGCAGTGGGAAAAAAATTTGTAAAGTTGTTATCCAGTTGGCTCCAGCATTTTAATGCCAAAACAAAGTATAGATGCATCGCATTGAAAACGTTTAATATTCTCCCAGCATTATTGCTCCAGAAACCGTCGGCAAAGAGTAAAAGAGCTGATCACAAACAATTATTGGCGAAAAGATTGGGGTTATGGGAAAATGGGGATATTGTAGAACTACTAAAAATGGGAAAGAACGTCCAAAAAAGGCTGCAAAATAGTTCAAGGAAGAAAACACAAGATTTAGCTCGCTCTTTCGCTAACAAAATGTTTGAGGGTAAAGTTACGGCAGCTGTCAGAATTTTGTGTGATGACAACAATAACGGTGTGCTACCCTTATCGGAAGAAATAATGACGCAGTTAAAAAAGAAACACCCAATACCGACTGGAATCAGAGATGAAACACTTCTATACGGCCCAATAATGAAGCTAGACTCATCATATTTCGACTTAATAGATGGAAATATGATTGGCCGAGCGGCAAAGATGACCAACGGTGCAGCAGGTCCGTCCACCACTGATGCAGATTTCTTTAAGTATCTTCTGCTGCACAAGAGATTCAAAGGAGAGGGGCAAGATTTACGTGATGAGCTAGCCAAATTTGCACGTTCGTTGGCATCTGAATACATCGATCCATCAATCATTGATTCATATGTCAACTGCCGTTTAATACCGCTCAACAAATGCCCGGGTGTTAGACCAATTGGTATTGGCGAAACTGTAAGAAGAATAGTGGGAAAGGCTATCGCTTGGGCACTTAAGATGGATTTTCAGGAAACAGCAGGACCATCACAAGTCTGCACAGGGCTAAAATCTGGTACCGAAGCAGCAGTCCATTTCATTAGACAGCAATTCCAAGTGGAATCAGCTGAAGCGTGTATATTGGTTGATGCGACAAATGCTTTCAATGCTGTTAATCGAATGGTGATGCTGCATAACATCCAGCGGCAATGTCCTGAATTTGCACCAATTGCCATCAATATGTACCGAGCTCCAAGTCGCTTGTTTGTCTGTGGGACTGAAATACCATCGGCAGAAGGCACTACCCAGGGTGACAATCTGGCAATGCCCCTATTTGCACTCGCAACACTTCCAATTTTACAGAAACTTAAAGAGCTAAGGAAAGTTATGCAAGTCTGGCTGGCCGACGACGCGTCATCTGTTGGAACACTGATACATCTCAAAACCTGGTGGGATATGATAGTGGCAGAGGGAATTAAATATGGATATCATGTCAACCCCAGCAAATCATGTTTGATAATAAAACATCCATCGAGCATGGAGAGGGCTATGGAAATATTTGGAGAAAGCGGGATCGAGATAAAAATAACTGGACAGAGACATCTTGGAGCGGTTATTGGGTCACAGGAATATAAACGACTTTACATCAATAATTTAGTTGAAGAATGGACCAAAATGATCAACAAATTATCTGATTTTGGTCAATCCCATCCACAAGCAGCATATGCAGCATTCACTCATGGAGTTAGGCACAAAATGACATACTTCATGAGAACAATTGAAGGTCTAGATCAATACTTGCAACCTCTTGACATGCTTATCGATGAGAAACTCATACCGGCTTTATTTGGATGCCCTATTACACCATTAGAGAGAAGAACGGTTGCGCTACCCGTACGATGTGGGGGACTAGGCATACCAGTTTTATCAAAGTTGGCATCAGAGGAGTATAAAACATCCATGGAAGTGACTACCTTACAAGACATTTTTATAACGTACGAAATGCGACGGTTTTCCCGAAATTTCGCCATATTTTCGGACCGCCAAAATTTCGGTCGTCGTAATAGAATCCGTCGCATTATTTTTAGCTTATTCCAATAATTGTGGCTTCGTCGATTCATTTTGTTCTTGAAAAGTTAGCGATATGATGGTGGGACAAATAAACACAATATTCCATGATGAATTTAATGTCAAGTTATACGTTTTAAATTTACAATAAATTACATTTATGTGCTAACATAAACGTCTTATATAGACTAAGTCAAGATAAACAATCAAATACCAAACTCAATAATTGAAACTGAAAGATTCGAGCCGGACCCCTTAGAGGAAGATGACGAAATCGATTTATAAGTTTCATTTTGTTTCAACATGATTTTACCGATTTTTAGAAAATTTTGAATTTCCTTTGTGTCAGAAAACAAAATGATGAAAAATACCCTTATTTTCTGTGACGTCCGAAATGTGACGGTTTTTGTTCAATTTCGCCATATTTTCGGACCGCCCAAATTTCGGTCGTCGCACATTGGTCCGCCACAAAAATGTCTTGTAAGGTAAGTCCTTAGTAAAAGCCATGGCCGGAATTGAAACGGATATAGATCATGATTCCGAGTCGCTGAAAGAAATTCTAAAAGTGAGGGCAAAAAAGCATGAATTAGAATACACGTTAATCTGCAATGAAAGCAGTGATAGATCTACACGTGCAATTAATCAGGCAAGAGAAAAAGGAAGCTCAAGTTGGTTGACTGTCCTACCTCTTAAGTCTTATCGGTTCACATTGAACAAAGGGGAATTCAGGGATAGTCTACTTCTTCGATATAACAAAGACCTTCCACGATTACCTCAATCCTGTGTTTGTGGGGCCAAAATGGACATCAACCATGCTCTAAACTGTCCAAGAGGAGGCTACATCATCATCCGCCACAACTCAGTTAGGGATTTCATAGCCAAACAACTATCAACTGTTTGCAAAGACGTAGAATGTGAGCCCCACCTACAGACTTTAGACGGGGAGACTTTCTCAACAAGTACCACACTAACAGGAGACAATGCCCACCCTGACGTCCGTGCCAGGGGATTCTATCGTCCGGGACAGAACTCCTATTTCGACATAAAGTTTCTCAATCCCAATTCTGAGTCTTATCTCTCATCATCAACAGAAAAAATATACGAGAGAGCTGAGACTCAGAAGCGGAGGTTATACAACGAGAGAATTCTGAATGTAGAACATGGGAGTTTCTGTCCTCTGGTGTACTCTGTCACGGGTGGCAGCGGGCCAGAAGCGAGAACATTCTTTAGATTATTGTGTGAGAAAATAGCATATAAAACTCAACAAAATTATTCAGATGTTGTAAATTTTTTAAGATGTAAACTTTCATTTATTATCAGGAAGCTGGTTCTCCTGTGTATAAGAGGAACCAGATCTTCTGTCAATTCAGTTGACAAAAGTTGTGAAAGCGACTTTGAATTCGCATGCTTTGTATCAAAGCTTAGCTAATTATGAGTCCTATGGACTCAATTAATTGATGATTCAAATCTGGTCGATATACATTGTTGTAAATTATATTGTTATATATTATTCTATTTGTTTTCCAAAAAAAAAAAAAAACTTTATAGAGTTAGAGTTTAATAATCTTACTTAGAGTTAGAGTTTAGTATTCTTTTTTGAGTTAGATTTGTATGAATTTCAACAGTTTCAAGGTTTTTTTTTTTCACTGTTTTTTTGTTTTTGATAATTGCATATTTGATATTGACAAGATTCAAAAAAGTGATAACGTCTTTGTACATGTACTCTGAAATAGTGTTTAAGACCACGAATTAGCAAAATGTCATGTTCCCATGGTAAGAACAAAATAATACACTTGGAGAAGTCGCCTGTCAGTTGTCACAGCGATGTATTGTATACCTTAGTTCCCAAACATTTGTGTGCCATTATATTGAGCACAATTTATTTGAGCCCGAAAAATTTGGGCAGAAAATTTGAACTCATTTGGGCGACCGAAAATTTGGGCACACAAATTCTTCGAAAAATGAACGATTTTCCACTAAAATTTCAGTTAGATATTTGCCTTAGTTCATTATTATTCCTTATTATTCCAGTCATTTTGCTTTCAATTTTAAGCATTTAGGTGGTAGTCTGAGTTGTTTCACATTATGAAATTTACGATCTGCCCAGTAACTACTAAAAAATACAGTGATGATAAATTGTTAAATTGATACCCGCTTGACAGTGATCCGTGAAGTACACGCTCGTTGGATCAACGAACTTTTTGTATATTTAAAAGGGAGGCCAGATGACATAAGGAAAAGGCTTTGAGAAGTCGGGTATAACTGATGCTTGTAGATCAGACTTTACGGTGGATGATAATCCAGTTGCAGATCTTGTTTAAATCTCTAGCTATCCGTACCTCTAGCCATTTGTTTTATTAGTAGCTGTTAGCTATTCCAGTTATTTCTATTCATTTAAATATATTTAAAATATAAGCCTTTTTACTTGGTCAAGCCATGAATGACAGATTAGAAAACTAAAATTTCAAATATTATTTCACTTGGATATGAAGAAAAAGCCATCTTTCTATAGATTTCAGGGCCACAGGCCAAATGCCAAAAGTTTGGTTAGCAAAAAATTTAGCAGACGGAAAAGATTTATGCAATTAATTTGGTCTGCAAAAACTTTGGGCGAGAGGCCCGCTCAAATTTTTTGTCGCCCAAATTTTTGGAAATTAAGGTATGTGATTACTGAATACTGAACATAATATACATATCGCTCTAAGTAGACTTGACAGTTGACAGAGTGTCATTTGAATCTGTGATACATCGAGACAATCAGACAATGTTTAAATAGAATTTCTGTGTTACTTAAATTGGACAAGCCTGATATGGTGACAGGTAGTGATTAGGGTAAATTGTCATGTGGGATGATAAAATATTATTATTACATAGGTTATGCATCTATATTATATTTTAAGTCTAACTCCAATAGCTCCTTATACTATCTATAAGTAAAACTTTTGTTTTAAAAATTCATTCTTGATTCTTTCAGTAAAAACAAAATCAGCATTGCACATGACGTCACGTAACTTTGAAATGTACCCATTGTACCTACCTGCATCTGCAGTATTGCTCGAAGACAGCTTTCTAATGGGGTAATGTGTACTCGCGTGCTAAAAGCATAAAGAAGGCCTGATGTATAACGTGACCCTTCAAATAAAAGCAGTTTTCATCAGACAAACGGCCCTTACCTTACTTGCGATAATTTCGGTCGTGATAATTTAGTTGGTGTTTCCAGTTTACTTTTAAAGTTAAAATTTTGAAAGATGAGTCGAGTCTAGACTATTGCTTGATGATTTCATCAGGCAAGTTGGGTACGTGTTACATTGACGGAACTTCCTGTGACGAGGAATTAAAATTCCGATGCATATCATGACGTTTTAGCATGCCGCTAAATAAACACTCATTACTTATTCTTGGAGAAATATCCCTGTTTAAGATCGCTATTTCGCCACTGTGATTCTTTGACTTACCAATTATTCAGGAATGCACGAAATGCAAGGTATTTGTGGAACCAACCAAGTACGATCCCATTATTGACAAAGTGGAATTATAGACGATTCACAGAATGAAAGGTCGCAATCGGATAAATTAACTTAAAAATGCAGACTGCCGCTACTATACTTTTTTAATCGAACTCCGCTGTTTTCAGTTTTGTAGAATAAGTTTTGAATTGTCAAAAAGTATGGTAAATATTTGCAAGGAAAGGATTTAATAAAAACAATTGAAATTTATTATGAAATTCGTGTAAACCTTGTACTTTATTTCAAGCTCAGTGAGTATTAAGTATCGATGAAACTACATTTAATTAATTTACTAATGAAGTTTTTGTTACAGTAACTGATGATGCTAAAAAGTTTCTACTGCGCAAGAGACTTCGCGCGCTACGTCAAGTTGCAATGTCATCGCTCTTATTTCATCTTAAGATTTCAATTGACAGACGGAAATCTATCCTCCAAAATTCTAATATGTTTTATCGAAAAAATCTTATAATTGGTGCATTACAGATGAAGTAACCGAGTTAATGAGACAATTTTTCGTAAATCAGAGAAAAGTGAAAGATTGACTAAGCTTGTTATAACTCGTGCCTTCAAGCAGCTTGAAATATACAAAACATCATTACACAAAGCTATCGAACGATAATTAACTCAACAATTATCAAAAATTTAACTCAAAAATTGCAAAATTAAAACGAAATATCGAAATCATATAAATAAATCATAGCAACAATGGTTTTAAACAGATTATTAATGTTAACAATTTGTAAAATAAACGTTACAAAAACAATGTATTGAGTAGAACAAATTCTTCTCTTATCTGTAGAAACCGGTCATTTGAAATTATAATTAAAAATAGCTGAGAATATTCTTTTTCGTGAACATCTATAATATCTAACATAAATAACTCTGAACTCTCTTAAAACATCTAATTGATGTCTGAAACCCTAATAATGTTAATTAATTTTCATTTATCTGCAATATTAGCTTACTCATCGCAATTTCGCTTTGTTTTATTAGACTGTTTGCGTTTGTTGTTTCCATGTACGGTACTTCTTTCAGTTTAAAACAGTGAAACGTATTATTCGTCATTTTACCTGAAGAAAATTAACTCAGTCAGTACAAATAGATAACATTTAAAACTAGTCGTTTTAATGCAGTTTAACCTCTTTTCAATACAACTTTCCGTAACCAAACCAAGAAATCTCTCTCTTTTTACAGTAACATATTCCCATTGTTTGTTTGTTCCACGTAACCATTATTCCAAACTATGCTCACCTGCAAACTGTCACATTGTGCATGGTCCTAACAATAGTTCACACGTTTATAAAAAATAGTGCATATAAAATAAGGCATAATGAGACAGGGTTGAAATGCGGCCTTTTGTCGCGCGGAATACCTGATAATAATCAGAGTATGAGGCATGACCGGATTTAGGAAATTATATTCTGTAAGGTTATGTAAGTAGGCGCCCCAAAAGTGTGGGAGTAATTGTGTTTTATCCACCTACCTAGTGCCTACCATATCCTGTTCTAATCTTGATGAGATTATATCTGGAATAACGTTTATCAAGTACGGTCCCCATTCCCCAAGTAATGTTACAAAGAAAGAATAGAAGGTGGTGCCTCTTGTAAACATGTCTTAACGAGAGTTATAGCGTAATCTGGGCCAATGTATAGATAATCAAGTACGAGAGGATCTATTAAATTACAGATGTAGTGTTACTGGAACAAACTTCCTCTGAGAGCTCTTAAACAGTTCTAAGTTTTAGTTTATATAAGAAGAAAGAATTCTATAAGCTAAAGTTTTGTAGATGAATGTTATTTTGGCAAGTTTTTAATGAAGAGTCGAGGGAACTAATCATGTTAATTATGTTAATAATAAAGAAAAGCATAAAGCTGAGGTTTAATATCTGGCTGAAGAAGCTAAAACACGATTAATAGGTTGAACACCCTGTACTAACACTCTACTATTAATATTGCGTGTAGGTATAGCTAGTTTGGGTATCTGTAAATTATTTTATTATTATTATTATATAATTAAGCTATTTTATAGTGTTTCAGCTATCAGTCCCACAGTGAATACATGACGGAATTCCGTTCACAACAGTTTCTTATCGGAAACCCAAAAAAAAACAAAAAGTATGAAATTAGCGGCATTCCGACACCAGAATTCCGTTAAAAACAGGAATTGTAAACGAGACAAATAATCAACTAAATAAAAGTAAACTAACCAATAACACGGTAGTATTAAAAGTAAACTAACCAATAACACGGTAGTATTAAGAGTAAACTAACCAATAACACGGTAGTATTAGGAGTAAACTAACCAATAACACGGTAGTATTAGGAGTAAACTAACCAATAACACGGTAGTATTAGGAGTAAACTAACCAATAACACGGTAGTATTAGAAGTAAACTAACCAATAACACGGTAGTATTAAAAGTAAACTAACCAATAACACGGTAGTATTAGGAGTAAACTAACCAATAACACGGTAGTAAGTAAGAGTAAACTAACCAATAACACGGTAGTATTAAGAGTAAACTAACCAATAACACGGTAGTATTAAAAGTAAACTAACCAATAACACGGTAGTATTAGGAGTAAACTAACCAATAACACGGTAGTATTAAAAGTAAACTAACCAATAACACGGTAGTATTAGGAGTAAACTAACCAATAACACGGTAGTATTAAAAGTAAACTAACCAATAACACGGTAGTATTAAAAGTAAACTAACCAATAACACGGTAGTATTAAAAGTAAACTAACCAATAACACGGTAGTATTAAAAGTAAACTAACCAATAACACGGTAGTATTAAAAGTAAACTAACCAATAACACGGTAGTATTAAAAGTAAACTAACCAATAACACGGTAGTATTAAAAGTAAACTAACCAATAACACGGTAGTATTAAGAGTAAACTAACCAATAACACGGTAGTATTAAAAGTAAACTAACCAATAACACGGTAGTATTAGGAGTAAACTAACCAATAACACGGTAGTATTAGGAGTAAACTAACCAATAACACGGTAGTATTAAAAGTAAACTAACCAATAACACGGTAGTATTAAAAGTAAACTAACCAATAACACGGTAGTATTAAAAGTAAACTAACCAATAACACGGTAGTATTAGGAGTAAACTAACCAATAACACGGTAGTATTAAAAGTAAACTAACCAATAACACGGTAGTATTAGGAGTAAACTAACCAATAACACGGTAGTATTAAAAGTAAACTAACCAATAACACGGTAGTATTAGGAGTAAACTAACCAATAACACGGTAGTATTAGGAGTAAACTAACCAATAACACGGTAGTATTAAAAGTAAACTAACCAATAACACGGTAGTATTAGGAGTAAACTAACCAATAACACGGTAGTATTAAAAGTAAACTAACCAATAACACGGTAGTATTAAAAGTAAACTAACCAATAACACGGTAGTATTAGGAGTAAACTAACCAATAACACGGTAGTATTAAAAGTAAACTAACCAATAACACGGTAGTATTAAAGGTAAACTAACCAATAACACGGTAGTATTAGGAGTAAACTAACCAATAACACGGTAGTATTAGGAGTAAACTAACCAATAACACGGTAGTATTAAAAGTAAACTAACCAATAACACGGTAGTATTAGGAGTAAACTAACCAATAACACGGTAGTATTAGGAGTAAACTAACCAATAACACGGTAGTATTAAAAGTAAACTAACCAATAACACAGTAGTATTAGGAGTAAACTAACCAATAACACGGTAGTATTAGGAGTAAACTAACCAATAACACGGTAGTATTAGGAGTAAACTAACCAATAACACGGTAGTATTAAAAGTAAACTAACCAATAACACGGTAGTATTAAAAGTAAACTAACCAATAACACGGTAGTATTAAAAGTAAACTAACCAATAACACGGTAGTATTAGGAGTAAACTAACCAATAACACGGTAGTATTAAGAGTAAACTAACCAATAACACGGTAGTATTAAAAGTAAACTAACCAATAACACGGTAGTATTAGGAGTAAACTAACCAATAACACGGTAGTATTAGGAGTAAACTAACCAATAACACGGTAGTATTAGGAGTAAACTAACCAATAACACGGTAGTATTAAGAGTAAACTAACCAATAACACGGTAGTATTAAAAGTAAACTAACCAATAACACGGTAGTATTAAGAGTAAACTAACCAATAACACGGTAGTATTAGGAGTAAACTAACCAATAACACGGTAGTATTAAAAGTAAACTAACCAATAACACGGTAGTAAGTAAGAGTAAACTAACCAATAACACGGTAGTAATAGGAGTAAACTAACCAATAACACGGTAGTATTAAGAGTAAACTAACCAATAACACGGTAGTATTAGGAGTAAACTAACCAATAACACGGTAGTATTAAGAGTAAACTAACCAATAACACGGTAGTATTAGGAGTAAACTAACCAATAACACGGTAGTATTAAAAGTAAACTAACCAATAACACGGTAGTATTAGGAGTAAACTAACCAATAACACGGTAGTATTAAAAGTAAACTAACCAATAACACGGTAGTATTAAAGGTAAACTAACCAATAACACGGTAGTATTAGGAGTAAACTAACCAATAACACGGTAGTATTAGGAGTAAACTAACCAATAACACGGTAGTATTTCCCGTTCATAAGCTCAGGTTGTGCAGTACTAGACAGGTAGTAATCAGCGTTCAGTCTGTTTTTCTCATTGTCTCTCAACTCTAACTTATAGCTTACATCACTTCTCCGCTCCTGAATGATATTATGTGTATATTAGTATATTATGTGTATATCATGTACTCTGCGCTGTGGATGACGTCACTGTGTATAAATAATCGTGTTAAAATTATTGCACATTTTTATTATTGCACATTTTTATGACCTCGCGATAAGTTAGATTTATGTGCATGTTTAGGTGAGTTGAAGGGTGAACTTTATGCTGCATCTTCATTGTTGATCGACTGTAACAACACTACAACCTTTGATCCTAAAAACTGGCAAATTTGAAAAAAAAGAAGCAAGAATTTAAAGGCAAGGTAATATTCACGTGATTCTGACAATTTCTGGGTGAGAACAAGTGAGCAGTGCCCAGGTAACACACATTATGTGTGTTACCTGGCCAACAGACTAAGTGCCAAGTTTATAACATATAACTGCTCCCGGAGGTGTTTATAAGGTGTTTATAAGCTCCTTATTTGGAGAGTCTCTCCCGAATAACCGCCTTATAAGGCATCATGTAAAAACACACAACCAGAGGATTTAATTCTAATTCTAATTCTAATATATTATAAACATGAGTACATAGAAGTATTTTATAAAGGAGTCACGCGATTGTCGGGTAATCTCCTTCAAAGATGGGAACTTGAATAAAGCTGTGACTTAACGTTAATTTACAGTGATGTAACAATCTAAATTAGGGGGTGAACATGTGGGTGTAACCCGCATGAAACCTATCAATTATATAATATATATAATAATAAACCTATCAAATATTCCTTCAGCAACTGTCAGCTTGTCAGCTAAAAGCTTTATTTAGTAATTTATACTGGGTGATTTGTAGCGCTCATAAAATTACAACAGTAATAGTAGTATAATACGCATTATTGATAAGTGTCTCAGGGAGGCAAGCACAAATCATTACAGTTTACTGTTTACTGTTTTAAGGGCGATTGTTACAAGTCATGTTTATAACCGTATTTATAAACATAAAACAATATTACGTATCTGGCAGTTGAAAAAACCAATGAAATCTGAGGATATTGATCACATGTTATGTAACAACAGTTATGTTGTCACATGTACATACATACATACAATATACAATATACATACATAACACATGTTATGCAACAACATGTTATGTAACAACAGAGCTTGTCTTAAGCATCTTATCTATAGTCCAGTACATGAACAATCGATAAGAAACAATTTTCGTACAATAATTTGGATTTAAAGGAAGTTTGGCGATGATGTTTTGCTCAATTCATCTCTCCTTACTTATTTTACCATCTCATTCTCTCATCTTCAAGACGGTATTTTGCCATGCATCTCTTCTAAAGAAAATAATTCTTTTCAAGGTCCACTTCTCAACCTGACACTGGATCTTATCAATACTAATAATCAAGCTTATCAATACTAATAATCTCAAGATGTGTGTAAGCCAAAAAATTAAGGTTTTTTACATCGGCCGGTTGTAAGTAGTTTAATTGATCATTTTGTGACCCAAATATAATACTTAAGTGTCTCAAGTACTCTCCCTCTTTCTCGCTCTCGCTCTCTCTCCCATAACAGATTTGCTATATAATTAGGTAATTTGGCAGTAGACCTCCAGATTCCCAAGTATTACTATTAGATACGTGAGGGGCACTCAGAATTAAATTGTGGTCTGTTTGGACTGAGTAACTTCATACGAAAATGTAATGCATGTTTTCGAATATAATAGACGGGTTTATACTTTTGCATTTCAACTGCGACAGCGAAGTCACGGCCGTAGACACGGGTTACTCTGGTGATCACATAATTACATGAACAGCAACTTAATTAGTCCCTTATCACTGTGTTAAAACAGCTGGTACAAATTAAACATATTTAATTCTTACTGATTACAACTCATACAGCTACGCTTTGTCCCTCAAAAGTGTAGGTACCGACTTTTAACTTAAATCAACTTTTTAACTGCAGTCACGTTTTTCTCCACACATTTTATACATGGTATCCCAGCTAAAGATGTGATACATGTCTACTTACTGTGCTATAAACGGCGCCTTACTTCAATTTACACGATCACAGAAAGGTATCAATTATTTTGCATAGCTTTTATTTACTGATATTGCAATTTTAGGGGTAATCTTAAGTTTTAGAAGCACTCTTTTACAGCTTTAAACTCGTTTATACATTTGAAATTTGGCTTAAAAATAAGAACCGTTAATGCCTATTGCCTAATGCCTATTTTAAAATATGTATAGTAAATATAGAAGGCTAATAAATATTCCTTGTTCTCTGACTAAACTTACTGGGTACAAAAAGCCTGGTAAAAAGAGCAGGTTTTCAACAACCTTCACCATCCCATCATCAGATCGGAGTAAATATTCTTTAGAATACTGTTAGTGAGAAGTACTGACCGTTCTTAACCACTTTCTATTTTCCCCCTAGCTACTACCTATAACTAGGTTACTAGGTTACTAGGTTACTAGGTTACTAGGTTACTAGGTTACTAGGTTACTAGGTTACTAGGTTACTAGGTTACTAGGTTACTAGGTTACTGTTAGTGAGAAGTACTGACCGTTCTTAACCACTTCCCCCTAGCTACTACCTATAACTAGGTTACTAGGTTACTAGGTTACTGTTAGTGAGAAGTACTGACCGTTCTTAACCACTTCCCCCTAGCTACTACCTATAACTACATGCCACATAACCATTAACCACACAACACAGTGTTAATTGCAGTATTGATCACGTACACTAAAATCAGATCACGCACAGCTTAAATTACAAGGTTACACGGCCAAGGTTACCAGGTTTCTTAGTAAATTACCACGTTTCCTAGCAGGTTACTAGGTTACCAGGTTACCGTACCAGGTCACCAGGTTGCTTAGTAGGTTACCACGTTTCCTAGCAGGTTACTACTAGGTTACTAGGTTACTAAATACTAGGTTACTAGGCTACTAGGTTATTAGGTTACTAGGTTACCAGGCCAGGTTACTAGGTTACCAGGTTACCAGGCCAGGTTACTAGGTTACCAGGCCAGGTTACCAGGTAACTAGGTTACTAAGTTACCAGGTTACCAGGTTACCAGGTTACTACGTTACTAAATACCAGGTTACCAGGTTACTACGTTACTACGTTACTAAGCAACCAGGTCACCGGTTGCTTAGCTTCGAATAAAGAGCACTCCTAAGTAAGGTGTTAGGTTTAGCTGGAAATACACACTAAATACATTAGATCTGCAAATTTATTATTATTATATAGTGAAATTTACACGGTACAGACAGACTTAGAACGTACATAAAACACTAATTAGAATGTAAAATATGCGCATATTTATACCAAGGGTGTTGGGCTACCATTTTACTCCCCATACTGTGTGCATAATAACGTGACCCTTATTCTAGCGGACAATTTAATCCCCCGGTATTATGCTGTGATATAGACAGCAGCACTGAATGCTCTTATTTACAAGTCCCGGAATAATAAACCCAGACGTTCCTGGAGACGGGGCTGTAACACTCTTAACTTTACAACATTTAATATTAATGAAACTAAATTAATATGTGTATTAGTCCGTAATGTAAAGTTCATTACTTGTAAGTATTTATTTATAATATATTATGTTGTTTACCAGGGCACCTGATTGAGTTACGAGTTCAGTTTTACAGACCTACCTTTCTACAGTACTACTGAGTAGTGACAAATTTACAGGAAAATAGTTTGACAAATTAATTTATCTGGTTGCTAGGTTACAAGGTTACCAGGTTACTTGTCAGGTTACTAGGTAACCTACAGTACAGTACTTGAGTACTGACAAATTTACAAGAGTTTGACAGACAGATGAACTAGCGCAGAACAATGGTATGTTAAGTCTGGGAGTAATTGAGGGGCATAAAATGTAGGATTAAATATGTGAGATATTCAAGAAAAAAAATCTAATAATCAATTAGATTGGAGGAAAAAGTTTAAGAAGACAATGGGTATTTAAACTGTGATAATCCACTGATCATCCTTGTGACGAGTTATAGTTTCAATGCTGAGTAATTGTGGTAGCAATTATAATGTAGTAGCAATTATAATGTGGTAGCAATTATAATGGCTCTAAATGTGCACAAACAGACACTTACAGCCGCGCGTACTGTGCTGTGGAGTGTGGAGTTGAGACAAACAAACAGACATACGAACACACGTACCACAGAGTAGAGACACACAAACAGACATACAAACACACGTACCACAGAGTAGAGACACACAAACAAACATACAAACACACGTACCACAGAGCTGAGAGAGACGAAGAGCTCGAACATGAACTGAGTACTGTACTTTAGTTTACTCCAGTGCAGTAGGGCGGAGATATTGCAGGTCACTATCCTCTTCTTCCCTGTAATAATTACTGGTGAGTAATAATTAATAATTACTGGTGAGTAATAATCAGTAATTACTGGTGAGTAATAATTAATAATTACTGGTGAGTAATAATTAATAATTACTGGTGAGAGAGGTGGTTTATAATCTATAAATAGATTAGTTGGTGAGTCAGAATAGCCGGGATTGCAACCCGTGTTTATGTTTATTATTATGTATAATATTATACCTGATCCTTTAGTATAGCTAAACGACGTAGTTTTCAGTCGGTCAAATTCATTAATTAGTTGCACATGATTACAGTAGATTTCAGGGTGGTTAATGGTTAATAAGGTTATGGGTGCGGTACTGCGGTAATGCCTGCTAGCTGTCTCTTTATTTTTAACTCGGATAAGTTGCAAGGTTTTGTTGTCATCTTCCCTCATCTAGGCTTCCCTCATGTCAACATCAACACGATATCATATCCATGATTCTTTAAATAAAATCTTTAAATAAACTACACGCCGCTCTATTTTAAGACATTGATCTCCGGAACTAACTACGATGCTGTAACCTGTTGACCACAGGAGATGTATTATCTACTGACTAAAGAGTAGTGACGGAAAATCTTCCCGTATTTTAGACGTCGGAATAAATTAGAGACAAAGTGTGAAGTTTCACTGATCCCTATAACGGTACTGTTATACTGTAGTAGGGCAGTAGTACGGTACTTACTGTACCGTACTTCTGCCCTCATTTATCATATTTCTAAATTACATTTCATAATTACATTTCATATGTTACATCATGGGGATGGTGTATTTACTGGGTTCTTATCTTTTATTTGTTAATAATTGAGTAAAATTGGATGGAGTTACGCAATCCATTTTAATTTGCCATTCAACGATAATTCCCATATATTAATATTATTACGCCTATACTATATATTATATACATTATATATACATTATACACGACGTGTTGTAAACTTTCAAAATGAATATCACCAAACTTCTCACGGTCGGTCCAACCCTTTATTATAGCGCACAGAATTACATGTCACTGGAAATCACTCCTCGTCATCCTAGATTCTGGTTATAAGAGAACATAATATTAAGGTTACCAGGTCACTAGGTTACCAGGTCACTAGGTTACCAGGTCACTAGGTTACCAAGTCACTAGGTTACCAGGTCACTAGGTTACCAGGTCACTAGGTGACCAGGTCACTAGGTTACCCGGTCACTAGGTTACCAAGTCACTAGGTTACCAGGTCACTAGGTGACCAGGTCACTAGGTTAACAGGCCACTAGGTTACCAGGTCACTAGGTTACCAGGTCACTAGGTTACCAGGTCACTAGGTTACCAGGTCACTAGTTTAACAGGCCACTATGTTACCAGGTTTAAAGGTAAAATATTACCAAGTTACCAGGTCAAAAGGAAGGTGTGATTCAGCACAGTCCAGAATACAGTCGGTCATGAAACATTGTCTCACTTTACTGCGATGGATGAATAATTTTCATCAAATTATGTATCGAAATTTAATTGCAAGGTGCACCTACATTCCAATCGCACCGACTGTTGCAACTTTCTAGTTTCTACATGTCATACCGCGACCTAAGCAGGGCCTAAATCCTGCTCCAATTGATTATGGAACATCAAAATAAATATATTTAATGGAATGCAGCACCATTTAACCTGCTAATAGGTTTCATGTGGCTCACAGTCCTTTCTGAAAACAGATCGATAAAATATGTGATCTCCAGGTTATCCTACCAACTGTCAAGGGAATCAAACCAAGTATTGAAAATGGTAGGATTAATTAAAACCTCTGCTTCTCACTGCACATTAATCTAAGTGTTTTACACTAGTGGCGAGAGAAAGACGTATTGCCGGGCTAACTATACACTGTATAGTTAGTGTATAGTTAGTGTATAGTTAGTGTATAGTTAGTGTATAGTTAGTGTATAGTAACTAGTGTATAGTTAGTGTATAGTTAGTGTATAGTTAGTGTATAGTAACTAGTGTATAGTAACTAGTGTATAGTTAGTGTATAGTTAGTGTATCTAGTGAGTGTATAGTTAGTGTATACACTGTGAGAATTATCTATATAATAGTATTCCAGAACATTTCGAACTCAGAAGTGACCGCCTTTACTTCTCGCTAAAGAAAAAGAGCAGGATTGGGAACAGTTCTGATAATTCTAGGTCACATTGCAGTCTGCTTGAACGGCTTCGAGCCTTCATTCGCAGAGAGCTTGCCACACCAGCATGCGTTAACCTCTAATTTTATCATGTGTTTATGCACTGGTGCACGTCACGGTAATATTATATAACGTTTCTAAGGATTCACAATTTGGTTAAACCCATTAATAAGACGACAGAGAAATTATATATGCCGCTGAAAATTTGAAGAAACACAGACTCTTAAAGTGAGGCGTGTAGTGCTGTGAGATGAAATGCTGCTATAATGTTATAATATATAATTAGGAATATCGATGATAGATTGAAAAGTAGCTACTACTTGGAACAGTAAGTACACTTGTACACTACACTGTAAATACAGGCTGTACTCTTATACGTGCTCAATCATTTTAATTCTGTTTGACATTTTGGTCGACTGAAAACATAGCTGTGTCTTACAGGAGGCCTTACAGCGGTGATATGCCTTACAAGTATTACCTCCGTAAGTAACATGTATTATAGTCTGACAGTGCTTAACGAAACTTCGGGAAATAGACAACTTAAATAGCCTTACATAGCATTACATAGCATAACATAGCATTACATAGCCAAAATAGCTTAACTAAGCTTAAGGTATTGAAAAGTATATTTAAGAAAATATTTGCTCACGTTATTTTAAAACATTTTTGCTAAAGAATGTTGGCACCCATGTCGCGCACATAAAAATCAAGGATGAACTAGATAAGTTACATTACTTTAAGTCCTTATCTGACTGGACCAATCTCACAAAGCTACAACCATCTCACTTCTCATTTTCTAATTTCAGGGCTAACACTTCAAATCGTACTTGTCGAGTCTGACGAAACTGTTGCTCGGTAAAATAAAATACTGCAAAGACTGTGGTTAAACACGTTCTGAAGAAATTACCATTTCATTGGAAGTTGAGCATGGTAAACGTGACCCCGGGGAAACCCTGTGTATTTCCTAACAATGAGACACGTGGGTAGATGACCGGCAGCCTGCCGGTATAAAGCCGGTATAAAGCCGGTATAAAGCCGGTAGCCTGCCGGTAGAAAACCAGAGTTCTGATAAAAGGAAAGTAACACTCAGAATTATGAGTTTTTAAGGCTGGTACGTGTGGTAGAGACAGTGGTCATGGTTACAGTAGTCATGGTTACAGTCGTCATGGTTACAGTAGTCATGGTTACAGTGGTCATGGTTACAGTGGTCATGGTTACAGTAGTCATGGTTACAGTAGTCATGGTTACAGTAGTCATGGTTACAGTAGTCATGGTTACAGTAGTCATGGTTACAGTAGTCATGGTTACAGTAGTCATGGTTACAGTAGTCATGGTGACAGTAGTCATGGTTACAGTAGTCATGATTACAGTAGTCATGGTTACAGTGGTCATGGTTACAGTGGTCATGGTTACAGTGGTCATGGTTACAGAATACAGTGGTCATGGTTACAGTGGTCATGGTTACAGTAGTCATGCTTACAGTAGTCATGGTTACAGTAGTCATGATTCCAGTAGTCATGGTTACAGTAGTCATGGTTCCAGTGGTCATGGTTACAGTGGTCATGGTTACAGTGGTCATGGTTACAGTGGTCATGGTTACAGTAGTCATGGTTACAGTAGTCATGGTTACAGTAGTCATGGTTACAGTAGTCATGGTTACAGTAGTCATGGTTACAGTAGTCATGGTTACAGTAGTCATTGTTCAGTAGTCATGGTTACAGTGGTCATGGTTACAGTGGTCATGGTTACAGTAGTCATGGTTACAGTAGTCTTGGTTACAGTAGTCATGATTCCAGTAGTCATGGTTACAGTGGTCATGGTTACAGTGGTCATGGTTACAGTGGTCATGGTTACAGTGGTCATGGTTACAGTGGTCATGGTTACAGTAGTCATGGTTACAGTAGTCATGGTTACAGTAGTCATGGTTACAGTAGTCATGGTTACAGTAGTCATGGTTACAGTAGTCATGGTTACAGTAGTCATGGTTCAGTAGTCATGGTTACAGTGGTCATGGTTACAGTGGTCATGGTTACAGTGGTCATGGTTACAGTAGTCATGGTTACAGTAGTCATGGTTCAGTAGTCATGGTTCAGTAGTCATGGTTACAGTGGTCATGGTTACAGTGGTCATGGTTACAGTAGTCATGGTTACAGTAGTCATGGTTACAGTAGTCATGGTTACAGTAGTCATGGTTACAGTAGTCATGGTTACAAGACAGTTAGTCACGCTCCTTTTATAACCTTTGTAATTTCCTCTGTCCTGGTGTGAATACTCTTTTCTACCCGCTTATCATCGCCCGCGTGTGAACTGGCTGTGATTTATTTTTTCTGACAAATAACTCTTCTGAAAACAGTTGTAGGGCGTCTCGGCAGAGCGACAATATATGTTAAATATTTTTGAATATTCTGAAGTCAATTGGCTTACAAAATGCGAATATGTTTTGTCAAACAATTGTTCTTCGGTGGCTTCTCTCTCTCTCTCACGTTTAATTTTAAAAGAGTTTTCCGGTGAAAAGGTTTAACTTTTAAATTAGAGAATTATAAGGTGTCACCGTAGCCCCTTGTAAATTCATTTCTACAGACACAAAGGAGTGTAAGCCGCATGATAACTGCAGCACACCTACACAATACACATGTCAACTCTAGCTTTTATTGCTCGCCACGTTGGAAGATGATAGATGTGCAGCACATGCACATATGAAAATATTGGTAGAGCGTATATCATTATAGTTTTACTATTATATACATGTAAGGCAGCAATTAATATCATAATTACAATTACAATTGCCAACGTAACATATAAACCAGCAATTACAATTGTCATTAATACCATTTGCTACCTCGGCGGTGTTATACAATTCGGGAAGGCTTTCATACTGAGTTTGGTTGCTCAATGAAATTTGTTTATTTATTTAGATTTTCTATTCATAATATACTAATATGTTTATTAACATTTTTTATATTTTAAAATAGTAGTTATTTCTAACAAACTACCTGAATTACTACGATCTAAAATTTTAGAAAGTAAACAGAAGCCCTTATCCGGACTTGCGGGCCTTTGATGTCTCATTCTCAGCATTCTCAGCAGTTTCTAGGGTAAAACGCAAGTCAGTAGGATCCCTAAACAGCTCCAGAACAGAGAGAAGGGAACTAAGTTTCAGGTTATACGAGAACCAAAATAGCGACTTTACATAACCTACGGTGTTAAAATAACAAGGTCCTTTAAAGGAGGAGTTAAAATTACCTCTATTGTTACTGAGGTCATCCTGTCAGGGTTTGTTTTAACACATATGTTTACATTCACCAAGTTTGTCGCTAATTTTACTGCGAGTAGGTACTCGAATATTAGGGGGTATTATAATATATTATAATTTATTAGGGGTTCATGGACTTTTTGTAATTCTTCAGATATGTGATAAAAATGGCGTGAGAATTTTTCGAAAGTTTCGTCTTTTACTTTTAAAACCATCCATCTTGATGGCGGGAAGGATGACTTAAATATTTATAAAGGTGGTAACAGCGATTTTTTCGAGCGCGAAAATGAAGCGAACGGAATTTGTGATTTGTGAAGGGAAAACCGATTGTAGATGATCTCTTACCAAACGGTTTAATCTTTTGTGAGAGTCGCGCAAATTTTGCGCAAATTAATCATTGTGCTAAAATTCCATAAATATTGCTGTAAAATTTAGTATCAATGGTGGACCTACCGGCTCTAAGTAATACTGTGAGATGAAATGGTTAGTAACGTAATGTACCGTGTGACTAAACAGTAATGACGTAATAATGACGTAACAGTAATGACGTAATAATGACGTAACAGTAAGTTTTAATGCAGTTAGCGTTAGGAGTAAAAAGGACTCTTTATTTAGGTGTTTTATAATCCTCTACGTCTATGATCTAACAGCTGTCGGTTACTGGAAACAAGGTGTATCGTACGGCTCAAAGAATATGTAATATATATAACATATTTATATATAATATTATATGTACAATAAGTTATATTATATAATAAGTTATATTAGTATTAAACTAGTTGCAATTAACTGACACCTTAGAAAGTCTAGCTAGAGCTCGCACAGACAACGTTAACATTAAATATAACAACATTTCAATACTGTATTACACGTAACTCTGAGGGCATTACATCTGTACTGTTAGTTGTCGGATTGAGCTTGAAGCTTTGGAGAGTGCCAGCAGCAAAATGTAACGATTCTCAAAAATATGGCTTCAACAATGTTTAGTTGTCGTGTAAACATGTACAATGATGTATTGACTCTAATACAGCTCCACCAATATATAGTATGTATAATATAAATAAGTTTAGAAAACTCTTTATGATAATAATTGTAAAGCCGCACCAAGACTCTGCACTGTCTCTTAAAGAAATGTCTCCCAAACTCTAACCCCTGATTTTAGCCTCTCAAATCACACCCCTTACTCTAGCCCAAATATAACTCACAAATCACACCCCTTACTCTAGCCCAAATATAACTCACAAATCACACCCCTTACTCTAGCCCAAATATGACTCTCAAATCACACCCCTTACTCTAGCCCAAATATAAAGATATAACTCTCATCTCAGACCCTTACCATGTGTAAGCTCGGTCAGATTTCGGACACCCTATTTCGGACCCCCTATTCCGGACGCCCTATTTCGGATCCCCTATTTCGGACCCCCTATTACGGACGCCCTATTTCGGACCCCCTATTTCGGACCCCCTATTTCGGACCCCCTGTTTTGGATCCCCTATTTCGGACCCCCTATTTCGGACCCCCTATTTCGGACGCCCTATTTCGGACCCCCTATTTCGGACCCCCTGTTTTGGATCCCCTATTTCGGACCCCCTATTTCGGACCCCCTATTTCGGACCCCCTATTTCGGACCCCCTATTCTAGGACTGTAACTCCGATGATTAACAGTCAATATAAATACCATCACTTCTGATCCTGCAATCAGTGTAATCGCTACTAAAGCTTGTCTGATAATTAATATTCTGAGAATCCGTCAAATAGATGGACCGCAAGACAGAGACGACATCTGGACTAGACAAGTACTAGGCAAGGTGGTCTCTTCTCTCAGCAGTCTGACATACCCCACTACAAATAACAATTACATATCTGTAAATCTATTTGAAAACAATTTACTTGACACTAAGAAAAGTTATCATTAGTATGAAGAGTGAGGGAACACTGAACGTAAAAGTATATTTAATATTAGTAGTATTATTGGATTGTTTAGCCGTCTAATAACTCTTTAAATTCCACAGATTTAGAATGCAGATCCCCAAATAGGGTACTAAGTTAGATAAGTAGTAGTAGCACTAAGAGCTGCAGAGGGCGGTAATATTGAACCTGAACATTCTGAAGTTGTGGCAGGCCCTGGCCCGTTTGTCAAGCTGCTCCACGTTTTGTCGCACTATTCCCTCTGCATGATCTCATTCCCCGAGCTAACAACCCTTTGAATGAAAATCAAATTGTCTTCCCGCAACGTCACTCAGTCTGTTATTATCATGGTCGTTATACTGGACCCAGCACTGGGACCCTCATATTATACGGTCCTTATACCTTTATACCCTGCACTGGGACCCTCATATTGAACCCTTAAACCCTGCACTGGGACCCTCATATTGAACCCTTAAACCCTGCACTGGGACCCTCATATTGAACCCTTAAACCCTGCACTGGGACCCTCATATTGAACCCTTAAACCCTGCACTGGGACCCTCACATTGTACCCTTATACCCTGCACTGGGACCCTCATATTGAACCCTTAAACCCTGCACTGGGACCCTCACATTGTACCCTTATACCCAGCACTGGGACCCTCACATTATACCCTTATACCCAGCACTGGGACCCTCATATTGTACCCTTATACCCAGCACTGGGACCCTCACATTGTACCCTTATACCCAGCACTGGGACCCTCACATTGTACCTTTATACCCAGCACTGGGACCCTCACATTGTACCCTTATACCCAGCACTGGGACCCTCACATTGTACCCTTAAACCCCGCACTGGGACCCTCACATTATACCCTTAAACCCCGCACTGGGACCCTCACATTGTACCCTTAAACCCCGCACTGGGACCCTCACATTGTACCCTTATACCCTGCACTGGGACCCTCACATTATACCCTTATACCCTGCACTGGGACCCTCACATTATACCCTTATACTCTGCACTAGGACCCTCACATTATACCCTTAAACCCTGCACTGGGACCCTCATATTGTACCCTTATACCCTGCACTGGGACCCTCATATTGTACCCTTAAACCCCGCACTGGGACCCTCACATTGTACCCTTAAACCCCGCACTGGGACCCTCATATTGTACCCTTAAACCCAGCACTGGGACCCTCACATTGTACCCTTAAACCCCGCACTGGGACCCTCACATTGTACCCTTATACCCTGCACTGGGACCCTCACATTGTACCCTTATACCCTGCACTGGGACCCTCATATTATACCCTTATACCCAGCACTGGGACCCTCACATTATACCCTTATACCCTGCACTGGGACCCTCATATTGTACCCTTATACCCTGCACTGGGACCCTCATATTATACCCTTATACCCAGCACTGGGACCCTCACATTATACCCTTATACCCCGCACTGGGACCCTCACATTGTACCCTTATACCCTGCACTGGGACCCTCATATTATACCCTTATACCCTGCACTGGGACCCTCATATTATACCCTTATACCCTGCACTGGGACCCTCATATTGTACCCTTATACCCTGCACTGGGACCCTCATATTGTACCCTTATACCCTACACTGGGACCCTCACATTATACCCTTAAACCCTGCACTGGGACCCTCATATTGTACCCTTATACCCTGCACTGGGACCCTCACATTATACCCTTAAACCCTGCACTGGGACCCTCATATTGTACCCTTATACCCTGCACTGGGACCCTCATATTGTACCCTTAAACCCTGCACTGGGACCCTCATATTATACCCTTATACCCTGCACTGGGACCCTCATATTGTACCCTTATTATAACCTACATACAATTAGAAGAGTACAATTGTGTTATCACACAAGAATATGATAAGTGATGTATACTGAATAATGTAATAATCTCCCAACTGTGACACCTCTATCAACCTGAATAATGGATGATGTCAACGAGTGAGAGTCAAAGGGCGTCTGCGGCAAGCCTTATTTGATTGGAACACAATGTTGGGAGTATTGATTGACAAATGGGCATTGTTCAGCTGCAGCAGGCAGGGTTGATAGTTTGGCAACTTGTCTAGTAGCCGGCTTAGTGTCCGGCTCAGTGCAGAGTCCGGTTCGGTGTGATCTAATGTCAGTCTAAAAACTACTGTCACATCCGTCACAGCCGGAGCCGGAGCACTTAATCTAGCTGCAAATTGTGGGGAAATTGTGGGGATTTTTACCGGCAAATTATAGAGCCCATTCAGTACCGCGGGTATAAGTACCTAGCAATAAGTATAGTAGTTACAGAAGAACCAGCAGGAGAACTGTACTGTAACCGGACTGTAACCGGACTGTAACCGGACTGTAACCGGACTGTAACCGGACTGTAACCGGACTGTAACCGGACTGTAACCGGACTGTAACCGGACTGTAACCGGACTGTAACCGGACTGTAACCGGACTGTAACCGGACTGTAACCGGACTGTAACCGGACAGCATTGATTATAACAAATATATTAGGAGTGTACGGATATTTCTAAAAAGGCGTAAAAGAAGCGTTTTATAAGAGAGATCAATTTCCCCTGTGAGTTCGGCCGTCTGAGTAGGCATTTCCTGAGTAGTCAGCAATGGAATTTGACGAACATTTTCTTTTTGCGGGGGTACACGTACTCGTTACATTACTTTGCTTCAACTCACACCTGCCGGCTTGTGTGATAGTAGCAGTATTCTGCTGGTAAACCCAAGTCTAACGCATAATCTCATTCGGTTGCGACCAGAAACCTAATTATTATCCTAATGAGCTCATTAAAATGCAGTCACCAATAAGGAGGGGGTTCTCTCCAGTAACCAATGGTACGATCCTGTGACTCATCAGGGCACATTATTACAATACCCCAGTAAAGTGTACGTGGTTATTTAATTAATTCGGTCCTCTAAAATTATCCCTGGTCTCTAAATGTGGAAATATCATAGCTTTGTTAGAGGCTAAGTGGCGTCACGAACTTACAGCACGGGTATACACATGTAACTTAATATTATATACCTGGACCTTTGTTACTTAGTTATTATAGTGTATATGTGGTACTTGTTATGTAATGTTATTATATTGTGAAGGGGATGTGTTTAATGAGAACTATAGTGCTTTACAATGTATTATATACAGTACTTAACTATGTATTATATACAGTACAATGTATTATACAGTATTGTACTGAGCTACGTCACCTCACTACACACAGGGAGTAGGGTGTTTATTCTTTACCTCTGAGAAACAGTGGTGATCTGCAGGTGATGATCTGCCTATTCAACTAATAAGGAGGACTTGCTACAAATACTCAACCAATGCAGAGAAGTAATTATTTTCATAATTTTCTTTGGACAATGTTAATACGGCAATGCACGTCACGTATATAATTGTAAAAGTAGCGGATTCCATATTCATGTCAAAGTTTCAGAGCTAGAGATTACAAAGTTTTCATTTTTAACGACATACCATCACATGCCATCATAATATACCCACCCGAATAACTTAAACCTTGTATAAGAGCTACTGAGAATGTATGTGGTATGTATGAGAATGTATGCCGTAGTCATGTGAGTTATCTAGACTTAGAGTGACCTTGTCGCATACCTGAATTAAGTTTGCCACTATCTGGGCCGGAACTTTTCCTCTTGTCACCAGTTTTGCTTTCGGTTTTACCATCACCGTGGATATTTTTAGAGGCGTTACGTTGTTGAACACCAGGACCTATCTTGTACTGAAATGATCGATGTGACGAACGGTTTTGGAGTTAGATTTTTACTGATTAATTTGGTTTTTAAAGCTTTTAAATTAAAGGTTTAAAACTTTGTTTCCGGAATACAATATAATCACAGATAATAAAGCTAAAGGGTGGAGACGGATTATCTTAAAAATATAAGGTAGACAGTTACTACTAGCATTGATAATATAAACATTTAGTATTAAAGTTACAGCTTTAACACCACATTGTTTCTAATTTAATTAAGTATGACCTTAACGAAAATTAATCATTAATAATACAATTAAACTGTTTACCGTCCCAATTTAATCGCGCAGTAAACCCAGGTTCTCGGTAAATAAATAAATTTCAGTGTAAATGTCGCATTAAATGCGGATATAACTAACCTGAGTGGTGGGTAAAGGGTTGTATCTGAGAGGGCCCTCTATTGGGCCCAAACCTGGGTCTCTGAAATAGTGGGAATTAGTAGTGATGAGCCTCTGAAATAGTGGGAATTAGTAGTGATGGGTCTCTGCAATAGTGGGAATTAGTAGTGATGGGTCTCTGAAATAGTGGGAATTAGTAGTGATGAGCCTCTGAAATAGTGGGAATTAGTAGTGATGGGTCTCTGAAAAAGTGGGAATTAGTAGTGATGGGTCTTTGAAATAGTGGGAATTAGTAGTGATGGGCCTCTGAAATATTGGGTTTAGTAGCTCAATACTGTGTAATATACTAATATACTGTATACTGTACATATCGTATAGTATGGCTGAATGTTCCATGTTTGGAGACTTATAATATTTATAATCCTGTAATTTTTAAACGGTCGCCCTAACATGTTAAAAACTTAATTTCGTGTGAATTTCATATATATATTACCGCACCTGAACTCTCAAACTTCTTTTCGGAAACAATAACGGAATTTCTAACGGTACACAGTGGGCCCACTGTGCGGTATCGTATTGAAGTAGAGCAATATATTAGATTTCGTTATGAAATGAACCAGGAGGGTAATCTGATATCATTCTATAGTTAATTGTTCTCATTTAACTGATATGTAGCTATCAGTTAGCACTAGCACAGCAGTAAAATTATCTTAGCACAATAATTGTTGTATTGTTTATTAGGAAAGGCCGAACAAGCTTAAAGAAAGCTTCCTAAATAATTCCACTTCTGCTACAGCCCCTACCCAAACACAGTGCAATATAGAATATAGAATAGTTGCAGAGCCCCAAAATAACACATGTTATTGGCTCTCCGGTTGACGGGTTTTGTACCATCAAAGTACCTTGTAGTACCTTGTAGTACCTTGTAGTACCTTGTAGTACCTTGCAGTACCTTGTAGTACCTTGTAGTACCTTGTAGTACCTTGCAGTACCTTGTAGTACCTTGTAGTACCTTGTAGTACCTTGTAGTACCTTGCAGTACCTTGTAGTACCTTGCAGTACCTTGTAGTACCTTGTAGTACCTTGTAGTACCTTGTAGTACCTTGTAGTACCTTGTAGTACCTTGTAGTACCTTGTAGTACCTTGTAGTACCTTGTAGTACCTTGTAGTACCTTGTAGTACCTTGTAGTACCTTGTAGTACCTTGTAGTACCTTGTAGTACCTTGTAGTACCTTGTAGTACCTTGTAGTACCTTGTAGTACCTTGTAGTACCTTGTAGTACCTTGTAGTACCTTGTAGTACTTTGTAGTACCTTGTAGTACCTTGTAGTACATTGTAGTACATTGTAGTACCTTGTAGTACCTTGTAGTACATTGTAGTACATTGTAGTACCTTGTAGTACCTTGTATTACCTTGTAGTACCTTGTAGTACCTTGTAGTACCTTGTATTACCTTGTAGTACCTTGTAGTACCTTGTGGTACCTTGTAGTACCTGTCCCTGTACCCGCTACTAAGTATTGTCTGTCTCCTTATCAGGAACTGTCCGACAGTTCCGTTGTTCTGATAATTACTGAACATCTTGACAGCTACACCCTCTGATTGTTGTGGGGCCGGAAGAGGAGCATCATCTCTACCTTATCAGTATTGCTTTGAAGTGACAATATGATCTATGATGGTGGTCATGGGGCGCTGGCTGCAGGAGGCAGTACTGCCTCCTGCAGCCAGTACTGGCTCCTGCAGCCAGTACTGCCTCCTGCAGCCAGTACTGCCTCCTGCAGCCAGTACTGCCTCCTGCAGCCAGTACTGCCTCCTGCAGCCAGTACTGCCTCCTGCAGCCAGTACTGCCTCCTGCAGCCAGTACTGCCTCCTGCAGCCAGTACTGCCTCCTACAGCCAGTACTGCCTCCTGCGTCACGCCATGACCTCACCGACCCATAACATATTGTGCATGAGCCCCCAATTTTCTTTATCTCTTTTTTAATATTTTAAGTTTTTCCAGAGCTGAATTGAGATAGCCGTGAGGAGCCGGTGGTAATTGATTAGATTATGATGAATATGACATGTAAATAAGTGTAACAACCCTTATCAGGACAATTAGGCTCAGTACAGAGCCCTAAACCGCTTGGCCGCCACGGGAGATTACCCACATGTGGTATAGCTCATGGCCGCGGGTTACCGTGCGGCGATTACCGCCATTTTATTATACATTCTTTTAAATCATTTAAACGTAGGATAATTTCGAATGAAGGAGTAAAGTTTTTATTTTTGAGAGTTGGACATTTGGCTCGTCTCTGGAACAAGATGATAATTTTTAACATCGTATTTATTATGTAATATTTAATAGTCGAACAACACAACTTGATAAATTACCAATAATATTCTATTTGATTTGTCAAAGGAGGGTTTATGTAATAACTCACGTCGTCGGGAGGCGATGTTCGAGGGTGGGATGAGAAACAGAGGGATCCTGTGAGAATATATTATATCATATTATGAACATATTATATGCAAATATGTGGAATATATTACCATTACAGCATTTTAGGGATTACCTTGCGATTTAATCTGCGAGCGGGTAACGCTTGGTGAAGGGAGAGAGAGGATCCTACAGCCGTTACCAGGGTTATTAATAAGTTTTTATAAATTATTTTCCAAATCAACGCCCCACAACATGTATGTGACCAACGTGTCTTATCTACATTCCTAATTAAAGTGTCTATTTGTGGAGGTATTAAGGGTTGAGAAGATAATCTCGTCATTGCAATTGTCAAAATGAGATGGAGATTATCAGGATTATCAGGATTTTGAATTTATTACTTATAATAAGTTCATTTACGTAAGTATTGCTATTTAAGTACCTATTTAGTATTTACTGCAACATTACTGATTACATCAGTATGAATTATTCAACGGATATTTGCTTTCCTTACTATTTAAACAGTTAAAAGTTCAGATATACTCCGTACTGGACCATACTTGTAACCTTGGTTACCATGGTTACAGCATGGTTACTGGTCTATCATTGAGTTTACTTTGCACTCGTCTATCTAAGAACACCTTTCAAGCATCTGTCAATCGCTTTCTTACTGTCTTCACAACAGAAAGGTATTTCTAAAGGATGTATTTGATAAAGGAGCACTGTGCATATTATATTCCTTATTTTCCATTCTTGAGAAACCCTGCTTATTCCTTTCCTGATGCAATTTTGCGAGTTGCATTTCAAGTGGTGCACTGTTAAAGATGGGAAATTTGGTATGGATTCCGGAATTAATGACATTCTCGACTTTTAAAAGCGAATTTTGTCGTTAAACATTTCAATCTGTCCACGATAAAACATCGAACGCTTACAAAGTTTTATAGCTGGCTAGGCTCAACCACAGCGGTACTTTTATTAGTTTAAATTAAGTACACCGTATTATATTTCTTAGGCATGCCAATCCTATCTTTAACTTTTAAATAATTAGCATACCATTGATGATTAAATTTATGCCCGGTATCAGGCCATACTCCATAGCGGCGCTGAGATTTGTTTTATCTCTAAGACAGTACAACACAGCATTATGTTAAACAAGTCTAGTTAGCAGCCCCTTAGTACCGTTATTCAAAGTTATCACAGTTACAATTCAACTTTAAATTTAATGCATGTGGTCAGGCCTTAGATTAGAAACGGATAAGGTTTAAAAATCCAAATTGGTCTAATCAAGCTTTGTACTTACCCATGAATTATGAGAGGCTTTCTGTGGAAGCTGCTGATGTGAAAGCTGCGGAAACTGCTGGGGTAGATTTGATCTAGATGTCTGCATATTATCAGACAGCTGATACTGAACACTAGGCTGATGGTTGTAAAACCTAATTTCAGGGCCATGATATTGACCTGGAGCAACAGGATTACACTGTTGAGGGATCACATGACCAAGTTGATCACGTGACTGTTGCGGGATCACGTGGTTCAGATTATACAGTGCAGAATTCTCTGAACTTCTAGAACTATTCTGAAGATTGTTCATTACTTGAGGTTTGGAGTCTGGGTACTGGTAACTGTTAGCTCCGTTGTAGCTGAGTGTTTGGTTTGTAGTTTTGCCCATATTATAACGGTTATCATCTTTATAACTGTATGTTTTACCGGGAGTTCCTCCACCCTGTGCAGAATACTGGGGAGGGATACCAACTGTGTGAGCTGGCATGTTCTGTATTGGAACTCGGTGGTTCGGAGCAGATATATCCTGTCCTGGGTTGTAGCCGAAGTTGTTGGTGGGTGGCTGGTAAACACCTTGTAGATCGTTACAGTTTACTCCTCCGGCAACTTGATAAAACTTTCTATCCTCGTTCTTCTGATTAGTAGATTGAAAGTTATTGTTCTGGTATGGCTGCTGGTAGTTGGTGTACTGTGGGTTCGTGTCAGGATACTTGTGGTGGTTTGTGTCACCCTGAAAGCGAGTGGCTTTAGTGTGCTAGTTACATCATTTCAGGTGGGTGATAACATTAATTCTAAGTACTGTTCCATTACCAGTAAACACATTAGGAATAACCGATAACAGATAATTAATGTTTGCCTAATCTGTTTGAGTAAACTCATTAAGAACCAATTTGAAAAGCTTATCAGAGGCTAGGTGGCGGGGGGCGATGAAGGCTCATAACCCATTGCCGGGTTACGATAATAAACATTATATAATACACAGTCACATGAATATGATATAAGATAACGTAAACTTTAAAAGTTATTAAAATCTTCCACCTCAATTTGCTAGCGCTGTCTTGAATCTTAGAAGCATAAAGTCATCGCGTTTTTAAAATAACTGTAAGAATATTTCTCACTTGCGAAGATTTGCGTCTTTTCGGCGAGCCCTGTTGGAACATGTGTAGCGACCTTTTGTTCGACATGATCCCAACACTGTCTTCACTGTCTACAGTAAGAATTGTGTGATAACTTTGTGGGAATTGAAAGGGGGTAATATAATATATTAGCAACATACCCACAGTGCGTGTTCGTTATCTCGCGAGTATTCATTATACGATAATTACTTAATCAGATGATTACTTAATTACTTGGTGATAGGGAGGAGCGAAATGAATTGCTGGCCAGTAATAATGACGCATCAGGTCACAGCTAGGTTTGGGGACCACGCTACTCTCCAATTTATTACATATTATGATAATAACGGTTTGTTACTTTGTTACATCACCCGCCACCGTCTTGTAATTGTGAGCTCAAATCAAACAATCGCATTCAATATATTATGCTGGGGAAAATGAAATCTACAGAGCCACTCACATTATTGATACACAGAAAAGGGTGGTTAATCATTCCAAGAAGTGGTTTTTTAACGGTAAAAGTGAAGTCTAGACGGGAGAATAGAGCTAGAGGGAGGGAAGAGAGTGAGGAGGGGGAGAGTGAGGGAGGGGAGAGTGAGGAGGGGAGTGAGTACTGAGTCCTCAGATAAGAGGTGTAAAGTGCACTTCACCCCAACTTCACCCCAACTCCCATATTACCAACACCCCTTTTACAGGACCGACCCGTTAAAAACTCATAATCTCTTCTATATTATTAGCGAGGTCCGTTCAGGTCCCTAATCATTGGTGGGTCAAAGTCTGTCCACTTTTTGTATTAAGATAAGAATAGATAATTTATGATATAATGGTTTAAGCACAAATATTATGTCATCGATTTTTTGAGAAGAAACTGAGCAACCTATATTCATCATTAATGTCTAATTAGCAATTTTCTTGTTAAATTCTCCTGAAAGGTTTTCATCCCGAAACATTATCCTACAAGTCCTTCTCAAGTTCAATATAAAACATTATATTTTCGAAGTACAGACTACTGGGCAGATGATCAATCTTAAAGCACAGGTACATAGTGACACTCAGGCCACATAGTGACACTCGGGCCACACAGTGACACGAGTGACACAGTGACACTTGCACTCGTGTCATAATCTCTACGATTAACATAGAACCTAACGTGCCATATAAAATTAAAACAGTCATAATTTACCCGCCAAAATTACTTACAAACTGCTGTAGAGCTGGACATGACATTGGACCCTCTCAAAAATAGTCATAGACTCGTAACAAAGAGTTACAGACATCTTAAGAAACTAAGTCAACCAGGTAACCAAGGTAACCAAGGTAACCAAGGTAACCTAGGTAACCAAGGTTACCAAGGTTACCAAGGTAACCTATTGCAATAACCATGGTAACCAAGGTAACAAAGGTAACCAAGGTAACCAAGGTAACCAAGGTAACCAAGGTAACCAAGGTAACCAAGGTAACCAAGGTAACCAAGGTAACCAAGGTAACCAAGGTAACCAAGGTAACCAAGGTAACCAAGGTAACCAAGGTAACTAAGGTAACCAAGGTAACCTAGGTAACCTAGGTAACCAAGGTTACCAAGGTAACCAAGGTAACCAATTGCAATAACCATGGTAACCAAGGTAACCAAGGTAACCAAGGTAACCAAGGTAACCAAGGTAACCAAGGTAACCATGGTAATCAAGGTAACCAAGGTAACCAAGGTAACCAAGGTAACCAATGTAACCATGGTAACCAAGGTAACCAAGGTAACCAAGGTAACCAAGGTCACCAATTGCAATAACCATGGTAACCAAGGTAACCAACCAAGGTAACCAAGGTAACCAAGGTAACCAAGGTAACCAAGGTAACCAAGGTAACCAAAGTAACCAAGGTAACCAAGGTAACCAAGGTAACCAATGTAACCAAGGTAACCAAGGTAACCAAGGTAACCAAGGTAACCATGGTAACCAAGGTAACCATGGTAACCAAGGTAACCAAGGTAACCAAGGTAACCAAGGTAACCAAGCTAACTAACTCTGCTTTCCCAGATTGGGACTCCTCACTGAGGCATATTGCAAAGTCTTTAATCCGAGCTAATGCTGTATTGCCGGTGCCCTGTCTCGAGTAGGTGTACGTGTGAGGGAACAGTATTATGTGTACTTAGTATGAAGCAACATGATATTCATATTTTAGCGATCCAATGAAAAGGCTTGATAAGCCGGTGTCTGCTGGGTACCATTAATTATAAATAATTGCAGCACATAAAAGATAATTGGATGTGCATACAACTTGAATTAATGAATTTGTGTCGGTGTATTTGACCAGACATTGTGAGAAAGGCTGAGTTTAATATACTACTAAATACTACTAATGGGTGTATGTTAGTAATATACACGAGGGACTAAAAGGGCACCGTATACGCATACATTATGAGTATTGCTGAAAGCACAGTGTAATTATGATTTTAACAATATCTCATCATACTTTACGTAATACATATCTTAAAATAGCAAAAAATTTAAACAAAATTGAAAGTTAGAAATTCAAATAAATTATTGCAACCCATAAACTTCCCATTCGGTTCTTTAAATTTGTAACAAAAATATCATCTTTCTACCAAATACAACATTTTCTAATTTCTAACTCAAAAAGCCACTATAAATCTACAGGACTGTTCTCTAAAAAAAGTGCACTCGAACATCTAGAAAAGAATCGAAACACACGTTTTATAATAACACTTTTGGAAGTTCAGTGACAATGGACGAAGACGGCCAGATCTAGCATTATCCAGCTGTCCAACAAACTCCAAACTATAAAGTTTCAGCAGGACGATGGTAACCAATGCAAGGTAACCAGGACGATAGTAACCAAGGTCATCATGGTAACCAGGACAATAGTAACCAAGGTCATCATGGTAACCAGGACGATAGTAACCAATGCAAGGTAACCAGGACGATAGTAACCAAGGTCATCATGGTAACCAGGACGATAGTAACCAATGCAAGGTAACCAGGACGATAGTAACCAAGGTCATCATGGTAACCAGGACGATAGTAACCAAGGTCATCGTGGTAACCAGGACAATAGTAACCAAGGTCATCATGGTAACCAGGACGATAGTAACCAAGGTCATCATGGTAACCAGGACGATAGTAACCAAGGTCATCATGGTAACCAGGACGATAGTAACCAAGGTCATCATGGTAACCAGGACGATAGTAACCAAGGTCATCATGGTAACCAGGACGATAGTAACCAAGGTCATCATGGTAACCAGGACGATAGTTACCAAGGTCATCATGGTAACCAGGACGATAGTAACCAAGGTCATCATGGTAACCAGGACGATAGTAACCAAGGTCATCATGGTAACCAGGACGATAGTAACCAAGGTCATCATGGTAACCAGGACGATAGTAACCAAGGTCATCATGGTAACCAGGACGATAGTAACCAAGGTCATCATGGTAACCAGGACGATAGTAACCAAGGTAATCATGGTAACCAGGACGATAGTAACCAATGTCATCATGGTAACCAGGACGATCCACATTCCACACTCTGCCTGACGTTGTCAGACTTCTCGCTCAATTCAGTCCAATGTACTGGACATGGGCATGTTCATGCTTTAAAAGTTCAAAGTCTACATTTACAAAATGTATTGAAACTTTGGACACCCCTACACATCGCAAACCACCATATTTTTCTAATAAAAATGCTGTGCACGGCACGGACTCATATCGCGACTTCGCGCGTGTACACTTTGTTGTGTTCAACGTCGACTATTTCCTCCGTGATCCAGTCCTCGTCTTCCTCCTCACAGCTTCTCTCGGTGTTCAGCTTGTCGAATATCTTGTAGTGACTGGAGGGATAGGATCTGTGTTAGAATGAGAATATCTTGTAGTGACTGGAGGGAGAGGATATCTTGTAATTAATGTAACAGAAATTAGGGGAGGGGAGCTGACAAATGATAATATAAAATTGAAACAAACAGAACTATTGGGCCCCCTATTACATAATTTGAATGACTCAACATGAAGCAGCTACTACATAATATTATGTACAACTCGTTACTTTAGTAATAGTTACGTATCATTACACCAGCTTCACTGCTTATTGTAGCCAGACTAAGTTGACGCCTCAGATGATTGCGGAGGGACAGAGTGATGAATTACACATTTAAAAAATCAAAGATACGGTTTAATTTCAGTGATACTATCTCCATTCTCCTCTTATCTCCTTACCGTTTCAGCACAGCGAGGGTAGAGTTGAGCGACTCAAGAAGAGCGTAGATGTTCTGCTCAATGATTGTGTACTCCTGATGCAGCTTCTCCTTTAGCCTGCAGTAACACTGGATTATTAATCCTGGCTACCTCAGTTACTTTGGTTACCTGGTTAGTGGTTACCTTGGTTACCTGGGTTACCTGGCCTTGGTTACCTAGGTTACCTAGGTTACCTTGGTTACCTTGGATACCTAATACCTAGGTTACCTAGGTTACCTCAGTTACCTTGGTTACCTAGGTTACCTTCATGGTTACCTTGTTTACCTGGGTTACCTTGGTTACATTGGTTACCTAAGTTACCTGGGTTACCTTCATGGTTACCTTGTTTACCTGGGTTACCTTGGTTACATTTGTTACCTAAGTTACCTGGGTTACCTTCATGGTTACCTTGTTTATCTGGGTTACCTTGGTTACATTGGTTACCTAAGTTACCTGGGTTACCTTCATGGTTACCTTGTTTACCTGGGTTACCTTGGTTACATTGCATTGGTTACCTAAGTTACCTGGGTTACCTTCATGGTTACCTTGGTTACCGTCGCGTGGTTACCTTGGTTAATGGTTATGCAGCTTTTCCTGCAGAAACCCTTATTATTACCCTCCTGGTGTGTGCGTGACTCAATGAAGCAAACTGAATATTCAATATTCTATACTGTTAATCATCATTTCTGCAGAACACAATTACAAATACTACTGATATGGCTAAAATCATTGTTTGTAGAGGGTATTTTTTGCAATATATACTCCTCCGTCAAATCATCATTAGAAAAGGATAATACGACTACTCTAAAATAAGATTTGCAGGTAATGAGAGGACCACGTGTTACGTGGTCACGTGTCACTACTATTACTACTATTACTATTAGTATCACCTGTATGTCTTGAGAGTGAGAATATAAGTGCTGAGATCACTGACGGCGTGTTGGAGGAACACAGTTTCCCCTGAGTCCCAGTCACCCATGATCTGATGTAAGGTAGGATTAGAGACAACACTAACCCATGATCTGACATAACAGTTTCATTATCCGCCGAACTGTAAATGTCACTTACCGTGCGTGTTTGTAATTGTTGTTGTGTGTAGATTTTAATGGAAGCTAATATAATGTTAAATTTATCCAATAGATTATTCAGAGCTGGTAACTATAAACTGGGCTTCAATATTCGAAACCAGATTTTAACAAACCCATGTTGCGTTTAATCAATTGTGCCGACAGTGAAATTTTTATGAGACAATATTATTAGAAATTTCTATAAATTATCTCGTTGAAAAAAGGTCCTGCGAGTGGTTTATATCGTAATAATTAATTTTGGTGGACACATAATATAAGTCAGTTATATTTCCAGGAGTGTTTCACTTGCTGATTACCTGGGAATCTTTAACATAAAGAAGCTGAGAAATGTGTTCGTCAGACTTCTCAAGAGTGGTGGCAGTCTGTTTCAGATCTATCACATTCTGCTGAGCCTTCGGTATCCAAGCGTCGTAGAAATTCTGAGAAAAAAGAGCCTTTATAATTATCTCTTATGTACAGTGAAACCCCGATTATACCACGAAATTTGGGGAAAGGAACCAGCAGCAGTAAATCGGGGATTGCGATAATTCTGGGTTTTACTGTACAACACCATAACATTGTCAACGTGGTGCTCGAGTTATTCTCACATTTTTGAAGACAATGTTCTTTTCAGCTTGAAAGATATTTTATTGATTCTTGCTTGATGTAAAGAATAGTCTTTTAAAGATTTATAATATGCAATGATGAAGATAACCTGAATTTTATGTAAAAAACTTTGTTCGAGAATTTATGTATTCTTTATATACTATATAAATATATGCACGCTATAGTACAATCCCAGCAGAAAACTATTATTAAACTTGTTGAGAATAAAACCTTTATCAGCTTGATGGTGTACTTCAGCCAGTTGATGCACTGTTCTCCGTACAACTCAAACTTAATCTTAGTTCCAATATTCATCTTGTGATGTTTCATGACCACCGAATGTTTAGACCGTTTGTTCTGCCGCAGTGGGACGATGTGAGTTGGTTGGTTGAAGAGAGTGTGGAAAGTGTCCCTGATCTGTGAGATGACACTGCAGATCTGCTGACTCTTCTCAGTGATCTCCTGCACTTCCTGGAACAGTATTGCAGACTAAATGACAGATATAATGTGATACATCAATTTGAGATAACAGAGATTGGACGTACTGTATGAAGCTTGCTTACATTGAATTGGGACATCTCAAAGTCCTCGCTTGATGTTGGACTGTTTTCAAGGCCTGACTTGCTGCTGCAGGGCTGCTCTGTGTCTAATCCTCCGCTTGAACTTCCGCCTACGTCACAACTGAATCTATTGTTTTAGAAAATTACAATAACAAATGAATTTCAAGGCTTATATTTACGAAAAATTTCTTTTTAAATTACATAGAATGAAATATTTAGTAGATTCTTTAGTAATGTTTAAAAAGTCTTTGCGATTTAACAATAGGAGATCTTTTTTAGGATAATTAAACTATAATTAACTAGTTTGGTTTGTTAAAAGGTTTCACAGTTATCAATTTGTTTTCAAGCTATAAAACTTACTTTTTGAGTTTACTGAGAGGGCCTTTACCACTTGGACCAGGTGAATCTTCTGTGTTAACAAAGTTGTTGTATTTTACATGAGGTTCTGCTGAGTGTGGTTCATTGTGGTTCATCATATCTGTACTTGCCATGCTGGAGGTGGTGTGTTAACTAAACTATAAGATACATGCTGGAGGTGGTGTGTTAACTAAACTCTAATATACATGCTGGAGGTGGTGTGTTAACTAAACTCAAAGATACATGCTGGAGGTGGTGTGTTAACTAAACTATAAGATACATGCTGGAGGTGGTGTGTTAACTAAACTCTAAGATACATGCTGGAGGTGGTGTGTTAACTAAACTCTAAGATACATGCTGGAGGTGGTGTGTTAACTAAACTCTAATATACATGCTGGAGGTGGTGTGTTAACTAAACTATAAGATACATGCTGGAGGTGGTGTGTTAACTAAACTCTAAGATACATGCTGGAGGTGGTGTGTTAACTAAACTATAAGATACATGCTGGAGGTTGTGTGTTAACTAAACTCTAAGATACATGCTGGAGGTGGTGTGTTAACTAAACTATAAAATACATGCTGGAGGTGGTGTGTTAACTAAACTATAAGATACATGCTGGAGGTGGTGTGTTAACTAAACTATAAGATACATGCTGGAGGTGGTGTGTTAACTAAACTCTAAGATACATGCTAGAGGTGGTGTGTTAACTAAACTCTAAGATACATGCTGGAGGTGGTGTGTTAACTAAACTCTAAGATACATGCTGGAGGTGGTGTGTTAACTAAACTATAAGATACATGCTGGAGGTGGTGTGTTAACTAAACTATAAGATACATGCTGGAGGTGGTGTGTTAACTAAACTCTAAGATACATGCTGGAGGTGGTGTGTTAACTAAACTCTAAGATACATGCTGGAGGTGGTGTGTTAACTAAACTCTAAGATACATGCTGGAGGTGGTGTGTTAACTAAACTATAAGATACATGCTGGAGGTGGTGTGTTAACTAAACTCTAAGATACATGCTGGAGGTGGTGTGTTAACTAAACTCTAAGATACATGCTGGAGGTGGTGTGTTAACTAAACTATAAGATACATGCTGGATGTGGTGTGTTAACTAAACTCTAAGATACATGCTGGAGGTTGTGTGTTAACTAAACTCTAAGATACATGCTGGAGGTGGTGTGTTAACTAAACTCTAAGATACATGCTGGAGGTGGTGTGTTAACTAAACTCTAAGATACATGCTGGAGGTGGTGTGTTAACTAAACTCTGAGATACATGCTGGAGGTGGTGTGTTAACTAAACTGTAAGATACATGCTGGAGGTGGTGTGTTAACTAAACTATAAGATACATGCTGGAGGTGGTGTGTTAACTAAACTCTAAGATACATGCTGGAGGTGGTGTGTTAACTAAACTATAAGATACATGCTGGAGGTGGTGTGTTAACTAAACTCTAATATACATGCTGGAGGTGGTGTGTTAACTAAACTATAAGATACATGCTGGATGTGGTGTGTTAACTAAACTCTAAGATACATGCTGGAGGTGGTGTGTTAACTAAACTCTAAGATACATGCTGGAGGTGGTGTGTTAACTAAACTCTAAGATACATGCTGGAGGTGGTGTGTTAACTAAACTATAAGATACATGCTGGAGGTAGTGTGTTAACTAAACTCTAAGATACATGCTGGAGGTGGTGTGTTAACTAAACTCTAAGATACATGCTGGAGGTGGTGTGTTAACTAAACTCTAAGATACATGCTGGAGGTGGTGTGTTAACTAAACTCTAAGATACATGCTGGAGGTGGCGTGTTAACTAAACTCTAAGATACATGCTGGAGGTGGCGTGTTAACTAAACTCTAAGATACATGCTGGAGGTGGTGTGTTAACTAAACTCTAAGATACATGCTGGAGGTGGTGTGTTAACTAAACTCTAAGATACATGCTGGAGGTGGTGTGTTAACTAAACTCTAAGATACATGCTGGAGGTGGTGGTGCAGTGTTAACTAAACTCTAAGATACATGCTGGAGGTGGTGTGTTAACTAAACTCTAAGATACATGCTGGAGGTGGTGTGTTAACTAAACTCTAAGATACATGCTGGAGGTGGTGTGTTAACTAAACTCTAATATACATGCTGGAGGTGGTGTGTTAACTAAACTATAAGATACATGCTGGAGGTGGTGTGTTAACTAAACTCTAAGATACATGCTGGAGGTGGTGTGTTAACTAAACTCTAAGATACATGCTGGAGGTGGTGTGTTAACTAAACTCTAAGATACATGCTGCAGGTGGTGTGTTAACTAAACTATAAGATACATGCTGGAGGTGGTGTGTTAACTAAACTCTAAGATACATGCTGGAGGTGGTGTGTTAACTAAACTATAAGATACATGCTGCAGGTGGTGTGTTAACTAAACTATAAGATACATGCTGGAGGTGGTGTGTTAACTAAACTCTAAGATACATGCTGGAGGTGGTGTGTTAACTAAACTCTAAGATACATGCTGGAGGTGGTGTGTTAACTAAACTCTAAGATACATGCTGGAGGTGGTGTGTTAACTAAACTCTAAGATACATGCTGGAGGTGGTGTGTTAACTAAACTCTAAGATACATGCTGGAGGTGGTGTGTTAACTAAACTCTAAGATACATGCTGCAGGTGGTGTGTTAACTAAACTATAAGATACATGCTGGAGGTGGTGTGTTAACTAAACTCTAAGATACATGCTGGAGGTGGTGTGTTAACTAAACTCTAAGATACATGCTGGAGGTGGTGTGTTAACTAAACTCTAAGATACATGCTGGAGGTGGTGTGTTAACTAAACTCTAAGATACATGCTGGAGGTGGTGTGTTAACTAAACTCTAAGATACATGCTGGAGGTGGTGTGTTAACTAAACTCTAAGATACATGCTGGAGGTGGTGTGTTAACTAAACTCTAAGATACATGCTGGAGGTGGTGTTTTAACTAAACTCTAAGATACATGCTGGAGGTGGTGTGTTAACTAAACTCTAAGATACATGCTGGAGGTGGTGTGTTAACTAAACTCTAAGATACATGCTGGAGGTAGTGTGTTAACTAAACTCTAAGATACATGCTGGAGGTGGTATGTTAACTAAACTCTAAGATACATGCTGGAGGTGGTATGTTAACTAAACTATAAGATACATGCTGGAGGTGGTGTGTTAACTAAACTATAAGATACATGCTGGAGGTGGTGTGTTAACTAAACTATAAGATACATGCTGGAGGTGGTGTGTTAACTAAACTCTAAGATACATGCTGGAGGTGGTGTGTTAACTAAACTCTAAGATACATGCTGGAGGTGGTGTGTTAACTAAACTCTAAGATACATGCTGGAGGTGGTGTGTTAACTAAACTATAAGATACATGCTGGAGGTGGTGTGTTAACTAAACTCTAAGATACATGCTGGAGGTGGTGTGTTAACTAAACTATAAGATACATGCTGGAGGTGGTGTGTTAACTAAACTCTAAGATACATGCTGGAGGTGGTGTGTTAACTAAACTCTAAGATACATGCTGGAGGTGGTGTGTTAACTAAACTATAAGATACATGCTGGAGGTGGTGTGTTAACTAAACTATAAGATACATGCTGGAGGTGGTGTGTTAACTAAACTCTAAGATACATGCTGGAGGTGGTGTGTTAACTAAACTCTAAGATACATGCTGGAGGTGGTGGTGTTAACTAAACTCTAAGATACATGCTGGAGGTGGTGTGTTAACTAAACTCTGAGTCGAAAATAATATAAATGTATTTATCGTAACCTAATTTAATTCGCATAGAGTCTATGAGGCAAATTAGGCCAGAGGAATGATTACAGCACTGATATAAAAAGTACTTTATAGCAAGTTTTTAATTAGATACAGTAGCTTTACTTTGAAACTTTGGCTCTGCTGATCATCCATGCATTTCCTTCAAAATTTTGTTTAACTGAATTTAAGAACAACTTATCTGAACTAAAAATAATATGATGAAGTCGGAGCCTTAATTGATGAAACTAATAATCGATACAGAAAATCAAAGTCCAGGACAATGTGTAAACGACAGGGATAACATCTGCATTATACGTCATGCAACATTATCAAATGTAAAAATTCAAGCCTAAATGAAGGACAGTAATAGGAAAGCGTTTATGTCCGATTCTGGTGTACTCATCAACAATAAACCAAAGATTGAATTTAGATTGGCAAGCATTTAGCTTAAAGGATGGGATGCAGCCTCATCTATAAATACGAATCCATACTGGATTGACTGTTTTTAGTGATGGGATTAATGACAGTTGAGTA
Organism: Bolinopsis microptera; assembly: GCF_026151205.1. Lineage (NCBI taxonomy): Eukaryota > Metazoa > Ctenophora > Tentaculata > Lobata > Bolinopsidae > Bolinopsis > Bolinopsis microptera. The sequence continues at coordinate 1,149,356 of NC_087080.1, read as the reverse complement.
AAGCTAAGGCAAAGATGGCTAATACATGGAACTATGACAAGTGCAGTCCATAGATCGCTTTTCATACACTTAAATTATCTTCAGGATTACAACTATTATGTATTCAATAATAAAAAATTCAAACAATATACACGTAATATAGCATTGACCCTATGTAAAAATTCAATATGAAATTCAATAAAAAATCTTAGTAAATTTTACAAAAACCCTTTAAGTAGTAAAAGTAGCCAGTTCAATTTGTTGGCTCTAAATTTATATCTAGTTCTGATATTTTAACAGCGCTACTGCTTTTTATCCCTCTTTCTCCTGAATTCAATAATATAATTACATGTATCCTTTTTGGCTGCTTTTATGGCCTTTTGACCAATATGAAGAAATGAAAAATTGACCAAATATGTAAAAGAATAAGAAATATATAATAAGGATGTCAAAATCGAAAAATAAATAAATATCGTTGCTTTTTAGACTGGTTCCAGCTACATGCTAGTTATTGTAATAATGAAAGTATTAAAGTTGTAACAACACATTTTATGTGCTTTCAACATTGCAAAAAATAATATATGGCAGTACAGGGTTTCGCTTGACCATTGTTAATGGTCTGGCCCGGCGTGCGCTACTTCGTAGCACTTTTAAAAAGCTACTCTTCTGCTCTTACTGGTAATAAGCTGAATATTAACAAGGCTGCAGACCAACTCGTTAAACAACTCTCCACACAAAACAAAGCTGTTAAGGTTGAAGAAACAGAGGAAAGAAACAAGAGAACTTTGTTGGTACGTAAACCTATGTCTGTTGACATCAGAGACAGTAAAGGTATAAGAAAGGCATTCAATAAAGAATACCCAGGTGTTATTATCAGGAACTGCAGGGTAACTGCTGGGGGTTCCTTCAAGATTGAACTTGATAATCCAGGGGAAACTAAAACGGTGTCAGATAATTGGAAAAGAGATCTGTTTGGTGGTAATGAAGGGGTCGTGTCACCTGATTCTTTGCACACAAGTGGGATTGTAAAACATGTTTATCTTGATGCATCAGAGGAGGATATCAAGAAATCGATCATGGATAAATATGAAGTATCCGATGTAGACTTCTTCAAAAGAAATGGAAACTTTGGCGGAACCATTAAGATGACATTCAATTCCAGAAATCATCTCTTGGAGGTTATGTCAAATAGAATTAAGATCATTGAACAAAGATTCATAGTTGAGGAGTTTAAACCGGTTCCAAGAGTAATAAAATGCAATAGATGCCAAGTATTTGGACACATAGCAAGACGCTGCCGCAGTGAAACTAGCCAATGTGGAAAGTGTGGTGATAAAGGACATGAAACTAATGTATGTGAAAACTCGTCAAAGAAATGTGTTCACTGCAAAAAGGATGGGCATATTACTGGGGACAAATCCTGTGAAGTGATGAAGCAGAAACTGGATGAAATCAAACAAAGATCACAATATGGATTCTAATGCTACACTTCAACACAATGGATCCACACTATCTACTAAATTTGGTTATAATTTATGTTCTATAAACATCTGTGGGATGTCTGACAGGAGTCGCTTTGCACTAGACAAGTATTGTTATGACAGTAGTATAGATATATTAGCTGTCCAGGAATCGTACACTTCTGATGAACGCAACCTAGATCTCAAGTACATGAATTATGTAACAGATTGCAATTCATCAGCTAACAGAGGTGCAATGATATATGTCAACACACGAAAACTTTGCATAACACCATTAGTTGAAATATCAAAACAATCTAAAAACATTGACTCAGCTTGGAGCATTGTTACCGGGAAGGCATTCAGATTCATTGTAGGCTCAGTTTATCTAAAGCTCAACTATAAAGATGCTGTGAAGGACTTACTGGCTATGCTTGAAAGTGCAAAGATTTGGCTTCAGGCAGTCACACTCTACTTCACATGCAGTTAATCACTCAGTAAACCTTATAACTGAATCTCTAAAACTTAAGCATCATGTCTTAGGCATATTCATAGACCTTAGCAAAGCTTTTGATACAATAGATCATGGTACATTACTTGTCAAATTACAGGGCTATGGGATACGTGGGGTGGCAAATGATCTTATAAAAAGTTACTTAACAAATAGATCACAATATACTGAAGTTGTTGGTGAGAAATCTGACGCCTTGAAAATACAGTTTGGAGTCCCTCAGGGTTCGATTCTTGGACCTCTCTTATTTCTCCTATATATTAATGATATCGCCAACAGCTCCAGTTTGGGATCATTTGTCACCTTCGCTGATGACACCAATATATTTGTGACTGGGAAATCTAAAAAGGAGGCATATATGCGTGGTAATTCTCTTTTAGCTAGTTTATATTCCTACATGCGAGCAAACAAACTCCATGTCAACTTGTCTAAATGCTGTTTCATTCACTTTAAACCAGCATCGTCCTCCCAGACTGACAATAATTCTGAATATACTCTAACCATTGATAACTTTCCAATAAAACAAGTTGCATCTGCTAAGTTTCTGGGAGTCGTCATCGATGAAAAGCTAACCTGGGAAGAACATATAAAATCACTTAGGCGTTCTCTCAGCCATGCAACATCAACTCTCTGCCGCCTACGCTGCTCCCTCCCAGATTTCTTACACCGCCAGTTGTATTACACTCTATTTGAATCACACCTCTCCTATTGTATCACGGTTTGGGGTGGGGCAGCCAAAACTCGTATAAGTTCTGTATTCAAAGCACAAAAATATTGTCTCAGGGTACTGTTTGGCGACAGGGAGGCATACCTAGATAAATTTAAGACCTGTGCTCGTGCTCGACCGTTTGGCAACCAAAATCTGAACAAAAAATTTTTCTTGAAAGAGCACACGAAACCTTTGTTCAAGGAACACGGAATACTTGCCGTCCAAAACCTGTACACTTACCATTGTTTCCTTGAGCTCTATAAAATCATGAAATTCCGTGCTCCGATTTCCCTCCATGAAAATTTCACCTGCTCAAGTAGGAAACCCACCCTTATACTAAGCCAAGCAGACCCCCCTGACAACTTCAATAGCAGAACGACTCGTATTTGGAACGTAATTGTGCCTAAGCTTGGTATACGTGACTACTGTCTAAGTGTGGCCTGCCTGAAGTCTAGGATGAAGCAATCACTGCTCGTCAACCAGCATAACCATGCTGATCTTGATTGGACAAACAAAGATTTCGAATGCTCTAATCTAAATTTTGACATTAAGTCTACCCTAGGGTCCACACATCCAAAATGATTATCTTGAAATTGAAAATTAGCTGGGTGTGCATTTTCCTTTGTCTTACTAACGTGTGTGAGCGCAGTGTAGTGAGAAAGTGTTTTTAACAGATTTATTATTAGACTTAGGATTATGATTTTTAATATATTACATTGATATAAGATTTATTTTTGAAAGGTACTTAATAAAGTTGATGAATTTCCCTCCCTATTAAAATTTTAAACCCATTTAGTGAAAATTGATAAACGAAGATCTAGATATTGATACATATTATAACCAACATTGCTTATATTCTGCCTTGTAAACAAAGAGCAAATCTTCTTAATGCCTTCTTCCTGTCCTAAAACTAAAACTTCATCCTATTAAAGTAAAGGCCAGTTGTTACCACAAGCTATTATACCGTCCCTCTCAAAAACATGCCTCAGCCTACATCAAAAACAATTTTAGTTTTCAGTCCTTCTAGTTTCCAAAAATCTACCGAGCTAGTGTTCTGGTGTGCACAAAAGCCCCTAAGCCCGTGCATTCCTTGCCCCGCTAGCTGCCAGTCCTTGACACACTTCCAATAGCAAAGATCAACTAGTCATTTACAAATTGAGCACTATACAATTTTAATTGTTTTAAATATTTGACTTTGTAAAATGAGCTAAAACATTGATTTATTAGTTTCATTGATTTATTAGTTTCATTGAAAGAAGTTGTCTACCCAACTGAACGCTAAGGGAGTTATAGCTTTTGGAGACTACAATGCAAGACACCAGATGTGGGGTGATAATACTGAAAACTCTTACGGTAAGCAGATTGCAACTGAACTGAAGTTTCAAGACTATACCATTATTAGTAGTGCAGAACCAACATTCCTATCTGGCCGGTGGGCTACAATATGCAAGTATACAAACCGCAACTGGGGATTCAGACAACATGTCATTGTAAGGCTAATTGAAGTTCTCATATATTCACGGATCCACTATGCTGGAACTGTCTGGATCAATAATAGAAGTATCAAAGAAATTGAAAGCGCTTGGTATAGGACTATAAAAGCAGCTTTGGGTGCAGTGTTCAATGTAAGACTAACTACAGCTGAAATGATACTTGGTGTGTTGCCACTCAACATATCAAACAAAGTGAACTCAGTGAAGCACATCCTTAAACTGAATATATTCCCGAATAAAGAGGATCCACTGAAACACCTTATTGATGACCAAATGAAATCAGACAGTTACAGCGCACTAACTGGAAAAGTAAAAGATGTATTTCAGTTTCTATTGTGGAAATCTTCGATACTTCCTGAACACTTCACTAATGAGGATCTAAAAATCATAAATAACCATGATCTAGAAAAACTCACCAGTCTATCAATAAAAGGATGCAGCTACAGTAAATCAGTGATGAAACATTACAGTGAACAGCTTTGGCAATCGTCCATAAACAGCCAGTACCAGCTGGAAGGGTATACAGAGGCACCTACAGTGAGCGCCACAAAGCTCAAGTTTCCGCCCAAAACATCAAGGCAACTTGAAACCTTGTTTCTAAGCTTGTTCTATCCGAACAACATAATGAATGAATTTCTTCACCGCTTCAAAAGCAGTAAATTTGATTCTCCACTGTGTGATTGTAGGCGAGGGGCTCAAAATTCACTTCACCTGCTTACCGACTGTCCTGATGTACAAGCAGATAAAAGGAACAAAATGAGTGAGCTTCTTGAAAGACACCCTTTCCACAACATCAAAAACCAAGGCTATGGTGGGAACTCAATGTTGATATCATGGAGCAGACTTCGTGAGTTCTTTGATCTAGCACTGGAAATAACAAAGGATGCAGAAGAATTCCTTCGAATAGAGATAAAACTTTAAACAGTTGATTATATTCCAACTACCATAACTACACCATCCCTATGATTAGTGAGCCGGGTTCAATGTTAGACCGGACGAAGCATATATTTCATGAGCCGGGGTCAATGTTAGACCGGACGAAAATATGGCTACATCTCAACAGTGGATAACACAGCAGAGGTTCTATTACAGTTAAATTCTGTTACCTGAACTCAACTTAACAGTTCTAATATTATAGCATATACTATAATATTATGAAGATATTTTGTGTCAAAATGAGGCTGTTTAATCATTCTTACACACCAAAGGTTGTTGTGTGTTTTTTAATTAATTTATTATTGTTTAAAAGTTTATATTGAGAATTTTATACAGTAGTCTATAGACCAATTAAATTATTTACTGGTCACATATATGTGGTTTTAGAATTATATAATGACATTGAACGAACTTATTTATTGCGAATTTAAAGGATTGCTAGTATTTTATTTATTTGTTTTCACTTCTGCACGTTTAGGCAGTTGCTCTTGTGACCAGAGTTTTAGAGTTATATATATATATATATCGTAGCACTTGTCATCGGGCGCGCGCTACTTCCAACTTCGAAGAAATTTAGACGAGTAACATCCGTCAAGGTTTCACCAAACAACCACAAAACATTTTTGCACATTTACGATCTAGAACTGAAATCATAAACATTTTTATCAGGTTATTGGTTATGAAGGTCAACATTGCATATTGCTGCAGTCGGTAAGTGGCAAAGTTCTGGCTCAGTATGCCCTATAAGCATTTAGAATAAATACTGTACATGTGTTTAGCAAATCGAATTAAAAGTTTGCGTTTAATAAATTTTACATGTTACGTTTACCTGGGGACATCAGACTATCAGGTTGGAGCGCGATGCACTACTGGGTCGCGCGCGCATCAAATAATGCTTCTCGCTTCGGTAGATCGGCAAAATGCACCACTGTGCCTCACCGAGCTGCGAAGGATTGACATCGTGAGTCAAACTATCAGGTCCATAAACATATATTATAATCAATATAGGTCGGCGGAAGGACAGGCTGATCGCGGCCCATGCCAGTAACAAGCGCAAGAGCTCTGGATAGAGCAAAATGTTACATGTAACTCCGTGTGTGCGCGGAGTACTGTATATATGGTTAAAATTGAAATTGAAACTTGAATTTGTTTATGAATATAACATTATTTGACACACGCTGTAACTTGTATCACGTTGCGACCCCCACGGTCGTTTCACTATTATCGTCCTGACGATACAGGGGGAGCCGCGCACTTCGTGCGCGGCGGGTCGTACAACGTATGACAAGCTGTAACCCCTTTTGAACGCGCGCGTCGCCGGCCGAGAGGTATACAACGTCAAACGTGAAGCAAAACATTTTGTATTAATTGTTTTGTGGTAAATAAAAATTTTGTCTTTTTTCTTAAGCTTGCTTTTTTACTCGATTTGCTTCTCTCAGCTCACTGTTCAGGAAGTTTGAAAAAAGCACCGCTCACAGGGATCGGCGAGTCATGTAATCAAAATATTACATGAATGACCGAATTTTTGATGAGAACACATTATAATATTTTCATTGTAGCGCGATGCACTACTGGGTCGCGCCGCGCATCAAATAATTAATAATTCTTCTCGCAACTCTATCTTCGGTAGATCGGCGAAATGCACCACTGTGCCTCACCGAGCTGCGAAGGATTGACATCGTGAATTAATATTTCCATGGTACAATAAACTTTTTCACATAGCCATGTGCCTACGCGTACTGCGTGACGCGCTTGTTTCAAAAGCGACCGCCTCCGGCGGTCGCACGCTACTGCAAGCGAGAGGGCTCTGGTTAGAGCAAATAAACTTTAAAGTCATTAAATTTATTTACTAAATTAAGCATTTGATATTTATCAATATTTTTAATTTTAAATCTTTCTTTTTTTATATCTCAACACTTATTTTACTTCGGACATTCCAACAGCCACATTGTTACACAAATGTGTAACCAGCCAATTACAGGAAGCCGAAGGATATAATTATACATTAGGCCAGTGACGGTTAAGGTAGTGTGTACCATACTTTCTTCGTCCGAGACTTTGCTGCAATGGGCAGCTCCTCATTTAATCCTCACACCCGATTTCTCGAGTATTTGGCTGAGTGGACCGGGGGGCTGCATAGACCACTCAGGATCCATAGCTGAGCGTCGACGACGCTCACCCCGCGGCTAGTGACAGAGTCGGGAATCGAACCTGGTACCTCAAGCAATGCCAGGCAGATTAACCAACTGAGCCACTAAGCCGTTAAAATTTTGCTTTTATATTGATTATAACTTCAAAAGTGGAAACAAATTATTGCAACAATAACAAATAAAACCATGTTTGACGCCGCGCACGCTATAAAATTGATGAAAAATCGAGCGCTACTATTTTTCATTCACCATATTCCACGACCAAAAAGTATGATTATGATTTAAATATATTTGTTGAATTGGTTAGTATCAACATTTTAGTGTTCAAGCTGGGCAATGATCGCTGCTAAAACTGTTCGTATACATTGTTAAAATTCCTATCTTTTTGGTGAATTCTTTCGTTTTTCTCATTCCCCAGGGATTACTAGTACATGTTACATTAAATATGGGACAATAGATATAGGTTTATTAACTGCTCCCCACATGCTATTAGTAGTAAGTTAAATCCTCAAAAATTAGCTACGTTCAGTTATAATTTAGATTTAATAAGACATTTTTATGAACATTTTTGATGATTCTCTTTGTCATTACGACTTACGTTTTGATTTGATTTATCAATGACCATTGTCAAGAGGATTTATTATTATATGATACAGCTCCCTCTTTATCATCCGTCAGTCGACTATTGTGTTAGAACTAGAAGGATTGCTCTGTTTCTTCAATATAGCAATTTTTTATTGAATTTTTAAATAGAATTTGTATAGAGAAACAAATTTTTAGAGAAACAAATTTTAATTTTGATCTTTATTACAGATTAAACATATCATATATAACCATAAAAGCCGCGCGTTGGCTGATTGCCTCAACTTGGATTGGTAGTAATTTCAGTTTACAGAAGCTGAAGGACGGCAGCTCAAAAGCCCCAGTGAACCATCGGAAAGATCAAGGACTCGAGTGCCAATAGTGGCTTTTTCGAACCCATTTTCGCCGATTTTCTGTGGCCCAGATGAGCCGCGCCCTGCTGCTTAACTGTTAACGGCACATGATGGTTTTTGTTTAAATACTTATTTAAATTTAAGCGATAATTCATTTGGTGGTTTACAGTTTTTGAATCATGTTCATCATTTATTTTTCGTTCAATTATCACGTGTTTACAATTCAGTCATACCATGCATAGTCAACATTGTTGAGGCAACCAGCTTCCGCAGTTCAATAATTGGAGACCGAAAAATATAAATTGATCGAAATTTACAATTCATCGTTATCAAATATAGTCAATAATATTCTTGATTCCATTTAGTACATAATAAGTTGGTTTTATTCTCTTGCAACACTACTGCACAACAAAAACTGCACCTGTCCACCAGCAACAGCGCAGTCATAGGTGTGCAGCCAAAGCTAGGCCACACACCCATGGCCGCGCCGGTTAAACAACTCTATATTCAATCGTTATATTAGGAAATTTTAGTTAATTCTTTGATCACTCTTCAGTGCCGGTGGGCAGGCGCCCCGCATAGTTGGCTTTCCAAATTTACAGTCTCAAGAAAGCCGAAACGGTAATCGAGTCCCGGAGCAGAACACACATTTAGAAAATTGAAAAATTAAAATTAAAATTAAAATAACAAATTAGAAATTAAAAATTACATGACTACGAGAGTCCAGACAGGCGACAAACACACAAACCGGACGAAGAGAGGACCCATATATATAGGGTTATTGTTATATTATGTGTATATTGATTGAATAATATAGCAGTTCCAGTGCAAGGAATGGTAATTTTCCAGGTATCTAGTAATTGAATTCAATCTATATCAGTCCAGCTCAATTAGGTATCATGAAAAGAAGGCATATTCAATGTCTCCTTCAACCTGATACCTGAGAAGATGAGCTACGAGGAATAGATGATATTTATTGCTCAGGATTTACGATTGTGCTCTGCCAATTGCATCACTCGATTTAATTTATTGTTTGACATTCCTTGGTTCCCTTAAGGTATTATGAAAATATCCGGGTCCACAAAAATGCCACGGTCATCCACCAGATGCGGCATATTATATCATTATTTTCACAGTTACTTTATCGAGTGCTCACTGTTTGAGGCTCTTTCCCCTTGCAAAGCATAAGTCAGCCCCAAACTAGGGGCAGTTCCTGATCTATCTTATTTTCCCTCAATCCCTCTGTTCGAAACCGTTTGGTTAACATTGTACATGGAACTACAGTGTTTAAAACTTAATTCACTAAAAGTTATTTCCAAAAACATAATCTTGTCTGTAGATAGCTTGTACAATGAAGCTGGGTTACTGGAAAATTAGAGGACTTGCAGAACCAATCCGAGCTCTACTTGCGTAAGTAAATTTTATATCTTGACACAATTTTAAAATTATAATTTAATTATTTTATATATATGTATTGTCCATAACTAGGGTGGCCTGCTAACAGAACCATGATCTGCCTTGATTCATCCTTCAGCACAGAGAAAAGCTCCTTTTTTATACATTATGATTACAGAGGATCTGATATTTAGATATATATTGCTGTGCTGTAAAAATTGACTTTATTTATTTATTTATTTATTTATATGGTGTCTTATAACTTATAAGAATATATTCTACCAATATTTCCAACATTTAATTGAAAAGACACCCATTCGCTGTCTGATTGGGGGAAATATTGATTCTCGATCTTAATAACTTACTCTTGAAATACGCGTTTAAAACTTCGCTTGTCCTCAAAACCCTATAAAATAAAGGAAACACGTTTCAGTTATGTGGAAGCAGATTATGAGGAGGTAGCATACGAGTGTGGAGATGCTCCTGGCTTTGACAGATCGTCCTGGACTGATGTCAAGTTCACTCTTGGACTAGAGTTCCCCAATCTCCCTTATCTTATGGATGGTGATGTTAAGCTCACTCAAACTATCGCAATTTTGCAGTAAGTTATTTTTTTTTTCAGTTAATGTAAGAGCCGCTTTAGAAAGCACTGGAGTTTATCTCCAGGATTAAATTATATCGAGTTATATGATTTAGCTATAAGGCGGTTTATAAATGTTTTATTTATTATTATTATTATTTAAGTTATTTTTTATTTATTTCTCAAATATATCTCCGATCAGATCTTTTAAAACTCAATGAAATAAGTTTCAATATAACATAAAATAAAATAATGTTCTAATTCCCAGCTATCTTTCCAACAAGTACGGACTTGCACCCAAAGACTTTGCAGTTCATGCACAGTGTGACATGTTGGATCATGTTGGTAAGTTTTCCTAGTTGCCTGTTTCTCTCACAAGTTTACATTCGTTAACGATTAACAAACTTTTTATCTCATATTTTACCTTGCAAATTCTAATTACAATTGATCTAAGTAAGTAAGTAAGTAAGTAAAGATTATGACATAACATCATCACAAGTGTCTACAAAATATCATTGCACTAAATAAAAAAATAATTTAAATAAATATATTTTTCCATCAACATTAATATAATAATTTATCAAATTCAATTTTATTGATTAATAAAATCTAATACATTATCTATAAATAATTCATTAATACTTCCCAGTGGAATAAAGATTTATAAAACGCTTCTTTGCCACAAAAGGATGAAACCAAAGATATTCATTATGTGTCTCCTTATTGCTTAAATAACTGGGTCCTTCAATTTTCCCTAACACTTCATTCGAAACATTCCAAAAATAAAAATCATTTACACTGTTTTTAGAAATAATTTCTTTCTTAAATCCTTCCAATCTAACTTTAAAACTGTCGAGCAGTTCTTGACATCTGAAGGGAGTTTGTTCCAGTAAGGAATGACTCGCTCCGGAAGAAAAGAAGACTGGAGATTCTTAACTTTAGTTACACTCTTACTACACCTATTGGTTGAAACTAGATTAAGACCAGATCTGCTCATTGTGAATAAACCCTATATCCATATTCAGTCAAACCACTAGTTACCTTAAAAGCTTCAATAAGGTCCCCATGTATTCGCTGCTCTAATTACTAAACTGGCAATTGGTCTACAAAATATATTATCAACCGTACCACCATATCTTATCACTATATCTTAACTTGTTCCTATTTCAGCTATTGATTTGACCATGCTGGGAGTAAGACTGTTTTACCAACCTAAAGATAAATTTGAAGCAGGGAGGGCTGGTTTAGTGACTAGTGCTGGAGCTATGATCAAACAGTTTGCTACATTCCTTGGATCCAAGAAATATTTCGCTGGTAAGTTAGCTATGGTTCAGTTTAAATTCAGGTTGAAACCATGGCATCTAATTTGCTTTATACCATAGGCAATATTTATGGAACTTTCCAAGTGCACAGACATGAAAGTATCCATTACTTTACATGAAAATATCCATTACTTTACATGAAAATATCCATTACTTTACATGAAAATATCCATTACTTTACATGAAAATATCCATTACTTTACATGAAAATATCCATTACTTTACATGAAAATATCCATTACTTTACATGAAAGTATCCATTACTTTACATAAAAGTATCCATTACTTAACATAAAAGTATCCATTACTTTACATGAAAGTATCCATTACATCTCAACTGATAACAATTCCAGGTGACTACATCACAGGAACAGATTTCCTTGTGTTTGAAACAATCGACAAGTACACTGTGCTGGAACCGACCATTATTGAGGATGAAAACCTGAAGAACTTCATGCAGAGAATACGGGATCTTCCCACCATGAACAAGTACTTCACTGATCCTAACTCTACAAGATCCTGGATTCTTAATAACAAGATGGCTGCTTTTAAGTAGAGGAGAAGTATAGGTTAAAGGTTAAATGAAGATAGACTGATATTGGATGTATTATGTATATCTTTACATTAGTTCTAGTGCTGTTCATGTGTTATGTATATATTTTAAAATTCCAGATCAACAAAAGCTTCAGATAATTTTTAAAAAGCTGTAACTTGACATGTGACCAAGGTTACACTTTTAAATGTTTTATAATATTTAAATGCTGTTGTATGACTGGTTTCCAATATTCGTTTTAAGAATTAATTTTCATCAATGTTATCATAATTTAAAATAGTCTTCTTTTACTTAAAACCTCTTTCGTCTTTTCTTATTTTCACAACAAAAATAAAAATCTTGTTTTTTACTTAAAATAATTTCTAAATCAGACTAACCTAAACTGAAATTCCATTGCTGGAAATACTCAATAGTTTACCTAACTTAACTTTAAATGCGCATGACATATTTGTAATTTGAATGCTTTAGCTGGTTAAATGTATGCTATGTGGAGAATGAGTCTCTTAACTTGTGATTGAAATGGGTGCTTGTATAACTAATAACTATACGTTTTATGAATCATCACAATTTAATTTATAAATATTTCTGACAATATTTATTGCCAAAAGTATTTTAGATTGGGGGCCGGGCTGGGATTCTACAGAAATGAATTACAATAATGTTTTTTAAGTTTTCGAATTTGTTTTTGTAGTGATTGAATAATTTATTGATTTTTATATTGTATGAATCATATTGACTATGCCATGAATTCTTATAATGCTGGATGATAAATGCATGTTGCTGAACGCTGATGTGTCATTATGTAATGCTCTGGGGGGGGGGGGGGGGGGGGGTAATGCTCTTTAGCATGCCCTGGGCCTGGGGGGGGGGGGGGGGGGGGGGGGGGGTAATGCTGAACATTTCGTGCTGCTCATTATCCCGATATTTGTATTCTCGCTTGTTGATTAAACATTTTTTTCTACCATAAAAAATATATACCCAGGATGCACTACATGAAGAATTCGTTGTACTAACTTTGTTTGAAAAGCATAAATACAACTGTAATGGTTAAACTATATAAACACTGTAAATTGACCGATCGTTTAAAATAACTATTCATTAACCTTGATACATCTTGGTAGCTAAGATACAAGATAACAACTATTCATTAACCTTGATACATCTTGGTAGCTAAGACACAAGATAACAACTATTCGTTAACCTTGATACATCTTGGTAGCTAAGATACAAGATGCAGATATTCGTACAGGGCACTTCAACCCACGCAGTTAGCGTAAACTCAGACACTACAGTAGAGGAGATTAAGGAGAGAATCTGTAATATCGAGCAGGTCGCTTATGAGGTGAGCGGAATGTTGGGGGTCAGGTTGGGAATGCTATATTTCAGTTTCTCTTTAAGTTTGCTTAAATCTTAATTGTATACAGCAAGCTAAATCATATAGCAGTAGTTTCAAGCTTATTTCATATTATTACCACGACATGACGTGTAACTAGTAGTGTTACTATGGTAACTAGTAGTGTTACTATGGTAACTAGTAGTGTTACTATGGTAACTAGTAGTGTTACTATGGTAACTAGTAGTGTTACTATGGTAACATGACGTGTGCTACCTCCCCAGGATCTGTGCTTCCACTACGCAGGAGTCCCACTCGAGGATGATGTTATGTTGAATGATGCTCTCCCCAATCTTGCTACCATCGTAGCTTCAGGTCAGTTCATAGTTATTTATTTGGAGATAACAGTTTACTGATAAACAAGGGCCAGTTACAGAGTTTTAGGGTTATTTGCCATGTTTTATAAGAGATACTATAACGACCCCCCCCCACCCCCCACTAACAACACACCCCACCCCCAGTACACTAACAAAACACTCCGACTTCAGGTAAACTTCTGGGAGGTAAAGTGCACGGTTCTCTAGCTCGTGCTGGTAAAGTTAAGGGACAGACCCCTAAAGTGGCTGCGATGGAAGACAAGAAGAAGAAGAGGACAGGAAGGTGCAAGAGGAGAATCCAGTACAACAGGAGGTTCAGCACTGCTGTTAGTCAGTTCGGACGGAAGAAGGGACCCAACTCTAACTCTGCTTAATTTCTTATCTGTTTCCTGCTTTTTATTTATTTCAAAAAGTTAATCCGTTGTTTTATTGATCAGTTGAATCCTGAAATTATGGCAAGTAAATAATTTTAAATCGAGAGGAGGTTAACCAAGGAAACCTGAACACAAATAATGATGCAAATTGTCATCAATTGCAATGCCAATATATAATTATTAGTGTAAGCTACGTTTGGATGGTAAAACTATAAAACAGCTGCCTTTCATAGCATGCCTAAAAAGAAAGGTCGTAACGCTGCAAGGAACAAACAAGATGATGAAGATGACCAATTAGATTTGGAGAACGTAAAAGATGGCATCGAGGAAATCGAAGGTTAGACAATTTATCAAACACAATGTGCTCTACTACATTTATCAGCAAAAAATTAATATCTTGCTTTTGCATTGTTAATTCCTTAAATGGAAATTCTATCTATCTACTGATGAAATACTGTTTTTAGAAGAAGCTGCAGCTCCTAAGAAAGCTATGACTAACAAGGAAAAAAAGAAAGCGAAGCGAAAGGTAAAATTGTGTAAGTGGGCCAAGGTCAAAAACGGTACACGTTTTATTCAACTGAACGGAACGCGCGAACGATTTAAAGCGATACAAAATGTACTTTTTTATCACTTACGATAACGTAATTCCGCGCCTTGCGTCATGCGCACTCTAGTTCGATTTTCGCAATATACTGCACGTTCACTGTCAAAATTGTTTTTAAAACCACAATTCTCAGGCTGAAATGATGGCTCAATTGGAAGATGAAGCTGACGAAGGTTTATCTACCTTCAGCGCCACTCAACAGGAAAAGAAAATAGCTGATAAATTAGCGGAGAACTGTAATGATATCAAGGTACACATTTCCGCTAGATCCATCTTCTCGAATGGTCTAAACTGTTCTGAAATTACTCATTTAGATTCGGACATTTCATTTCACACTTCACAGCTGATATTGATTTTGCCATATTTCAGATTGAAAAGTTCTCGATATCAGCAGCTGGGAAAGATCTTTTCGTTAATGCTGAACTTTCTATAGTAGCTGGAAGAAGATACGGTATTGTGGGACCTAACGGGTTAGTTAGATTAGAGAACACTTAACCTTGGCAGTTTGCCAACTATTTCGAGATTACTTTCTGTTCGGTATTGTGGGACCTAACGGGTTAGTTAGATTAGAGAACACTTAACCTTAGCAGTTGGCCAACTATTTCGAGATTACTTTCTGTATCTACATTCTGCACTATTATAGTGATCCAACCTTGACCTCCAAGATGTATGACTGCAGTTTACACACAACTTATGAAATGAACTTTAAAACCTTATCAGTCACGGAAAGACAACATTGTTACGACACATGGCTCACCGTATCCTAGCTATCCCCGCTAACATTGACGTTTTGCTGTGTGAACAAGAAGTAAAGGCTGACGAAACACCTGCTGTTCAGGCTGTCTTGAGATCAGATTTGAAGAGGGTCAAACTCGAAACTGAGGTTACAATAATGGCTTTAATATATTAATATGTTAATAACAGTAACAGTAAGTAACAGTCTCTTGTATCGGGAACAAAGTTTTCCAATCACTGGACTTCATTCTATTTTAGTCGGTTCTGCTGCTCTAAGACACCTCCCCTCAACTAGAAATGTAACACTCAAACCATGTCAGTTGAAGAAGCTGGAAGCTGAAATGGAAGCAGGTAACGACGACGCAGCTGACCGTTTGAACGAAGTACACGAAGAGCTGATAGCGATGGGAGCGGAGGCAGCAGAAGGCCGAGCCAGGAGGATCCTATCAGGTCTCCAGTTCACCAGGGAGATGCAGGAGAGACCAACTCAGGACTTCTCGGGGGGCTGGAGGATGAGAGTTTCCCTTGCCAGGTAGTTAACAAGGTAATGTGTACACCCACTTTTATTATGTGATAAATAGTACCAGTTTTATTATAATAAATAGTACCAGTTTTATTATCTGATAAATAGTACCAGTTTTATTATCTGATAAATAGTACCAGTTTTATTATGTGATAAATAGTACCAGTTTTATTATCTGATAAATAGTACCAGTTTTATTATGTGATAAATAGTACCAGTTTTATTATGTGATAAATAGTACCAGTTTTATTATCTGATAAATAGTACCTGTTTTATTATGTGATAAATAGTACCACTTTTATTATGTGATAAATAGTACCAGTTTTATTATCTGATAAATAGTACCACTTTTATTATAAATAGTACCAGTTTTATTATCTGATAAATAGTACCAGTTTTATTATGTGTTAAATAGTACCAGTTTTATTATGTGATAAATAGTACCAGTTTTATTATATATATAGTACCAGTTTTATTATCTGATAAATAGTACCAGTTTTATTATCTGATAAATAGTACCAGTTTTATTCTGCGATAAATAGTACCAGTTTTATTATCTGATAAATAGTACCAGTTTTATTATCTGATAAATAGTACCAGTTTTATTATCTGATAAATAGTACCAGTTTTATTATGTGATAAATAGTAACAGTTTTATTATGTGATAAATAGTACCAGTTTTATTATGTGATAAATAGTACCAGTTTTATTATGTGATAAATAGTACCAGTTTTATTATGTGATAAATAGTACCAGTTTTATTATGTGATAAATAGTACCAGTTTTATTATAAATAGTACCAGTTTTATTATCTGATAAATAGTACCAGTTTTATTATGTGATAAATAGTACCAGTTTTATTATGTGATAAATAGTACCAGTTTTATTATGTGATAAATAGTACCAGTTTTATTATCTGATAAATAGTACCAGTTTTATTATCTGATAAATAGTACCAGTTTTATTATCTGATAAATAGTACCTGTTTTATTATCTGATAAATAGTACCAGTTTTATTATGTGATAAATAGTACCAGTTTTATTATCTGATAAATAGTACCACTTTTATTATAAATAGTACCAGTTTTATTATCTGATAAATAGTACCAGTTTTATTATGTGTTAAATAGTACCAGTTTTATTATGTGATAAATAGTACCAGTTTTATTATATATATAGTACCAGTTTTATTATCTGATAAATAGTACCAGTTTTATTATCTGATAAATAGTACCAGTTTTATTATCTGATAAATAGTACCAGTTTTATTATCTGATAAATAGTACCAGTTTTATTATCTGATAAATAGTACCAGTTTTATTATCTGATAAATAGTACCAGTTTTATTATGTGATAAATAGTACCAGTTTTATTATGTGATAAATAGTACCAGTTTTATTATGTGATAAATAGTACCAGTTTTATTATGTGATAAATAGTACCAGTTTTATTATGTGATAAATAGTACCAGTTTTGTTATGTGATAAATAGTACCAGTTTTATTATAAATAGTACCAGTTTTATTATCTGATAAATAGTACCAGTTTTATTATGTGATAAATAGTACCAGTTTTATTATGTGATAAATAGTACCAGTTTTATTATGTGATAAATAGTACCAGTTTTATTATGTGATAAATAGTACCAGTTTTATTATCTGATAAATAGTACCAGTTTTATTATGTGATAAATAGTAACAGTTTTATTATGTGATAAATAGTACCAGTTTTATTATGTGATAAATAGTACCAGTTTTATTATGTGATAAATAGTACCAGTTTTATTATGTGATAAATAGTACCAGTTTTATTATGTGATAAATAGTACCAGTTTTATTATAAATAGTACCAGTTTTATTATCTGATAAATAGTACCAGTTTTATTATCTGATAAATAGTACCAGTTTTATTATGTGATAAATAGTACCAGTTTTATTATGTGATAAATAGTACCAGTTTTATTATCTGATAAATAGCACCAGTTTTATTATCTGATAAATAGTACCTGTTTTATTATCTGATAAATAGTACCAGTTTTATTATGTGATAAATAGTACCAGTTTTATTATCTGATAAATAGTACCACTTTTATTATAAATAGTACCAGTTTTATTATCTGATAAATAGTACCAGTTTTATTATGTGTTAAATAGTACCAGTTTTATTATGTGATAAATAGTACCAGTTTTATTATATATATAGTACCAGTTTTATTATCTGATAAATAGTACCAGTTTTATTATCTGATAAATAGTACCAGTTTTATTCTGCGATAAATAGTAACAGTTTTATTATCTGATAAATAGTACCAGTTTTATTATCTGATAAATAGTACCAGTTTTATTATCTGATAAATAGTACCAGTTTTATTATCTGATAAATAGTACCAGTTTTATTATGTGATAAATAGTAACAGTTTTATTATGTGATAAATAGTACCAGTTTTATTATGTGATAAATAGTACCAGTTTTATTATGTGATAAATAGTACCAGTTTTATTATGTGATAAATAGTACCAGTTTTGTTATGTGATAAATAGTACCAGTTTTATTATAAATAGTACCAGTTTTATTATCTGATAAATAGTACCAGTTTTATTATGTGATAAATAGTACCAGTTTTATTATGTGATAAATAGTACCAGTTTTATTATGTGATAAATAGTACCAGTTTTATTATGTGATAAATAGTACCAGTTTTATTATCTGATAAATAGTACCAGTTTTATTATGTGATAAATAGTACCAGTTTTATTATGTGATAAATAGTACCAGTTTTATTGATCCTTCTGAATACCAGTTTTGTTGATCCTTGAAAGCTTGAAGGACCATCCTTCTGTAATATAAGAAAGTTTGTCGAACGTGCTCTCATGATTTTAACCTCGATTTGGGACTGGGGTCACTTGGTTTCGAATGGTTTTGCTGTTAAATTACAGGTTTTAACGCCTTTTAAATTTTAAAGTGCGATATCAGTTATCAATTTATCGGCATCAAATGAAGCCCGAGCTCAAATTTTCTCTTATTTTTGGCTCACCACACTTACAATTTCTCAGGGCTCTGTTTTTGGAACCAACTCTACTTATGTTAGACGAACCCACAAATCACTTGGATCTGAACGCTGTTATTTGGCTTGACAACTATCTTCAGGGATGGAAGAAAACACTTCTTATCGTTTCTCACGACCAAGGTATAAAGTAATGGATTAATATGGCCCCCTCCCCCCCCTCCCCCCCCCCCCCATTAATATTGAATAGAAAGTTATTGTCTTACATGTAGAGTCCTATTGGGATTGTTGCATCTTAATATCAAATTGTCATTAAGAATGAATGCTAAGAAGCGGTAGACAGAAGAATTGATGACTATATTATCTCCTCAATCTACCAATAAATACAATTTCCCCGCAGATTTCTTGAATAACGTGTGCACAGACATTATACACTTAGACCAGCAGAAGCTACACTACTACAGAGGAAACTACAACGACTTTAAGAAGATGAATGTACAAAAAAGGAAGGAGCAAGAAAAAGCGTATGAAAAACAGGTCTATACCCGGTTACTCTAGTAGCAGGGGCTAGGTTACCATGGTTACTTAGTAACTCTAGTAGCAGGGGCCAGGTTACCATGGTTACTTAGTAACTCTTGTAGCAGGGGCCAGGTTACCATGGTTACTAGTAGCAGGGGCCAGGTTACCATGGTTACTAGTAGCAGGGGCTAGGTTACCATGGTTACTCTAGTAGCAGGGGCTAGGTTACCATGGTTACTCTAGTAGCAGGGGCCAGGTTACCATGGTTACTCTAGTAGCAGGGGCCAGGTTACCATGGTTACTCTAGTAGCAGGGGACAGGTTACCATGGTTACTCTAGTAGCAGGGGCCAGGTTACCATGGTTACTTAGTAACTCTAGTAGCAGGGGCTAGGTTACCATGGTTACTTAGTAACTCTAGTAGCAGGGGCTAGGTTACCATGGTTACTCTAGTAGCAGGGGCCAGGTTACCATGGTTACTTAGTAACTCTAGTAGCAGGGGCCAGGTTACCATAGTTACTTGCCAAGTTGAGTGTGCACTCTGCTACTAGATTCGGTCTAATCTTGGCAGAATTAATTGATTTTATCGTGTGTGCATTTTACTTTACGACCCAGAATTATTCATTTGATATTTTACAGGAGAAACGTTTGAAGGAGCTCAAGAAGTCAGGAGCAAGTAAAAAGCAAGCAGAGGCGAAGCAGAAAACACAGCAGAAACAGAAAAACAAGAACAAGAAAGATGTGGATGACGACGGGCCACAGGTTGGAACACATTTTATAGTTTTGATATTTGTAAACTACACCTATAATAACATACTGAACGTGATTCAGTTCATTGTTACGATTCTGAACTAATCAACTTAAATTTAAACATTCTTTAGAATTATGTACTTTTAAGGTTGAAGAGTTACTAAAGCGACCACAAGAGTATAAAGTAAAGTTCACATTTCCCAGTCCCCCATCTCTGAGTCCACCTATTCTTGGTCTTTATGGTGAGTCCTTTTATTTGAATTATTTTAACTTGACAGAATTTATCGTGAGAGTAAAACGACGAATAAAAGATAAAAATCCTCATAAAATAATAATTCATAAATTTCAAATGATACAGATCAGTAGATGGATCTGTTCACATATTACGTAAGCCAGATTTTTCCTTTTTCAAACCACCCCTCCTTGAGCCACGTGTAGAATAAGCTTTTCCAAACCCCTCGCTCCTACTACTTCGGCAGGTTTACGTAATATGTGAACCTATCCAAATCAGAATATCACAGGGGGGATCACACCAATCCAAATATCACAGGGCCAGGGGGGTAACTTAAACTATAGCTATCCCACAGGGGGGGGGGATCACACCAATAAACAGGGGGGGGGGGGGTCCGGGGGATCACACCAATAAACAGGGGGCGGGGGATCGCACCAATCCAAATTTCTAATCACACAGGGGGGTAGCTATAGCTATCCCACAGGGGGGATCACACCAATAAACAGGGGGGATCTAATGTTACCATGGTAACCTGAAGGATCACACCAATCCACATTTCTGATCACACATTCCCCAGATGTAACATTCGGCTACTCCGACCAACCTAAGCTATTCAACAACATAGAGTTCGGGCTGGATATGGAGAGTAGAATAGCTATAGTGGGTCCTAACGGGGTGGGTAAGTCTACACTCCTCAACCTGCTACTTGGCAAACTGGAACCTAATGTTGGAGAACGCAGAGTCAACCACCGCCTGGTTAGTAGTAGTGATATAGGGTATGGGGGGGGGGGGGGGTAAGTCTACACTCCTCAACCTGCTACTCGGCAAACTGGAACCTAATGTTGGAGAACGCAGAGTCAATCACCGCCTGTTTAGTAGTAGTGATATAGGGTATAGGGTATGGGGGGGGGGGGGGGGGGTAAGTCTACACTCCTCAACCTGCTACTCGGCAAACTGGAACCTAATGTTGGAGAACGCAGAGTCAACCACCGCCTGGTTAGTAGTAGTGGTATAGTGTATTGGGGGGGGGGGGGGGGGGTAAGTCTACACTTCTCAACCTGCTACTCGGCAAACTGGAACCTAATGTTGGAGAACGCAGAGTCAATCACCGCCTGTTTAGTAGTAGTGATATAGGGTATAGGGTATGGGGGGGGGGGGGGGGGGGTAAGTCTACACTCCTCAACCTGCTACTCGGCAAACTGGAACCTAATGTTGGAGAACGCAGAGTCAATCACCGCCTGTTTAGTAGTAGTGATATAGGGTATAGGGTATGGGGGGGGGGGGGGGGGGGTAAGTCTACACTTCTCAACCTGCTACTCGGCAAACTGAAGTCTAATGTTGGAGAACGCAGAGTCAACCACCGCCTGGTTAGTAGTAGTGGTATAGGGTATGGGGGGGGGGGGGGGGGGGGGGGTAAGTCTACACTTCTCAACCTGCTACTCGGCAAACTGAAGTCTAATGTTGGAGAACGCAGAGTCAACCACCGCCTGGTTAGTAGTAGTGATATAGGATATTTAAATAATATATATTATAATATATATTATATTGATATATATTATAATATATGGGGGGTTCTCTTCACTTTTTTACACCATGTCCATACACCAAAAAAGGCAAAAAAGTATAGTGCCCCCCCCCCCCCCCCCCCCCCCCCCCCCCCCCCCCCCCCCCCCCCCCCCCCCCCCCCCCCCCCCCAAGTTAACCATCACCTGGTTAGTGATAGTGAAATAAAAAACACTAAAATGTGCATTTGTTTATCAAAATACAAGCAAGGACTCTAATTTTAAATATCAAAATCACTCTGAGTGTAAGTTATTGGGAAATATCACAAGTCCGGAACCATCAGCATTTTCCAGGTGTACGACATTTCTTAATGCCTCTTTAGCTTCGGCAAGATCTCGTTCACTTTTTGTTAGAGGAACCACTCTGATTTCTTCTTTCATCTTCTTCAATGCTGCTCCTTTTAGAAAATTTGATGTCTCCGGTTCGTTTTTGCTACAGTCGCCGGGTTGGTATTCCTTAGCTTTTCTTGATATTGCTCTATAATTACATTTATATCTCTCCCGGCCATTGGTTCCGAGATTTGGTTGATCTTTGTTTTCTTGGGCGCCCTCCTTGAAGTCTTGTTGTTGTACATACATCTCCTGATTTATCCTGTATTTACCTGTTTATTTCATTTTCTGGCGTGAGCTGTCCGCCATGCTACGGTACGAGAAACAGCGGCAGTGCAAGATCCGGTTCTAAGAGATTTTTATGGTCGCGAAGAATCTCGCCAGGCTACACTGCGTCGGTGGGAGAACTATTTAGGTTCATGACATCTAACGCCCGCCCAATCATGGCAGCCCCATGACAATAGGTTGATGTCCGACCCGTTGTCCTTGGCCTATCTCGAGTCGTTGGGTCTAGGCGGAAACGCCGAAAGGGATGATGTTACCTTCTTGACTTAAACGTAATGGTAAATTTTTCTCAAAATCCTTGAATAAATGGGTAACCCCTAGTAATGTCTTTTCTAGCACTTTTAGATGTTGCAATGGTAGAGGTTGTCTCACTTGCAACAGTTTTAATCCTGTTAATACATTTAGGAGCAGTACTTTTAATAATGATTTTATCTTTGGACATACAATTTTATATTTAATTGTAAAACTAATAATGTTATTTATGTTATTACCTGTTCTACCTGTAAAAAACAATATGTTGGAGAAACAACTCAACCACTTCATAAAAGAGTCAATGGCCACAGAAATTGTGTCAAAGCCAAATCATCCACATTTTTATATGAACATTTTAATATTCCTGGTCACGTCTTCTCAGATGCTTCCATACAGATTGTAGATTATGTTGATTCTGACATGTCCACCGATGTCAAAAATGATTTACTTCTCCTGGAGGATTACTGGATAGAGAAGCTTGGGACAGCATTCCCTCTTGGTCTTAATGACAAGAAGAAAGGAACGGGCAACATCTCCCAAGATCGGGTTATGAATTATTTTAGTGGACAGATTGCTCGATACAAACGTGGCAGAGGGAATGGAAAGAAGAAAGTTCAGCCTAAGAAGTCTCTGGATACCATAGAGTCTGATATTAACAGGCTGAAAGATAACATCTCTTCAGAACATTCCATATACAAAACATTAAAATGTTATAGCTTATCAGATTTAGACACTCTCTACTCTTTGAGTCAAAATAATTCAGGATTGATTTACAACGTATGTTCCTCTTTCTGTTCAACATTTTCCCCCAAATACCATCAGAACAAATCTGAATCCAGTAATAGAGAATTTATAATTGTTCCATTTAATTGCAAATTCATTGATAATCTTAACCTAAAATCTATTTTCTCTGACACTTCAGTCATTGATTTGCTTCCCATTTTGATTCAGTCTTTTACACCATTACAGATTTATTATGAGTATAATGATCCTATAAGTCTTTCTATTTGTAACTATGCTTCATTCTTAAAGAAACTTTCTATTTCTGATATTAAATCTATTTTAGGTAGTCCATGCGATTGTCACTCCTCCCCTTTCAATTATCCTCCTCATGGACATGTAGTTACTGGTAATTTAGATATTGTTGATAATGTTGAACTTAGGGAAGTACTTTCCTACGGTTGTAAATACAGAATTCCCACATTTAAATCTCCAGATGAGATATATATGTCAGTTACCGAAGCTGTCGATAAATTTATAAAATCAAAAAGTAGAAAGTACTGTCAAAAAGAAGTAAAGTTCAGCGATTGGAAGGAAAAAGTGTTATCAATAGTTTCCAATCGTATTGAATATTACAAGAAAAACTTTCCTGAAACATTTGAAATAAAAGAAAACACACTGGAAAAAGATGATGTTAAAAGAAGTCTTAAATTGCTGAAAAGTAAATACATTATTTGTAGTATCGACAAAGCTTCTGGTAATTTTTCATTTATTTGTAAAAAGTTTTATGTAAAAACTCTTGTCAATGAAATGGGTTTTGATCCTAATACTCTAGAATGTATAGGTAATGATACATATAAACCCTGTAGCGAAGACGAGACTCATTATGTCAATAAAATATCTGAGAGTCTAAAGGAGAGATTTAATGTACAAGTTGAAGATAAAAACTTGCGACTAGCACGCATCTTCTGGAACCCTAAGCTTCATAAGAACCCTTACAAGGCGAGGTTCATTGCAGGTGCCCGTTTTTGCGTTACGAAACAACTTAACGTCCAAGTTAACTGTTGTCTGAAACTTTTGAGGAAATACTTCAAGAAATACTGCGAGGCAATCTACAACAACAGCGGTATAAACATGTTTTGGAGCATAGATTCCTCAAGTGAATTCCTTGAAGCTATCAAAAATAGCGATGTTTATAATATACAAGTATATGATTTTACTACTCTTTATACCAGATTAGACTTGATTGAAGTAGAGAATATGATTAATGAAGTTATTGATTTAATATTTTCAGACCGTAATAGATATATTTGTATTTCTAAAAGAGACAGTAATACATGTTTCTTTTCCAATAAAACCTATGATTGTCATGCCTGCTTTAGTCAAGATGACCTAAAAGAGGCTGTTAAATTTATTATTTATAACACTTATGTCGTCTTCGGTGGGATTGTATTCATACAAACCAAGGGTATTCCTATGGGTGGAAATTCAAGTTCCCCTATAGCTGATCTCACTGTTGGCAAAAAGGAATTTAATTATATGAAACGTTTACTTCAGGAAAAGAAAATGGGATTAGCAAAGATATTATCCAATAATAAACGATATGTTGACGATTTATCTATTATTAACTACCTTTACTTTCATAAATTGATTAAAGATATTTATCCTAATTCATTGGAGATGGAGCGAGCTGGTTCCAATAATAAAATCATTAACTACCTTGATTTAAATATTAATATTTCCACAGAAGGACTAGAAATATCAGTGTATAACAAAACTGATGATTTTAATTTTCATGTTGTATCCCTTACATTTCCTCACAGTAACATCCCAACCGAGGTTGGCTACAACGTTTTTTCAAGTCAAGTTCTTAGATATGGTAATGTTTGCACTAGATTGGATATCTTTACCTCCCATCTTCACAAAATATTCAAAATTCTAATTGATAGAGGATATAGCCGTGATAGACTGATTAAAGGCATTAAACGTTGTCTGAGGAAATATGATAACGTTTTCAGGAAGTTCGGTATTCTAGATGACCGTAACATTATTAAAGAACTCCCCTGATATCTTTTGATTTATTGAAACACGGGTACTAACTCTGCTAAACTGAACAAATTCTGAAACTTAGGTGAATAAGTGTACAACGTGCTAAACCGAAGTTCAGACTGACCAGTGAAAATGGGCGAGCGTACCAAGTGTCATTTTAATTAGAAGTTTTAGTCAGTGATTTATTATTGAAGCTTGTAATTACAATATCTAATGCTCCTATTAATACTTTAATTAATTGTTTGTCCCGTTATTCTTTTTCCTTCCTCTTTTCCTTGTCATCCCCTTTAGTTTTAAGATTCTTGCTATAAATGGCTACAGCTAACACTATTAATGCTAAGTACCAAACAACAAGTGGGAGGTGGATCGTTGGTACCATTAAATCGATTTAACACCGCAATTCCAGTCGCAAGCCTGGGACCACTACTAGCATAGTCACAACATCTACAAAGCTGCCATATAGCCTGACTGACAATTTTCTCGACTGACTGACAATGTTTCTTCCTTTTCCCCATTTAGAATACAAAGATTAGTACATTTTAGCTTATGATTAATATTATATTTTTACCTATAGTTTACTTAGATTAGAAAAACTTCCGAATGCCTCGGCTGTATCGTTTTCCAACTTTTGAAAAAAATCTCTAGTCAGATTATTCATGTATAGTATAGCTTGTTTTTCAGCGTTTTCCATTTTTTTCTCTGTCCAATTTATAAACCGTCCATCATCAGGATAGATTTCTTTGTACGTCCGATTTATTAATTCATATGGCGGTGACATTTGAACAAATTCAACGAAACCTATTATGTTTCTGATCACAATTATTATTGAGCAGTAAACCCTTGCTCGTGAGGCTATGATATATATCTTGGATAATGTTTCATTGTATAATCGTTGCAAAAATTCTTGCAAAAATCCGTCCTCTTTAAAAGGATTTTCTGGATATGACATGATGTTGGGTAATTGTATCTCTAGTATTCCTATTGCCGCCGACCATTCCAATGAAAATGTTCCCTCATAGTCGCATAAATCAACATCAGGTTCTGTATCAGCCCTTTCAAGAACATCCCTGCAACCTTTTTCCCAGTCAATTTGTCCTCCTTTCATATGATCTATTTCTTTTAATGTACTTTCAAATATTTGACCATACCTTGCTTCGCGACCGATTTTAATGGTAAACATTTGTTCGTGGTACAATTTTGACTGTGGATTGACCTTACTGTCAAAGTCAACGATGAGTGCCACCTTAGTTTTCTTTAAATGAAATAATTCCCCCTCAAGAAATTCTTGCACACGCGATACTACGGCAATCGTGTTGGGATGATCACATATTAAAAAATGAGCCGAACTATTTGGTCCGTGTATGAAGTGTCCACTTTGGCTATATTTTAGAGACCCTGACTCCGTCCTCAGATTTCTGATTCTTTCAAGTAGATGGCATATTTCAAAGGTGTTTCTTAAATTTGTTGATAAGTCATGAATAACGTCAAATTCCGATGTTAAGTGATCTAACTCTGGAATTTGTTCTATCGAACAATCCATGTACTGACCCTGTAAAAAATCACAGCTTATCCAAACTAGTTTTGAATGGTCTGCTTCAGCTCTTCAGTAAATTTTTCGATGGTAATATGTTGCATATCCTTATCCATTCCTGAGCAAAACGTTTGGAAATCGTCTATGAATATCGCTTCGTAGTCCGATGACAAAGTAGCTAATAAGAAATGCAGTCTATCGGAATCATCGTTTGTCGATATGATACGGCCTAACTTCAGATCTTGAAAATACTTAACAAAAACTCTGTGATTTTGATCTAAAATGGTTTGGTTGGTTGTGTAATCTAATCCGCACAGAATCGGCTCGATATTGGCGTGTTTCAAGTAATCTTCATACATCAAAGCTGCAGCGTGACTGGGAACCAGAATTGTTACTTTTTTACTCGTGTTTAGAAATATTTCAATAATTTTAGCCACGAGCAAAATAGTCTTCCCACTTCCGGCTGGTCCTCTGATCCATAGTTTATTCCGCTTACTATTATAAATCGCGAGCTGGTCCTCTGTAAGACAAAGTATGTTCAGATAATCTCTGATAATTTTAGGGGCACTCTTCACCAAGGGCGATCTCTTTCCACCTTTTATACCACTCGTTATTTCCGACATTCTCAGCAGACAGTCGACTCGTTCGATGTTTTTACTGAAATCACAGATCGTTTGAACATCGCTGTCATTTTTGTTATCTACACACCACAATCCTAGAAGAGCCCATTTAACCTTATTTTCTATGTGCAGTCCTGGTTTCGCTAATAAGCGACTCTTCAGAACCTCTCGATTTTCTAGGTCATCTTTGAAGAGGATGCTATGTTTTTCTTCGTCAGTCAGAGAAGCGTACTTTTTTCCTAACTTCTCCTCTGCAAAATGTCTGTTTATGTTGGCAAAAACAGTAAATTGGCTCACTGTGGGGTATTCAATGAACTTGAACGTTCTGCTAATACCCATAATAAGGTCACGCACGGTTTTTCTTTGCTTCTTTGATTTCTTGTAGTTATTTGTAAACCTATCTTCCCTCTCGCAATCAGTTGCTTTGACTTCCAATATAGCTACAAATTTATCGTGAATCACAAGAAAGTCTATTTCTCCCTCCTCCTCAGTGTCTTTCTTAGTACAATCATGTTCAACAAACAAACTATACTGCTGATGTGTAAAACGTAACCCATGAAGAACAATAAAGTCCAATTTTGTATCATACAGAGCTCTGTACACGTCTACTTCTCCTTCGTATTCACGCTGCTGTTTAACTACGGGTGGTTCTTTTTCCATATTTTCTGGATACTTATCTATTACTTTACAAAGAGGAACTGGAGGCAGCATGGTAGGACGTTTACATTCCTTATTGCAGTAAGACACGGAGATTTCTATCCCGAGTCTGACTATTTTCTTTATCAGTGAGTCTTCCATTTGGACTGGCTATGACACAATAATTCTCGATTCCTTATCTTGCTAGACAGTCGAGCAGATGTCAGAATTGTCCTCCCGAGCCATATCCTGAACATTGAAATTAAGTACTGTTTTATATCTTACTATCTTACTATATATAAAGCGAGACGATATATAAATATGGATCCGTGCCATTTTACTGACACCACGGCATCAACTTTAACGCGACTTTCCGCAAAAACCGTAAAAGACATACAACTGGAACTTTTTTGACTGGGTCAAATGCTTTTATGGCCATCAAATCACCATGAAAAAATAAAAAATTGGCCAAGGAATAAGAATTTTAGTGCCCAAGATTTGGACTACCAAGTGGTGTCAAAAACGCGAATTAAATAGGTAATAATTATTTTAGTCTCTCGAGTCTTGACACCACTTTAGGGTTAGACGGGTTCCTGCTAGTTCTATTAATTCAAATGTTGGAGTAGTTCGCTGTTTATTAGTCTCATGATTGAAATACTGATAGTTGGATCCGGTTGAATGAGAGTTGAGACAATATTATCCAACTATCAGTATTCTATTAATTAAGAAGAATAATATAGAAATTAACCAATAATATGATAGTGGACAATATCTGTCAAGGTCAAGGCGATAATATGCTCAGCAATTATAGATCTAGATAACGCCCGTATGAAATGATATTTGGACAATTGTCTCACGCTCAATACATTCGTTTGCCCTGATCGAAACCCATTAGTCTACAGTTAACAAATTAGGTTGAGTGATTTCAATCTGAGAATGCTAATTTACAATAATAAAATGATGACAACTATTTTAGAGGATAGGAACGTACAACCAGCACGCGGCGGACCAGTTTCCGTACGAGAAGACGGCTGTGGAGTACCTACAGGACCAGTTTAACCTGGACTACCAGGACGCGAGGAAGAACCTTGGGAGATATGGACTTGCTAGTAAGTGAGAAAGTTAAAATGTTAAATCTCAAGTTAGGTTATAAGCTGTGAAAAGTAACTTTTTAGAACGTCCTCCATAATAACACCCCCCCCCCCTGTGTAATAACACCACAGTAACCCCCCCCCCCCCCCTGTGTAGTAACCCCAGTAAACCCCAGGTCCCCCCTGTATAATATCACCAGTAAGCCCCCCCCCCCTGTGTAATAACACCAGTACCCCCCCCCCCCCCTGTGTAATAACACCAGTAACCCCCCCCCCCCCCCCCCCCCCTGTGTAATAACACCAGTAACCCCCAGGTCATGCCCACACTATCAAGATAAAAGCGTTATCAGGCGGCCAGAAAGCGAGGGTAGTGTTCGCAGATCTGAGTCTCCGAGAGCCCGATATACTGATTCTAGACGAACCTACAAACAACCTGGATCTGGAGAGTATAGACGCTCTGGCAGAGGCCATTAACGAGTTCACTGGAGGTAAAAACACATTTAACTAGAAATATACTGGAAATATACATATATATATTGGGGATATATAGTGGGGTTTAAGGTAAGTAAAACACATTTAACTAGAAATATACTGGAAATATACATATATATATTGGGGATATATAGTGGGGTTTAAGGTAAGTAAAACACATTTAACTAGAAATATACTGGAAATATACATATATATATTGGGGATATATAGTGGGGTTTAAGGTAAGTACACGTGTAATCTTCATAATGGAATTATGTAGTCACCAAGAGTAATATTTCGGAATTAATTTAATCCGGCGAAAACTGTGTCCCCTAAAGCTTTGCTACTATATAATATACTATCGCTACAGTGGAAGAACTACAACATAACTATAACAGCAGCTGCAGCGTTGAATGATATATAGTATATTATATAATGGAGATTGTGTACCGTCTAGAATGTAAGAGTGTGGAATGTACGTGTGTGATCTCATCATTATAGAAATTTGATATTCAACTCATGTAGCGACCTCTCTCTCTTTCACAGGGGTAGTGATAGTTTCCCACGACTCTCGACTCATCACAGAAACGAACTGTAACTTGTGGATAGTTGAGGACCAGTCTATAGAACAGATAGACGGAGATTTCCTGGACTACAAACAGGAAGTGTTGGAGTCACTGGGCGAGGAGGTTATCCCCTCCCCGACCGGGGAGTTATAACTCTTACTAACGGTTACCTGGTTACCTGGTTACCTGGTTACCTGGTTACCTGGTTACCTGGGCGAGGAGGTTATCCCCTCCCCGACCGGGGAGTTATAACTCTTAGTAACGGTTACCTGGTTACCTGGTTACCTGGTTACCTGGTTACCTGGTTACCTGGTTACCTGGTTACCTGGTTACCTGGGCGAGGAGGTTATCCCCTCCCCGACCGGGGAGTTATAACTCTTACTAACGGTGCTCTTTTAGTTGTTATGGAATCGTTTACATGTTACCATGGTTACGTAAGCCACGTATCTGCCATTTAAACCTCTCCTTCGCGAGTTATTAGGCAGTAAAGATAGTTATTAGCATAACCATTACATGGCATAAGTTATGTGTAAATTACCTATATTGCTAAACAACCCTCCGGCCACTGACCACTTCATAGCTAACCTAATATGTAAACCCCCTAGCTAACTAATCTAATACCCCCCCTCCGGCCCCCTGGCTAACTAATCTAATACCCCCCTCCCCCCTCCGGCCCCCTGGCTAACTAATCTAATGTGTAAACGATATCGTGTTGTTGGGCGTGCAAGTGTTCCAAACATTTGAGCTCGGCTTTTTTAGCCGTGCTACACGTCATTTATTTGTGGTAAAAGTGTTGTTATCTTCAAAATTAATATTTTTACCTCCTCATTGTGAGTATTAATTGTTTACATGGAATCGGCGTAAATTATTGCTTTGAATGATTTTAAAAGTCTTGTTTACTTTATTAAGTGGACGTTACCGGTTAAAAATGTAAAAATGTGGACTGTTAGAATTAAAGCACTTTCAATTTAGCTTGAGGCTGAGTCATGGTCGCAGCAATCCAATTGTTAAAGTTGTGGAGCTTCTTTGTCATACGTTGTATGACCCGCCGCGCACGAGTGCGCGGCTCCCCCTTCACCATAGTGAAACGACTGAGTCATGGAAACGACCGTGGGGGTCGCAACGTGATACAAGAGCTTCTCACTGTCCCGGTTGTGTGGGTCTTCCCTTTCAAAAGTAAATATTGAGTCCATTACAATGCCATAGTCGAATCTCATGGCGTCCCAACTCTCAAGCAAGCAGTCATTTTATTTTTGCATCCATTTAAAAAACGCTCTTTCTTTATATAATACATAAAGCTGTGAAATAAGTTATTTTAAAAGGTTGAGCAATGCTTTGCTTTGTCCATTGTTATATATATATATTTGTTTAAATTTTTAAATATGCAACCTACCAAAACTAATGGTGCCTTCCTCGGGATCTTTCCTCTCGCATTTGCGAGAGTCGACTCCAATGGTGTAAAAGGAGGTCAGGATTTGTTCACACCAGGCTCTAACATCGCTATTTATTGACCATCGGCCTTCACTAAAGGTAATTCTTACAGAGTGGAGGCCGACCGTCAGCCTGGGATGCAGGGCCAAGTGTGAAACAACGTCAATGCCCTTTCCTACATGGGCCATGTTGGTTTTGGCAGATACTGTAGTAATAAATATGAGGTGAATTGCAAAGGAGAAGCAGGGCATGTACTACAAAACAGCTAGTAGTATTGAGATGGCAGGGCCTACTCTCATGCTGTCTATGGATGATGATTAACTGTGAAAAACTGGGGAATGATCCCAGAACCTTCACATATCGCGGCCTTGCTCTACCTAGTACCTATTGAGCTACTATCCATGATTTTCAGAGCGAAATCATCACTCATATACAGCACTTATTCAGAGTTAATCATCATCTATTATAGACAGCATGAGAGTAGGCCCTGCCATCTCGATGTAATAATAATAATAAATGTTTTCGCATCTTTGCAATTGGTTGGTGTTGTACACACTGCATTGTTAATGGTATCACGTTGTGCTTGTGGGTAGCTTGGATATATGCGAATATATAATCTACAAACTGATAAAAATAGAACTTTTTCGACACTATAGAACTTTTTATACACAATAGAACTTTTGACACAATAGAACTTTTTGTTACACTAATGGACTCAGTACTCACATTTTTATATTTATATTAACAGACTCACGCGTCGTGCGTCATTTCGTAGAACTCTGCATCTGGTCTTTCCATAGAGATTTAGCATCATATTTTTTGTTGACACTTATGCTGTCTCACGTAGTGGGCCCGACGCGCAAGTGCGCAGCCATATTGTTACTGGTATGCTTTAGTAAAGAATGTTACGGTATATAGTGAGGGGTTGTTCATATATTACGTAATCAATGTTTTGAACTTTTTTACCCTAATCCGCAATCAGTTTTACACATAGCTATTGTGTCATTGTAGCGAGATTCGTTACTGGGCCTCGCACTCAATTATGTCTATTGACGATGTCAACCCTTCCAGATCGTTGCTCTGCAACCATCTCGATGCGAAGCAAGAATGCTAGTTCATAGTTTTGATCGAGTTTGCGCGTCGAAGCAGCGAAGTCCTCCAATCAATTATGCTTCTCCGTAGTTAGATCGGCGAAATGCGTTACTAACTTTAACGGGTGATACTCGTAAAATATTTGTTCCATATATTGGACCGTCGACGAGTCCAACTCGGCGCGCGTCCTGGTAGGTTTTAAACCTACAATCTTCTTAAGATAGGTAGTGCGCCATCGACAGTGAGCCGCGCGTGCCGACTGTAGGATGGTTTTTTAGCGCTAATTTCGGCCAGCACAATTTTCTTCAAACAAATAGATATTAAGTATCCTTCCCGACCTCCGATTGCAACAAAAATTGGTAAGCTTACTCATAGACTTACAAGGAAGGTGTCCGAAAAGTTTAAAGCATATCCAACCATCAGACATTATGTTACAGCTAAAAGCAGCGTATTTTGATCACTATATCAACTCCGATATCCACCAAATTTTTCGGACAGTTGTGAAAGCCCTATTGGAAGGTCGTCGCCAATTTTCAGAATGATCTCATTCAAGGAACTGAAGATATATCCAAATAATACGACAAAAATAAACGAATTTGGTCAAATTTGGTCAAATTACGCGACTTTTACAGCTAATTTTGCTCCAAAAGCCGCGCACCATCAAATATGGCACCTAGGCGAAACTCACTGATCTTTCCAAAAAGGTATGACAAATTTGGTATTGTGAAAATTCTCACAGTCTCTAGAAAACAATGGTACAAAAATTTTTAAAATCCGAGCAAATTTATTTTTATGGTGCACCCCCTACTTAAGACGTCCGGCAAATAGGGAGGGGGTGGTTTTGGAATTTCGGACAACTCCGGACAGGGGGAAGGGGTGGTTTCTGAAAATCCGAACGTCCGGAAATTTGGTAGAATTAACGAAAAAGTCCCATTTATTTTAACTTTATGAATTTTATTTCAACTCTTTGAATTTTATTAACTATGAATTTGATTGGGTTTTTATACTTATACTTTTGTACTCTTATATTTTTTCAAATACTTTTTAATAAAAGTAATAGGAAATCCGGACGTCCGCGCGAGGGAGGGGTGGTCTGAAAATTTGCGATTTTGGCGGACGTCCTAATAAGTAGATGGCCATCTATTGATATTTGATAATACTGAATAGTCATTCAGAGCCGGAATAGTCATTCAGAGCCACCTAGAGGACGTGTTAAAAAATCAAATGACAGTCGAGTGTAGATTTATTAATCATCATTCGTAATAAGGTGGAAGTGATGTTATTGAGACTTTGGGCGGCCAAAAAACTTTTACCTGGGGACCCCAGGCTATTATGTTCATAAACATAAAGAATAAAGATTCGGCGGAATGACAGGCTGAGCGCCGCCCAGTAAAAAACTCTTGTATCACGTGGTGACCCCCACTGTCGCTTCACTATAGTGTCTTCGACGATACAGGGGGAGCCGCGCACTTCGTGCGCGGCGGGTCATACAACGTATGACAAAAACCTCCTGTTCTGCGAATTGTCCTTTGTACTTATTCACTGACCCACGCTTTTTAGCATTTATACATTTCTGATTTCGGCCTATTTTATATGTTTGTTCGATTTACTGTACATTTGTATACTTGCTACTTTGTAAAAATTTCAAATCAAATCATTGTCCAACTCGATGCGCGTCCTGGTATAGGTTATACTGCACTGCTGGTAGGTTATAAACCTTATACAAGCGATGCGTCGAATAGAAGCGGCGAATTAGTCCTCCAAGGAGTAAACTTGTATCACGTCGTGACCCCCATTGTTGTTTCACTAAGCTAAGTACCGTTTCTTTGTAGGTTTGTAACCTACCAAGACGCGCGCCGAGTTGGACTCGTCGACCATCGACGGTCCTAATATATAAAACCGGGACCGGGACCGGCCGAATAAGACCGGGATTAAACCGGGATTGGCCGATTGGTTGTCCATTTTTAAACTTAATGGACTAGCCCAGCGCGCACTTGTCATACGTTGTATGACCCGCCGCGCACGAAGTGCGCGGCTCCCCCTGTATCGTCAGAACGATAAAGTGAAACGACCGTGGGGGTCGCAACGTGATACAAGCGCGCACTACTTCGTTGCACTTGCCTTGGGCCATTTCGAGAAGAAAGCGGCGCGCGCTACTTCGAAGAAATTTAAACGAGTAATAATGGCGTTTGGTGCAGTATTTAGAAAACATTTTAAAGTTGGTTGATCAGTATTGCATTTCTAGAATATTCCATATTTGATTTCAGTGTAAAACTACTGGTATTTGGTTATCCGTATTTATTAGTATTAAAGTCCGAGTAGCCGTCGCATTGTGGTTTATCAAAGCGATTCTTCACATACAAGGCAACTGTTTTTAATCTTAAGCCACCAAAGAGTTCCTGATCTCTAAGTCTAAGAGAGAAGTGGGCTTCTGATTTGGGATTTCAGCCACTTTTACTACTACTACTACTATGTCGGAGTTAAGTCCGATCTACGCCAGAAAACCCCCTCCATATATCCCTGTCCCGCATCAGGGTTCGCAGTTCCTCTTTAGAGTTTGTCCCAACTTCCTTCAGTAACATAGACAATAGACAAGTAGCTTTGTCTTGGTCGGCCTTGCTGTGCTCTACCGTGCGTAGGTTCCCATAAGACTAAATCACTGGCAAGTAGCTCAGGATGTCGGATGCAGTGTCCCGCCATTTTTAATCTCCTGCTTCGTAACTTGTTTGACAGCCTTGGTAGGCTACCATACAAAGTTATATTGCTGACCTTGTCCTTCCATGAGATACCCAGCACCATACGCAACATTTTTGTGCATGTCCCGTCCAAACTTTTCTCTTGAGCTTTTGTCAGTGTCCAGATTTCTGATCCGTAGAGCAGTACTGATTCACAAGCCGCTATGAACAATTTAATCTTGAGGCTCTTTGAGAGTTTGGATTTTCCAGACATCCTTCAGTCTATGTAGGGCACCCCACGCTTTTCCCTTTCTAACCCTGTGCCACTGTGTGTCAATTTGGGACCTTCTATCGTTAATCTTAAAGACGGACAGTTCATGGTTCATTTATAATAATATAAATTGATACCATATTTATAAATAACAGTCAGGACAAACACAATGTAACATTTGATTCATGATGTCAATCCTTCGTATCTCGCCGATCTGCATACGTGGTTGCATATGTGCAACGAATTGTCATTCGAATTAATTTCTTATTACATTTTTGAACAGATTTATGGATATCAACAACAAAGTAACCATGTTCAGAGGCTATACGATCATTCTTACTACTGTGATTATCATTGCTTCAGGTACAAAATTAGAGTTAAACCTTTAAATCTACTATATACCAGGCATATTGGGGGAAACACAAATTGTACCATATAGAAAACACACTGTATAGTGTATAGACAATTATAGAGAGGTTCACTTAAAAATAACGCAATTTTCCGTTTCCCCCCAATTTTTGCCGTCACAATTCACTAATAGTAATAACTGAAATGTTGGTAAGTTTCTCCATTTTCAGAAATCAATCAGTCTTGCAAGATTAAGGAAACAAATAGTTTTCTACAAACTGCCTGCTCGAAGATTTACGATGGATTTGCTGTGTACAAGTGTCCCTACTCGGATGAGACGTACTGGATTGTGGAAAAATTGTCTTTCTCGAGGTCGAATATGTTCAATGCAACCTGTAGCAATGACCCGTTCGGTTACCAGGTAACTCAGATAAGTAAACTTACGTGTGTAAAATAATGTCTCATTATACATTATATACATTATACATTATATACATTATATACATTATATACATTATATACATTATACATTATATACACTAGCAGGAACCCGTATAACCCTAAAATGGTGTCAAGACTCAAGAGACTAAAATAATTATTACCTATTTAATTCGCGTTTTTGACACCACTTGGGGGTCCAAATTTTGGGGTCTAAAACTCCTATTTCTTGGCCAATTTTTTATTTTTTCATGCTGATTTGGAGGCCATTAAAGCATTTGACCCAGTCAAAAACGTTTAAATTGTATATCTTTTACAGTTTTTGCGGAAAGTCGCGTTAAAGTTGATGCCGTGGTGTCAGTAAAATGGTACGGAACCCTCCATATATATCGTCTCGCTTTATAAGTTTATATATAGTAAGATTATACATTCTTACATTACACTTATCAGAACTTGAAAATGCATCTCTTTATTCAAAAATGTCTCCTCATAACTGTATTCAAAAATGTCTCTTTCTATATACAGGGGGGGGGGGGGGGCAAAAGTCAGTACCCATA
The DNA here is from genome assembly GCF_026151205.1 of Bolinopsis microptera. Taxonomy (NCBI): domain Eukaryota; kingdom Metazoa; phylum Ctenophora; class Tentaculata; order Lobata; family Bolinopsidae; genus Bolinopsis; species Bolinopsis microptera. The sequence continues at coordinate 1,111,960 of NC_087080.1, read as the reverse complement.
AGTTGGGTCTTATACCACCGCCGTGTTTTGTATTTGAGAGTTGTTGCTTTGCAGATGACATACTGTACCTACTTGTTCAAGGATTCCGTTACCAAAATTTGAAAATTCGATTTTAGGGGGCCACACCCAATCAACATTGAATTGCTTATACTGGTGTTCACTGTTTGTGAACATATTAGCTATTAGAGACTCGATTGTAACACATTGCAATAGATCATTTAATCCGGAATATAATCAGCAATTTGTTTATCTCGTTAGCAAAATTGATTGGGTACTCAATGATTACCCAATTACGACACCGTAATTGGGCTCTCTGTACGATTCCCGTAATGCGGATCTAGCCTCAACACAATCACCTGAACAAACGTAATTCAAATGGCCAAACACCATTCAATAAAATTTGGTTCGATCCGACTATCCAAACTATCTAACAAATGCGAAAAACCTTCATTTGAAGAAAATGAACGCAAATATTTTTCGATTTAACAAATTCCTCGAACCTGGTAGTAAGTCATACCAAGAAGAAGTATTTCAATTTGGCACTCAGTGATTGAGCTATTGAGGCCAACGTATGGGTACTGACTTTTGGCCCCCCCCTGTATAAAAACTATAATTCAATTTCATATTTGCAGGTTTGCGGTTCGTCCCCTGATTGGAATGTTGTTTCAGATGACATTTCTGTTTGCGGATTCTTCCTTTGTGATCTGGATCTAGCTATTGAAGCTCGATCTGTTAGCGAAATATGTTCTCGACAGGTCAGTTGCTCTAACATTCCCGACCTGGGAAAGATAGGATGTCCAGAGGTGGAACAAGTAGAAAATTCCACACTTACAATCTGTAACAATATATGTGAAATGGAAGGCTGTGAGATGAAAGTGAATGTAACGGCTACAAATACGGACTTTGGTGTCACAAGCGCTATTACATGGAACCCACGAGAATTTGTGACGGAATCATTGGTTGTGTCATGGTCAGGACTGGAACCCTCTATAATTTGTAACGGAATCCCTAATTGTATGGATCTAGGAGCATTCAAAAGTGAAGAAACGCTGTGCGAAGATGCGATTAAGGCAACATTCCCCTCGTGCTTTAGCTATGATTATAAAACAATGGATAATTTTGTCCGACCCATATTCAACTTCACCAGGTGTGCCACATTCATCTATCACTACAAAAACTCAGCACTAGGTACGGGTTTCAGGAGTATTGATTCTAGTTCTGGGCTCTATGTAAAGCCGTATTGCTCAAATTACATAGACCAAACTAACTGCAGTGACCTAAATAAAGTAGCTGTGAGGTGCCATATCCCAGAGTATGGTTTTAGCACTGTCTCTAAGATGATGGTGTGTGGCGAAGTGAGGAGAGGACTCTGCGAGAACAAGATGGACCTGCAGTGTATCGAGGCGTCAGTTGACTGTACCTCCTTATATGGGCATCACGTGTACCTGCCACAAACATCAGCTATGTGATGGAGTGGAGGACTGCGGGGATGGCAGTGACGAAGACATGTCAGAGTGTCTCTCAATGACTGAGGAAAGATGCTATAGGAACTACAGACACGAAGAGGCTTTAAGTATTCCTTCATCATGGCTTGGAGACGGTCTTGAAGACTGTCTTGGTGGCCTCGATGAAAATTCTACTTATTGGCCTACATGTGGTTTCCATGCAACAACACGTTTTGCCACAAAAAAGAATCCAGACTGTCAAGACGTGTTTTTATGCCACTCATACGAAAGTGTTGGATTCATTGAGCTGCCTGATCTATGTGATGGCCTCGAGACATGCGGAAATGAAAATAACATATGCAAAATGAGTAGAGGCAAAGCAAGAGTCTCTACAACGGTTAATACGGCTGAGACTTTTAAAATTATTTCTTATTGCGTCAAAGGCCTGCACGACGTTGAGCACCAGCAAAGTTCTTGCATATCTGATGAGTTTAACGTTTTTAATGAAACTATCTATGGAGTCTACAGCAGGATGCAAGTAATATATCCAGATTTGCTGTATAATTGTAACCATCTGTATGGAGAAGTTTACCTCTATTTGAGCTGTCTTGGGAAGTGTCTGCATTCAACTAAATGCCCTATCACAAGTTCAATTAAGTACAATGATTGCAAAGACCAGTTTAAGGACAGAGTCTACACATTGGTCAATAACAAGCACCTCACTTTCGTCAGTAAAAAATCAGGAAAATACACCAATGATTACTTTCCTTGCGCCAACAATCTGTGTGTGGAGTATTCTAAAGTCTGTGACCTAGTTGACAATTGCGGGGATAGTTCAGATGAACTGAACTGCGGAAACCATTTCGAATGTGGTGGTGCGTTTATTCCAATCACCCAAAAATGTGACGGCACCGCAAACTGCGAAGATTGGTCGGATGAGTGTAATGAAGAGTGTGGTAAGAATGTAATAAATGGATTAGCTCAAAAAATTGCCGCTTTTGGAATTGGTTTCCTTGCGACCATTTTTAATATCGTTGTTATGATTGAAAATGGGGCGGATTTGAAGAAATGCAAATCGCGCACAATGCTGGCAAACAAGATAATGATTATGGTTATTAGTATTGGAGACTTCCTAACCGGACAGTATCTATTTTCATTAGCAATTGTTGACTATACGTATGGTGCAAACTTCTGCGAAAGGCAGTTGAAATGGCTGAGCAGTAAATATTGCTCAGCTTTGGGGGTAATCAGCACGATTGGAAGTCAGATCTCTGTTGTATCGTTAGCCATTCTCAGTGTCTGTCGAGTTTTTGGAATTCAAAACAGTATGGTGGGATCAAATTCTGGATTGAGAATGAGCTTTACAAAAATTCTCGTTCAATTTGTGGTGATGATATTTCCTGTAATTATTGTGACCTCATTAATTGCTCTTGCACCCTTGCTTCCATATTTCGAAGACTTATTTGTAAATGGATTGACCTACGATACTGACATGAAGCTATTTATCGAACAAGCTGGAAAGGATAGGCATTTTGATGTGATACAGCGATACTTTGGCAGGGCAAAGAGGCAGCAATTGAAGTGGTCACTTATCTTGAGTCTTATGATGACTATGTTTTCAAATGATTATGGCAATTTAGATGGAAAAGTAGGAAGGGTTGATTTTTTTGGTAACGATGGAGTGTGTCTCTTCAAATATTTTGTTCACCAGAACGATCCTCAGAGACGGTTCAGTTTGACAATTTTATCCGTTAACATTCTTTGTTTTGCCATAGTTGCTATTTCGTATATCTTTATAAACGCCAAAACAATTAAAGATTCCGGCATTCTGACAAAGGGAAAGACCCCAACGTCCAAAATGGTCCGAAGGAGGAACCAAAAATTACAAAGAAAGATAGCTGCTATCATCGGTACAAACTTTGTTTGCTGGATACCATTCGTGATTGTGAGTGGTCTTCACTACTTCGGTGTTATTGACGCTTCAGCGCAGTACAGCCTCTTTTCTATTGTCATACTTCCAATAAACTCAGTTATCAATCCTTTTATATACAGCACCTTTTTAAACAAATGTATGGTTATATTTAACCCAGCTAGAATGTTTTATAAAGTTGCCGAAATTCTTCCCAATCCGATCGATTGCATTCCCCTTGATCCATTGGATCCTTCTACCCCTCCTTCTGAACCCTCTCCTTCCGATCCCTCTCCCTCGGATCCTTCTCCTTCCGATCCCTCTCCTTCTGATCCCTCTCCTTCTGATCTCTCTCCTTCTGATCCATCTCCCTCCGATCTTTCTCCTTCCGATCTTTCTACTTCCGATCCCTCTCTTTCTGATATCTCTCCTTCCGATCCCTCTTCTTCTGATCCCTCTCCTACCGATCCCTCTTCTTCCGATCCCTCTCCTTCCGATCCCTCTCCTTCCGATCCCTCTCCTTCTGATCCATCTCCCTCCGATCTTTCTCCTTCCGATCTTTCTACTTCCGATCTTTCTACTTCCGATCCTTCTCCCTCTGATCCCTCTTCTTCTGATCCTTCTTCTTCCGATCCCTCTCTTTCCGATATCTCTCCTTCCGATCTCTCTTCTTCTGATCCCTCTCCTACCGATCCCTCTCCCTCGGATCCGTCTCCTTCCGATCTTTCTCCTTCTGATATCTATCCTTCCGATCTCTCTCCTTCCAATCCCTCTCCTTCCGATCTTTCTCCTTCCGATCTTTCTCCTTCCGATCTTTCTTCATCCGATCTTTCTTCTTCCGATTCCTCTCTTTCCGATCTCTTTCCTTTTAATCCCTCTCTTTCTGATCCCTATCCTTCCGATCACTTTAAATCTGATCCGTAGTTGCAATTCTTTAAATTATTTTTCATGTAATAACTTGAAAAGAGCATTTTCCCTTTGTTGCATACACGGATTCATCAGAAATTTGCATCGGTGGGAATATGATTTCAACTACCTTTAATGATACTTAAAATCCTTTGCCTACTTAAAAGAGAATAATTGTATGTTGCCGGAGAAGCATCGGTTAGTCATAGGGGATAGGATAGAATATCAGACTAAAAAATATAAAATGTATGCGTATGGCAGAGCATTCAGCATTGCTGAACCTTTTAAATGATATATTTAAACTTTATATATCATACAAAGAAAGGATCACTTTTTAACTTTTTAAATGGTTGCATAAAAATAAAATGACCGTTGGAGACTCATCTTTGTTTGTTTTCCTGTTTGAATGATCCATTTTTCAATCGCGTGCAGAACATTTTATTCAATATTTGATTGATTTATGGCCCCATGTATATTTGATTGGTTGACCTTATATAGTCTGTTACTGAAAAGTGAGAATCTGTAAAGTATCACCAGTTTTTATTTTAGTTATCGATGCACTGTAGTGTGAATCTTTACGTAATCCGTATGCCGTATTAAGTACATACATTTCGTATCTGAAATGAGATGATTTATTTATATCCCGCTCATCTTACTATATCTTACTATATATAAAGCGAGACGATATATATTTATATGTGTATATATCCGTGCCATTTTACTGACACCACGGCATCAACTTTAACGCGACTTTCCGCAAAAACCGTAAAACATATACAACTGAAACTTTTTTGACTGGGTCAAATGCTTTAATGGCCTTAAAATCAGCATGAAAAAATAAAAAATTGGCCAAGGAATAATAATTTTAGTGCCCAAAATTTGGACTCTCAAGTGGTGTCAAAAACGCGAATTAAATAGGTAATAATTATTTTAGTCTCTCGAGTCTTGACACCACTTTAGGGTTAGACGGGTTCCTGCTAGTGTATATAATGTATAATGTATAATGTATATAATGTATATAATGTATATAATGTATATAATGTATATAATGTATAATGTATATAATGTATATAATGTATATAATGTATATAATGTATATAATGTATAATGTATATAATGTATATAATGTATATAATGTATATAATGTATATAATGTATATAATGTATATAATGTATATAATGTATAATGTATATAATGTATAATGAGACATTATTAAAACACAATTATTTTCTAAACGGATGGAAAAATGGGAATACAATATGTGTATATATATACACATATATGTGTATATATATAGTTATATCTGTATATATCTGTTACCATTTTACTGACACCACGACTTCAACTTTAACAAGACTTTCCTCGAAAACCGTAAGAGACATAATTTTTAAACTTTTTTGGCTGGGTCGAATGCTTTTATTGGCTTTTGGCCAGTATAAAGAAAGAAAAAATTGGCCAAGCAATAAATAATTTAGGTTCCGAAAAATAGACCCCAAGGTGGTCTCAAAATTACATTAAATAAATAACATGATCTAATGTCTTAATTTCTTTTGACACCACTTTAGAGGAACACGGGTTCATGCTATGTTCGAAGACTAGAAAGCATGGAAACTTCCGGATCGGACGCCCTTGTTCGACATGCTTTCACAGAACAAAAGAAAATGGGCCTATCATGGTACTCCGGCATTACGTCGATGAATCAATTTCTGGCAGAAACGAACGAAAGGCAACTATCACCCATTCAGAAACGAGATGTTCTCCGTTCTTGCTTTAGAACGCAATGGGATGAAGAGAGACAGCTCAACAGAAAACTTGGATTTTACAATTCGATTAAATCAAGTTTTGGTTGTGAAAAATACCTCTCTCTCTATCTTCCATATAACCAGTCAAAAAGACTAGCCCAAATAAGGACTAGCTCTCACCGCCTAAATATTGAAACGGGACGCCATGGACAAGACAGAAGAAACAACATCCTAAATCGTATCTGTCCTACATGTTCCACTAAGGACAAGAACACTCTGGAGTACATGGCAGAGTTACCCTTCTTTGATCCCATAATTGAAGATGAGGTTCATGTGCTTAGAACCTGCCCCCTCTACCAAGACAACAGGGACCGCCTTAGCCCTGAAGCTAAAACCAACCTCTTCGAGGGAATGGATCTCATATTCACTCAACCAAAGCTTTTAAAAGAGATTGCTAAATTTTTAGTTAATATAGATTCACTTCGTTTCCCGAGAGACTTAGCTTAAATTATGATATTTGTTTTTTCACGGTTTTCGTATCTGATTTCTAGGTTATGATTTCATTCTTGTATTGTCAAGCCAGGAGTGTTAGGGCTTCTCTTGACCAATTAACGTTTAATCCGTTTAATCCGTTTAATCCGTTTAATGCTAGTATTATTCAGATTAACCAACAACACAATTAAACGGATTAAACGGATTAAACGATTCAAAAGTCAAATTACATTTACAATGGTAACGTCTGACCAGATATAAAAAATTAAATTTACCCAAAAGTCATAAAGTATATATATATACAATGAACCCCGTAAATCTTAAGAGTGAGATTCAAAATACTTAATAATTTAAATGAACTTATCTGAAAGTGTTCCGAGTCATAGATTATAATTTGGCAATATTGTTAATGTTAGGAATTTGTTTGGAGGACGCTTTAGGGAATCTTCGTTCATGAGCTTTGGTAAGGAACCTTCCTAGGTCTCCGATGGTTGTAGGGTGTGCGAAGATCTGTCCAATGTCAGAGAAGAGTAATGTTTTACTTTGTTGGGACAAACAGTGGCGGAGATCTTCATAGAGAGGGCAAGTACGCAATACATGAAGTTCATCTTCGATGATTGGATCAGGGAAAGGAAGCTCTAGAAGAAGATCGAGTGACTCCACATCTGTAGTAGAACAGTGTTTGCATGCCCTATTCGAAAGTTTATGTCGATGCATGCCGTGTCTTCCAGTTTCGATGTTGTATTGATGCGAGCTTGTTCTGAGTTGCGCAAGTCTCCTAGTCTGCTGTGGCCGTAGGTTGATCGACAGGTATGTTTCGCAACCGAAGCTGTTAGCCATGTCAATACAATGGCCAATGTGAGTTATGCGAGAAAAAGTGTGAATGTGAACAGTCTGATATTTTAGACTGGGATTTTGGGATACTTCTAGTTCTATAGTAAATTTCGAAGACTCAATACATCTATAATTATATAATTAATTATATAATTATATAATTATATAATTGATGTTGTATTTATAAATCATAGTAAAAAAAACACGATTTAGTTCCACGTTTGGTTGGTTGCCTGGTTATCTAGTTTGTAACAAAAATAAAAAGGCGATCGTCCTTCGAATTAATTCTTTATTAACAGATTTATGTCAACAACAAAGTAACCATGTTCAGAGGCTATACGATCTCGTTGATGCAATTCATCATTCTCACTCCTGCATTTATCGTTGCTTCAGGTACAAAATCAGAACTGATATATAATATGTATTATGTATATATATATCACAACCGCTTTCTTTTATTGTGTAGAAGTCCAGCCATGAAATATATATATATATATAATAAATAGTTGTTGTTTGGTTTCCCAAAGAGAGTGCTCGACTGCAGTTAAGCAGGAGCATTATAATTGGAACAATTGAAACAAATCAAATTGGCAGGCAAACGATCCGTTTCATGATATGTATAAAAACAATACCAATTGTTAGTGCACTGATGATTGGTATTGTTTTTATACATATCATGAAACGGATCGTTTGCCCGCCAATTTGATTTGTTTCAATTGTTCGAATTATATATATATACGATATATATATATTATTAGTCAGCCACACCTATCAGTAAAACAACGCCTTGACTTCAAATGTCGGTAAAATGTACCTTTACAGTCATCCTGATATAAAGACATGTTAGTAAATTTATTCAAAATATCAATCCATCAATCAATCAAATAAAAGAAATTTAGAAATTTATGTAACTGAGCAATTCAAATTATGGTGGGTGGAAATCCCAAATGAGTGGTAGAGGTGAGAAAATAAAATATGCAAGAAAAAAATCATCTTTCTTCTCTAACATTCATCCCTCCAAAAGTGCTTTAAAGTTTTAAGCTGGTTTTGCCAAAAGTCCTCCCTTTGTTTACATATACTCAAAATTCCCAACGTCAACTTGCTCTATAATAGAAAAGTTAATGTCCTTACTTAAAGTACTGGTAAACAACTTAGTGGTGGTACGGACAAGATTGTGCAAAATCTCATTATCTATAAAATGGCAGGAAAGTTCACAAGTCCTTCTTTGAGTTTTAATGTGGGATTTATGGTTCCTAAATCTAACCTTTAGAGAGTCTGAAGTACATCCTATATAACTTAACTTACAAATATTATCATTAACTATGTACACAACATTTTCGGTACCACAGGCCAATCGTCCTTTGATACTGAATACTTGGTTGATGGTTTCAGGAAGTTTTTGCAGAGATCACATTTCTTAGCACAAGGGAAGCAACCTCCAGAATCAGAATCCTCAGCTGCGTCTGGAGAGGCGTGGCCTGGATCTTCTACAGCTGGCTCTTCAACAGGAGGGAGTTTGCTATGAATAAGAATTTCATGAAGTGTTTTTGTCCCTCTGAAAGAGGTGAAAATACCATCAGGGTCAATCACCTTGCAAAGCTCGAGATCTAGATGACGGATGTGCTTGTGGGAGTTAAGTATCCGTCCTATGTTGGGGAGACCTGGGTTGAAATCTGTTACAAGGGGAATGAGTCTCCCTTTGCTACTGTCATCCTCCTTATGTCTCTGTTGTTGATAGTAGGAGAGCCTGCTCTTGGTTTCCACTTTATCAAAGGCCTGGTTAATTAAGATATTGCTATAACCTCTTGCCACAAGATAGTTTGTGTATTGTGCTCGTGCTTGTATGTACTCATCATGCTCAGAAGTAAGTTTAAAGATTCTAAGTGCAGTGCTAAAGTAGTGGATGACCTTGCTGTACGGCAAGTTAAACAAGGATCTGAAACTACTAGGTTCCGTACAGACTCAACTCTGCACCCGTGTCAATATGTTCATTATATGCAAGCCTCTTGATTTATAAGGTATGTTTTTTATGGTATGTGTAGGATGGCAAGAGGTGGGAACTAGGAAGGCATAGTCATTGGTCATCACATGGCTTACTGTAAGGTTTGGTATGTAGTTGGCCTGGTTTCATGTATATAAAAGTGTCAAAGAATTCAGTGCCCTCTAATGAAGCCTTCAACGTGAATTTTATGCCTGGCATTCTAGAATTGAGCCATAAGTGGAATTCCTCGAGCATTTCCTGTCCATGGGTCCAAGGGACATACACATCATCGCGGTATCTGGCCCATAGGAGAGGAGGGTGGCTCCAAGTCCCTTCCATAACATCTCTGTCTATCTTGTCGATGGCTGTATCTGCATAAGCACAAGCGTTCTTTGGTCCCATTGCAGTACCTTTTTTCTGCTTGTATATGACTCCTTCAAACTCTGTTATGTTGTTGTCTAGAGTTGTCTCTAAGGCATCTATTATACAATCTGTAGAGAGTATTGGGTCCTCTCTCTTGTCTAAATGGAGCCTACATTGTTCCAATCCTAACTCCTTTTGGATACTCGGGAACATAGCCTCTTTGTCAAAGGATGCATGAATAACTGTCTTGCCCTAAAGGGATTTAGAGTTATTTAAGTCATCGAGTTTTCTTAGTATATGATTATTGTCCTGGATGGCATATTTTAGATCAACCTTAGTAAGCTCATACGCTGTAAGTGCAGAGAGATTCTTGATTGCTGATGCGCATCCTGTGCTAATCATACGACCAGGGTAGTTCTACTCTGGCTTGTGTGCTTTGGGGTTGACATAGTTGTTCCCGGGCTTACAAAAGTCATCAGGTGTACCCCATTGGTAGACCTTTTCTATATATATATATATACATATAAGCAAAGTTTCCTGTCCCCTTGTTCCAAATTCCTCTTCAAATATTTTGTTCACCAGAATGATCCTCAGAGACGGTTCAGTTTGACAATTTTATCAATTAACATTCTTTGTTTTGCCATAGTTGCTATTTCGTATATCTTTATAAACGCCAAAACAATTAAAGATTCCGGCATTCTGACAAAGGGAAAGACCCCAACGACGAAAAATGGTCCGAAGGAGGAACCAAAAACTACAAAGAAAGATAGCTGCTATCATCGGTACAAACTTTGTTTGCTGGATACCATTCGTGATTGTGAGTGGTCTTCACTACTTCGGTGTTATTGACGCTTCAGCGCAGTACAGCCTCTTTTCTATTGTCATACTTCCAATAAACTCAGTTATTAATCCTTTTATATATAGCGCCCGATTGAAAAAATATATGGTTAAATTTAACCCAGCTAGAATATTTTATAAATTTGCCGAACTTTCTACCATAACCATTGATTGGTTTACCTCTTCTGATTTCTCTCCTTCCGATCCCTCTCTTTCTGATCCCTCTCCTTCCGAGCCCTCTCCATCTGATCTCTCTCCTTCTGATCCCTCTCTTTCTTATCCCTCTCCTTCTGATCCCTCTCCTTCTGATCCCTCTCCTTCTGATCCCTCTCCTTCTGATCCCTCTCCTTCTGATCCCTGTCCTTCTGATCCCTCTCCTTCTGATTCATCTCTTTCTGATCTTTCTCCTTCTGACTTCTCTCCTTCCGATCATCCCTCTCCTTCCGATCCTTCTCCTTCTGATCTCTTTCCTTCTGATGCCTCTCTTTCTTACCCCTCTCCTTCTGACTTCTCTCCTTCCGATCATCCCTCTCCTTCCGATCCTTCTCCTTCTGATCTCTTTCCTTCTGATGCCTCTCTTTCTGATCCCTCTCCTTCTGACTCCTCTCCCTCTGATCCCTCTCTTTCTGATCCCTCTCCTTCCGATTCCTCTCCCTCTGATCCCTCTCTTTCTGATCCCTCTCCTTCTGACTCATCTCCTTCTGATTCATCTCTTTCTGACCCATCTCCTTCTGATCTCTCTCCCTCTGATCCCTCTCTCTGTACTCCCTCTCCATCTGATCTCTCTCCTTCTGATCCCTCTCCATCTGATCCTTCTCCTTCTGATCCCTCTCTTTCTGACCCCTCTCCATCTGATCCCTCTCCTTCTGATTCCTCTCCCTCCAATCCCTCTCCTTCTGATCCCTCTCCTTCTGATCCCTCTCCTTCTGATCCCTCTCCTTCTGATCCCTCTCCTTCCAATCCTTCTCCTTCTGATCCCTCTCTTTCTGACCCTCTCCATCTGATCCCTCACCTTCTGATTCCTCTCCCTCCGATCCCTCTCCTTCTGATCCCTCTCCTTCTGATTCCTCTCCCTCCGATCCCTCTCCTTCTAATCCCTCTCCCTCCGATCCCTCTCCTTGTGATCCCTCTCCTTCTGATCCCTCTCCTTCCTAGCCCTCTCCTTGTGATCCCTCTCCTTCCGATTCCTCTCCTTCTGATCCCTCTCTTTCTGATCCCTCTCCTTCCGATCCCTCTCCTTCTGATCCCTCTCCTTCCGATTCCTCTCCTTCTGATCCCTCTCTTTCCAATCTCTCTCTTTCTGATCCCTCTACATCTGATCCGTAATTTTCTAATTTCTATCCCTATGACTCCACTTCATTATTTTAAATTATTTTTCTTTCCAGAGAACGAATTAACTCGAGTATTAATTTTATATTGCTATGATTGATCGAATAGGAAATTTTACTTTTTATACAGTGTGGGCCAAAAGTCATTGGGTATACGTTGGCCTTAATAGCTCAGTCACTGAGTGTCCAATTGAAATAATTGTTTTTGGTATGACTTACTACCCTCCACTGTTTCGGGGAATTTGTCAAATCGAAAAATATTCGAGTTCATTTTTTTCAAATGAAGGTTCGTTTTCACATTTATTTGATAGTTTGGTTAGTCGGATCGAGCCAAATTTTTTTTGAATTGTGTTTGGCCATTCGAACTACGTTTCGCCTGAAAAAATTAGAGTCGTAGCTTCTTAGATGACCGAGTTTATTCATTACGTGGGATCAGCTGATTGGCTTCCTAATCACGTGATAAGGTGACCCCGTTAACCACCCCGTTAAACATTATGGGAATCGTTAAGGCTGCACAATTAAGGGGTCGTGTCACGGTGTCACATAACATCCAATCAATTTTGCTAACAAGATACACAAAATACTTGATAACTTCGTCATTTCTCATCCGTTTCACATCATTTTTTCAGATCACATGCAAAATTTAATAATCTACCGTCTCTGTAAAAGGGCGTCCAGCATGTTAAGAAAGAACAATAAAGGTGTTTTAATAATGAATGGGGGTGGTCTAAAATAACTGAATTTCCAAATTTGGACGACAAAACCCTCGAACCAGAAGGTACAGTATGCTATCTGCAAAGCAACAGCTCTCAAATATAAAACACGTATGCCCAATGACTTTTTCCCCGGGTAATTTTGAATTTCCTATCGGATAACTGTACGGACAATCTGTACGTAACGAAAAGTAACATGATAGGAACTTTTTAACCTTTAGTCTTTTGTAAGACTCAAAGAGGAAGAAGAACTACAGGTCTTATTAAGTGGATTGGAGTATTAAAAGTTTTAATACTTTCAACACTACTATATAACAAATAATTTGAGATCATGAATACGATGTTGTAACATTGAAACGTTGAGTAATTCCTTTTCTGATAAGAGCATTTTTCCTCGTCGCATCAAACGGGATCAATAAAAATTAACACAAGAATACATAAGTGGTAAGACTTTAATGCGAAATACTGAGGTAAAAGATCTAATCACCAATATTAAGTTTGATCTTCTTTCAGTTTTGTAATTGTCATACTACTACTAATTGCTAGTTTTCACTTTTAATCATCTATAAGACACGGTCCATTATTATCGTTTTTATAATTTTTACGCTAAGTACAAAGTTTTAAATAGAAATATTATCTTTAGAAATAAAGAAGCTTCTTGAAAAATAGAAATCAGCCAAAAACATATCTCTCGATTGACTGGCACCGGGTTTAATTCAAATACCTTAGTTGTTATTATCCACGGGGACACTCGCATACAAATGGTCGCTTTACTTTGCCAAACTCGTCGTCAAATTCGCCCCATTTGGAAATGCTCAAGCTGTTCTGGCCTCCTCCTTTACTTTCTCCGTTATCACCCCCTGCTTTTGTAATCCACGGGAAGCCTTCATACTCAACATCACTGCCGTCTAACCATTTAAAGTGACCCTCCGATCCCTCACCCCATTTATCATTTCCACCTATCCAAGCCCAATGTTGAGGGTCCCATCTTCCTGTTACAACGGAACAATTGTCTTCCTGTTCTTTAGTTACCAGCAGTGCCGGGTTTACCTTTCCTCCTTTTAATGTTTTGTGTCCGAATATACCTTTGCAAGGTGCGAATTTGGAAGCACCCAAAAAGTATTCAAGCGCTTGCAGTAGTTCTTCTGTTTCTTCCGGAGATTTTACAGAAGCTAATGTCAAGCCTGCTGCTTCGCATGCTTTCTTGGCGTCATCCCACTTCATCTTCTCCGCAGAGCAGATGAATCTGCCACGGCAATCACAGGCGTACGGGTGTTCCTCGAATGCATATGCATCGTCCCATCTTCCATCGTTGCTCATTCTCATTTGATTCTTCCGACACGTTTTTTCTTCACAGGTCGCCCCGAGCTCCTCTCCTCCCACGTCACTTTTCTCGCCCTTCTTCAGTGGTCTCTGATCCGGCTGTCCTCTGTGCCAGTTGTGCCAATCTTCGGGGTGAGTATCATCGTGCCAGGACCAATCCTCAGGCTTGTATGGAGCCCTATTCTTAATCCTTTTAATGTGTTTCGCATTAGTGTTCTTTGTCTTTCTCAACCCGGTCCATACCCTGCGCGAGGCTGAATATTTGTAAAGGTCTTGATCATCTTTTGGAAGTGCAATGTTCAAAAGCATCCTCAGGTAGTCGTTCTTTTCCTTATCGTTGACGGTCGCTAGATTACCCTCTTCTCAGCTTGTGGCTGCTAGGTTGAACGTCCTACATTTCTCTCCAGCGGTTTAGTAATCTGCCAACTCAGCAAAGAGGATAAGATCACAAGTAGGGAAAGTGTGGTTAGCCAGAGTCTTCACCAGGCGTTTTATCCCCTTAACTCTCTTTCTCAACGTCAGTTCTTGATCTTCTGCGGCTGCTGCAGCAACACATCCTGTTACCACGCAAATGAAAACCAGCGAGGCTTTCATCGTCTTGTTCTTCAAGTTCAACGAATGTGTAAAAAGCTAATGATTGACTGCGAGTTGACCAGGGCTATTTGAGGGTCGGTTACCCTCTCACATGCAGTAATGTCGCGCTAGTCAGAATAATGGATGTTTCGAGTTTGAGGAACCTATCGGGCAACGAGAACCAACAAGAACCATCGTTTTTTACAATTGTCACGAGGGGTGTAGCTGTAACAGGGTGTCACACCCTCGGTTACCCAGTTGTTGTAACATGTGATATTGTAACATATGACATTGGTACAGCGACACTAAAATTGACAAAGTAAATATAGTTGAGTTACCAACAACCTGGATAATTTGGTAAAATAGAAAAGGGTAATAGGCGCATGGGAGTATAAACCCTTATTGTTTCAGGGTGCCCGATGAAACAATGATATTATTAATTGATGTAGCTGTGTCAATAATTATGATATATTATAATGTTTCCTAACCTATAATATGATGTTCACCCTGCGCAGTACTAATATTTATTTAATATTTTGCATTGTGTTGACTCTCCTTATCCATTATTATAATTATTCAATTCTAAAGGTATTAGTGCATTAAAATGACCATTATCTTACATTGTATGGGAAATGCACTTTATTATTTAAAGTACAGTGGTGACCTTATTTACTTTTGAAACTTGATAATACTAAGGCTTCAGGTTAGAGCTGTGACTACAAGCACACTTCATCACACAATACCTACATAATTAGAACTGTGATTACAAGCACACTTCATCACACAATACCTACATAATTAGAACTGTGATAACAAGCACACTTCATCACACAATACCTACATAATTAGAACTGTGATTACAAGCACACTTCATCACACAATACCTACATAATTAGAGCTGTGACTACAAGCACACTTCATCACACAAAACCTACATAATTAGAGCTGTGACTACAAGCACACTTCATCACACAATACCTACATAATTAGAACTGTGACTACAAGCACACTTCATCACACAATACCTACATAATAAGAACTGTGATTACAAGCACACTTCATCACACAATACCTACATAATTAGAACTGTGATTACAAGCACACTTCATCACACAATACCTATATAATTAGAACTGTGACTACAAGCACACTTCATCACACAATACCTACATAATTTTATTGATTTTTATATTCAGTCAGATGGTAAAATCACTGCAAGGACCAGAGTGTATGATTGGGGAGGACAAGAAGTGGTGTCTGTGACACTTACGACAAAATAGTGTCTTCCGGGGACCACCATCTGTAAAGATCTAACTTTTAAGGGTCCTGGCTATGTCAACTACTCCAAGGTTTGTTTAACTGTGGTCTGGCTCTTTTGGAAATATTAGTCTCGTCGTGACTCAATGACTGGTGTGTCTGATAATTTTTCGATTGTTCCTCATTTCACCAATTATTGGTCCTTGTCGCATTTAAGTATTTTAAAGATGCTGTAATGAGATTACTGTTGTATATTTTCTCCGCAGAAAACTTTATTCTTCTCTTACATTAAATCTTCAGTCGTATTGGTGGGTCGGAGTGCCCCTGATAATCTACACTATTGACCGGATTGTACGGTGGTCAAGGCGGTTCAACCCGGCGGTTTTGTACAAGGTTATTGAGCATCCTGGACCTTGTCTGGAACTAAGGATGAGGAAGAAGGGCTGGAAACAGCATGCTGGCCAGGTGAGAAATACAGCACAACATGACACGTAGTGATAGTGGTGAAGAATCTACTAGTCACATCTATAGTTAATTCATGTTAATATGGTTATAGTTCATACAGAATAAATGATTAATACTCAATCCAAGTTATTAAAGCTATTTTAACAGTTTCTAAACTACTGCCAAGTCATCTCAATATCAGTCCTCTCGATAAAAATAAAAATAAAAACCCACTACATCCTCCCCAGTACGTGTTCCTGCAATGTAGTGATTTGTCTATATTTGAGTGGCATCCCTTCACCCTAACCCACTACATCCTCCCCAGTACGTGTTCCTGCAATGTAGTGAGTTGTCTATATTTGAGTGGCATCCCTTCACCCTACCCCACTACACCCTCCCCAGTACGTGTTCCTGCAATGTAGTGATTTGTCTATATTTGAGTGGTATCCCTTCACCCTAACCCACTACACCCTCCCCAGTGGCAGTACGTGTTCCTGCAATGTAGTGATTTGTCTATATTTGAGTGGTATCCCTTCACCCTAACCCACTACACCCTCCCCAGTACGTGTTCCTGCAATGTAGTGATTTGTCTATATTTGAGTGGTATCCCTTCACCCTAACCCACTACATTCTCCCCAATACGTGTTCCTGCAATGTAGTGATTTGTCTATATTTGAGTGGTATCCCTTCACCCTAACCCACTACACCCTCCCCAGTACGTGTTCCTGCAATGTAGTGATTTGTCTATATTAGAGTGGTATCCCTTCACCCTAACCCACTACATTCTCCCCAATACGTGTTCCTGCAATGTAGTGAGTTGTCTACCTTATCGGACCTTATTTGGACGGACATTACTTGAACGCTGGAGGCCCTAGCGTTCATCTTAATGTCCGTTCTAATAAAGTCCGTTCAATTAATGTCCGTCCAAGTTAAAGTCCGTTGAAATTTTTTCAAAAATTTTTCCATTTCGAACTTTTTGTCCAGAATATGACAACTATGAGAACTTTATTGTGCCGTAAGTTAACGACGGAAAGGTTCTCCTTGGTCTGCCGGAGGCACAGAAAACTCTACTCTAAAAAGTCAACGAAATTATGGCACTCAACAACATAGTTCATGAGCTAGTTCCCGCCAACATAACAAACTTGTTCCAGCCTCTAGATATTACGGTAAATCGTGTTGCCAAGGACATTGTCCGACGTTGTTATAGTTCATATTACTGAGGGGAGGTAATGAAACAGTGCTAGGAAAGCTCCACGTGATGTTAAGGTTAACCTAAAGTTGTCTAAGATAAAACCACTTCACGCCGAATGGCTTGTAAAAGTTAACGCTGAAATGCAGGACCGGGTAGTTTGATAAAAAAGGTTTCCATAAAGCTAGAAATCACTGATGCTTGTTTAAGCATGGACTATTTCATGCACGAAAACTCATTTGATGAAGATGATATGTGATATTAGACACTGATCATGTACACATATTTTAACATTTTTACTGCTTAATGACTGCTTAAAAAACTGCTGAAATTAAAAAAACGTCAAAAAATTGAAAAAAATTCGGATTTTTGATGGTTTTGAATGCCTTCGAGCGTTCATATTAATGTCCGTTCATAATTATGTCCGTTCATGTAATGTCCGTCCAAATAAGGTCCGATAAGGTATATTTGAGTTACTGGGCCGCGCTCAGCCTGTCATTCCGCCAAATCTTTATTTATGTTAATGAACATAATAGCCTGGGGTCCTCAGGTAATATTTGAGTGGTATCCCTTCACCCTAACCCACTACACCCTCCCCAGTAGTCAGTACGTGTTCCTGCAAAGTAGTGAGTTGTCTATATTTGAGTGGTATCCCTTCACCCTAACCCACTACAACCTCCCCAGTACGTGTTCCTGCAATGTAGTGAGTTGTCTATATTTGAGTGGTATCCCTTCACCCTAACCCACTACATCCTCCCCAGTACGTGTTCCTGCAATGTAGTGAGTTGTCTATATTTGAGTGGTATCCCTTCACCCTACCCCACTACACCCTCCCCAGTACGTGTTCCTGCAATGTAGTGATTTGTCTATATTTGAGTGGTATCCCTTCACCCTAACCCACTACACCCTCCCCAGTAAGTGTTCCTGCAATGTAGTGAGTTGTCTATATTTGAGTGGTATCCCTTCACCCTAACCCACTACACCCTCCCCGGTACGTGTTCCTGCAATGTAGTGAGTTGTCTATATTTGAGTGGCATCCCTTCACCCTAACTCACTACATCCTCCCCAGTACGTGTTCCTGCAATGTAGTGAGTTGTCTATATTTGAGTGGCATCCCTTCACCCTAACCCACTACACCCTCACCAGTACGTGTTCCGGCAATGTAGTGAGTTGTCTATATTTGAGTGGTATCCCTTCACCCTAACCCAATACAACCTCCCCAGTACGTGTTCCTGCAATGTAGCGAGTTGTCTATATTTGAGTGGCATCCCTTCACCCTAACCCACTACATCCTCCCCAGTACGTGTTCCTGCAATGTAGTGAGTTGTCTATATTTGAGTGGTATCCCTTCACCCTAACCCACTCCACCCTCCCCAGTACGTGTTCCTGCAATGTAGTGAGTTGTCTATATTTGAGTGGCATCCCTTCACCCTAACCCACTACACCCCAGTACGTGTTCCTGCAATGTAGTGAGTTGTCTATATTTGAGTGGTATCCCTTCACCCTAACCCACTACACCCTCCCCAGTACGTGTTCCTGCAATGTAGTGAGTTGTCTATATTTGAGTGGTATCCCTTCACCCTAACCCACTACATCCTTCCCAGTACGTGTTCCTGCAATGTAGTGAGTTGTCTATATTTGATTGGTATCCCTTCACCCTAACCCACTACATCCTCCCCAGTACGTGTTCCTGCAATGTAGTGAGTTGTCTATATTTGAGTGGTATTCCTTCACCATAACCCACTACATCCTCCCCAGTAAGTGTTCCTGCAATGTAGTGAGTTGTCTATATTTGAGTGGCATCCCTTCACCCTAACCCACTACACCCTCCCCAGTACGTGTTCCTGCAATGTAGTGAGTTGTCTACATTTGAGTGGCATCCCTTCACCCTAACCCACTACACCCTCCCCAGTACGTGTTCCTGCAATGTAGTGAGTTGTCTATATTTGAGTGGCATCCCTTCACCCTAACCCACTACACCCTCCCCAGTACGTGTTCCTGCAATGTAGTGATTTGTCTATATTTGAGTGGTATCCCTTCACCCTAACCCACTACATCCTCCCCAGTACGTGTTCCTGCAATGTAGTGAGTTGTCTATATTTGAGTGGTATCCCTTCACCCTAACCCACTACACCCTCCCCAGTACGTGTTCCTGCAATGTAGTGAGTTGTCTATATTTGAGTGGTATCCCTTCACCCTAACCCACTACACCCTCCCCAGTACGTGTTCCTGCAATGTAGTGAGTTGTCTATATTTGAGTGGTATCCCTTCACCCTAACCCTCTACACCCTCCCCAGTACGTGTTCCTGCAATGTAGTGAGTTGTCTATATTTGAGTGGTATCCCTTCACCCTAACCCACTACATCCTCCCCAGTACGTGTTCCTGCAATGTAGTGAGTTGTCTATATTTGAGTGGTATCCCTTCACCCTAACCCACTACAACCTCCCCAGTACGTGGTCTGGCAATGTAGTGAGTTGTCTATATTTGAGTGGTATCCCTTCACCCTAACCCACTACACCCCAGTACGTGTTCCTGCAATGTAGTGAGTTGTCTATATTTGAGTGGCATCCCTTCACCCTAACACACTACACCCTCCCCAGTACGTGTTCCTACAATGTAGTGATTTGTCTATACTTGAGTGGCATCCCTTCACCCTTACCCACTACACCCTCCCCAGAACGTGTTCCTGCAATGTAGTGAGTTGTCTATATTTGAGTGGTATCCCTTCACCCTACCCCACTACACCCTCCCCAGTGGCAGTACGTGTTCCTGCAATGTAGTGAGTTGTCTAAATTTGAGTGGTATCCCTTCAGCCTAACCCACTACACCCTCCCCAGTACGTGTTCCTGCAATGTAGTGAGTTGTCTATATTTGAGTGGCATCCCTTCACCCTAACCCACTACACCCTCCCCAGAACGTGTTCCTGCAATGTAGTGAGTTGTCTATATTTGAGTGGTATCCCTTCACCCTAACCCACTATATCCTCCCCAGTACGTGTTCCTGCAATGTAGTGAGTTGTCTATATTTGAGTGGTATCCCTTCACCCTAACCCACTACACCCTCCCCAGTACGTGTTCCGGCAATGTAGTGAGTTGTCTATATTTGAGTGGATCCCTTCACCCTAACCCACTACAACCTCCCCTGTACGTGTTCCTGCAATGTAGTGATTTGTCTATATTTGAGTGGTATCCCTTCACCCTAACCCACTACAACCTCCCCAGTACGTGTTCCTGCAATGTAGTGAGTTGTCTATATTTGAGTGGTATCCCTTCACCCTAACCCACTACACCCTCCCCAGTACGTGTTCCTGCAATGTAGTGAGTTGTCTATATTTGAGTGGTATCCCTTCACCCTAACCCTCTACACCCTCCCCAGTACGTGTTCCTGCAATGTAGTGAGTTGTCTATATTTGAGTGGTATCCCTTCACCCTAACCCACTACATCCTCCCCAGTACGTGTTCCTGCAATGTAGTGAGTTGTCTTTATTTGAGTGGTATCCCTTCACCCTAACCCACTACAACCTCCCCAGTACGTGTTCTTGCAATGTAGTGAGTTGTCTATATTTGAGTGGCATCCCTTCACCCTAACCCACTACACCCTCCCCAGTACGTGTTCCTGCAATGTAGTGAGTTGTCTATATTTGAGTGGTATCCCTTCACCCTAACCCACTCCACCCTCCCCAGTACGTGTTCTTGCAATGTAGTGAGTTGTCTATATTTGAGTGGTATCCCTTCACCCTAACCCACTACATCCTCCCCAGTACGTGTTCTTGCAATGTAGTGAGTTGTCTATATTTGAGTGGCATCCCTTCACCCTAACCCACTACATCCTCCCCAGTACGTGTTCCTGCAATGTAGTGAGTTGTCTATATTTGAGTGGCATCCCTTCACCCTAACCCACTACATCCTCCCCAGTACGTGTTCTTGCAATGTAGTGAGTTGTCTATATTTGAGTGGTATCCCTTCACCCTAACCCACTACACCCTCCCCAGTACGTGTTCCTGCAATGTAGTGAGTTGTCTATATTTGAGTGGCATCCCTTCACCCTAACCCACTACATCCTCCCCAGTACGTGTTCCTGCAATGTAGTGAGTTGTCTATATTTGAGTGACATCCCTTCACCCTAACCCATTACATCCTCCCCAGTACGTGTTCTTGCAATGTAGTGAGTTGTCTATATTTGAGTGACATCCCTTCACCCTAACCCACTACACCCTCCCCAGTCATGTTCCTGCAATGTAGTGAGTTGTCTATATTTGAGTGGTATCCCTTCACCCTTACCCACTACACCCTCCCCAGTACGTGTTCCTGCAATGTAGTGAGTTGTCTATATTTGAGTGGTATCCCTTCACCCTAACCCACTACACCCTCCCCAGTACGTGTTCCTGCAATGTAGTGAGTTGTCTATATTTGAGTGGTATCCCTTCACCCTAACCCACTACACCCTCCCCAGTACGTGTTCCTGCAATGTAGTGAGTTGTCTATATTTGAGTGTTATCCCTTCACCCTTACCCACTACACCCTCCCCAGTACGTGTTCCTGCAATGTAGTGAGTTGTCTATATTTGAGTGGCATCCCTTCACCCTAACCCACTACATCCTCCCCAGTACGTGTTCCTGCAATGTAGTGAGTTGTCTATATTTGAGTGGTATTCCGTCACCCTAACCCACTACACCCTCCCCAGTACGTGTTCCTGCAATGTAGTGAGTTGTCTATATTTGAGTGGTATCCCTTCACCCTAACCCACTACACCCTCCCCAGTACGTGTTCCTGCAATGTAGTGAGTTGTCTATATTTAAGTGGTATCCCTTCACCCTAACCCACTTCATCCTCCCCAGTAAGTGTTCCTGCAATGTAGTGAGTTGTCTATATTTGAGTGGTATCCCTTCACCCTAACCCACTACATCCTCCCCAGTATGTGTTCCTGCAATGTAGTGAGTTGTCTATATTTGAATGGTATCCCTTCACCCTAACCCACTACACCCTCCCCAGTACGTGTTCCTGCAATGTAGTGAGTTGTCTATATTTGAGTGGTATCCCTTCACCCTAACCCACTACACCCTCCCCAGTACGTGCTCCTGCAATGTAGTGAGTTGTCTATATTTGAGTGGTATCCCTTCACCCTAACCCACTACACCCTCCCCATTACGTGTTCCTGCAATGTAGTGAGTTGTCTATATTTGAGTGGTATCCCTTCACCCTAACCCACTACACCCTCCCCAGTACGTGTTCCTGCAATGTAGTGAGTTGTCTATATTTGAGTGGCATCCCTTTCAGTCTAACCCACTACACCCTCCCCAGTACGTGTTCCTGCAATGAAGTGAGTTGTCTATATTTGAGTGGCATCCCTTCACCCTAACCCACTACACCCTCCCAAGTACGTGTTCCTGCAATGTAGTGAGTTGTCTATATTTGAGTGGTATCCCTTCACCCTAACCCACTACACCCTCCCCAGTTCGTGTTCCTGCAATGTAGTGAGTTGTCTATATTTGAGTGGCATCCCTTCACCCTAACCCACTACACCCTCCCCAGTACGTGTTCCTGCAATGTAGTGAGTTGTCTATATTTGAGTGGTATCCCTTAACCCTAACCCACTACACCCTCCCCAGTACGTGTTCCTGCAATGTAGTGAGTTGTCTATATTTGAGTGGTATCCCTTCACCCTAACCCACTACACCCTCCCCAGTACTTATTCCTGCAATGTAGTGAGTTGTCTATATTTGAGTGGTATCCCTTCACCCTAACCCACTACACCCTCCCCAGTACGTATTCCTGCAATGTAGTGAGTTGTCTATATTTGAGTGGTATCCCTTCACCCTAACCCACTACACCCTCCCCAGTACGTATTCCTGCAATGTAGTGAGTTGTCTATATTTGAGTGGTATCCCTTCACCCTTACCCACTACACCCTCCCCAGTATGTGTTCCTGCAATGTAGCGAGTTGTCTATATTTGAGTGGTATCCCTTCACGCTAACCCACTACACCCTCCCCAGTACGTGTTCCTGCAATGTAGTGAGTTGTCTATATTTGAGTGGCATCCCTTCACCCTAACCCACTCCACCCTCCCCAGTACGTGTTCCTGCAATGTAGTGAGTTGTCTATATTTGAGTGGTATCCCCTAACCCTAACCCACTACACCCTCCCCAGTACGTGTTCCTGCAATGTAGTGAGTTGTCTATATTTTAGTGGTATCCCTTCACCCTAACCCACTACACCCTCCCCAGTACGTGTTCCTGCAATGTAGTGAGTTGTCTATATTTGAGTGGCATCCCTTCACCCTAACCCACTACACCCTCCCCAGTACGTGTTCCTGCAATGTAGTGAGTTGTCTATATTTGAGTGGTATCCCTTCACCCTAACCCACTATATCCTCCCCAGTACGTGTTCCTGCAATGTAGTGAGTTGTCTATATTTGAGTGGCATCCCTTCACCCCAACCCACTACACCCTCCCCACTCCCCAGTACGTGTTCCTGCAATGTAGTGAGTTGTCTATATTTGAGTGGTATCCCTTCACCCTAACCCACTATATCCTCCCCAGTACGTGTTCCTGCAATGTAGTGAGTTGTCTATATTTGAGTGGTATCCCTTCAACCTAACCCACTTTAGCCTCCCCAGTACGTGTTCCTGCAATGTAGTGAGTTGTCTATATTTGAGTGGTATCCCTTCACCCTAACCCACTACATCCTCCCCAGTACGTGTTCCTGCAATGTAGTGAGTTGTCTATATTTGAGTGGCATCCCTTCACCCTAACCCACTACACCCTCCCCAGTACGTGTTCCTGCAATGTAGTGAGTTGTCTATATTTGAGTGGTATCCCTTCACCCCAACCCACTACACCCTCCCCAGTACGTGTTCCTGCAATGTAATGAGTTGTCTATATTTGAGTGTTATCCCTTCACCCTAACCCATTACACCCTCCCCAGTACGTATTCCTGCAATGTAGTGAGTTGTCTATATTTGAGTGGTATCACTTCACCCTAACCCACTACATCCTCCCCAGTACGTATTCCTGTAATGTAGTGAGTTGTCTATATTTGAGTGGTATCCCTTCACCCTAACCCACTACACCCTCCCCAGTACGTGTTCCTGCAATGTAGTGAGTTGTCTATATTTGAGTGGTATCCCTTCACCCTAACCCACTACATCCTCCCCAGTACGTATTCCTGCAATGTAGTGAGTTGTCTATATTTGAGTGGTATCCCTTCACCCTAACCCACTACATCCTCCCCAGTAGGTATTCCTGTAATGTAGTGAGTTGTCTATATTTGAGTAGTATCCCTTCACCCTAACCCACTACACCCTCCCCAGTACGTGTTCCTGCAATGTAGTGATTTGTCTATATTTGAGTGGCATCCCTACACCCTAACCCACTACACCCTCCCCAGTACGTGTTCCTACAATGTAGTGATTTGTCTATATTTGAGTGGTATCCCTTCACCCTAACCCACTACACCCTCCCCAGTACGTGTTCCTGCAATGTAGTGAGTTGTCTATATTTGAGTGGTATCCCTTCACCCTAACCCACTACACCCTCCCCAGTACGTGTTCCTGTAATGTAGTGAGTTGTCTATATTTGAGTGGTATCCCTTCACCCTAACCCACTACACCCTCCCCAGTACGTGTTCCTGCAATGTAGTGATTTGTCTATATTTGAGTGGTATCCCTTCACCCTAACCCACTACACCCTCCCCAGTACGTGTTCTTGCAATGTAGTGAGTTGTCTATATTTGAGTGGTATCCCTTCACCCTAACCCATTACACCCTCCCCAGTACGTTTTTCTGCAATGTAGTGATTTGTCTATATTTGAGTGGCATCCCTTCACCCTAACCCACTACATCATCCCCAGTGCGTGTTCCTGCAATGTAGTGAGTTGTCTATATTTGAGTGGTATCCCTTCACCCTAACCCACTACACCCTCCCCAGTACGTGTTCCTACAATGTAGTGATTTGTCTATACTTGAGTGGCATCCCTTCACCCTAACCCACCACACCCTCCCCAGTACGTGTTCCTACAATGTAGTGATTTGTCTATACTTGAGTGGCATCCCTTCACCCTAACCCACTACATCTTCCCCAGTACGTGTTCCTGCAATGTAGTGATTTGTCTATATTTGAGTGGCATCCCTTCACCCTAACCCACTACATCTTTCCCAGTACGTGTTCCTGCAATGTAGTGATTTGTCTATATTTGAGTGGTATCCCTTCACCCTAACCCACTACACCCTCCCCAGGACGTGTTCCTGCAATGTAGTGATTTGTCTATATTTGAGTGGCATCCCTTCACCCTAACCCAATTCATCCTCCCCAGTATGTCTTCCTGCAAGTAGTGAGTTGTCTATATTTGAGTGGCATCCCTTCATCCTAACGTCGGCTCCTGAAGAGGACTATCTCTCCGTGCATATCAGGAAATCGGACAAGTGAGTTATTACCAAGATGTTTACCTGGTGTTAGTAGTAAATTGTATTGTTGTGTCAATTGATATGTCCTGTTCTCTCCAGTTTATCTTTTTAAGCTTTCGTTTAGTTTTGGAGACATAGTTTGAAGAAAACTAAACATATTACCTAACCCAATTATTTATACAGCTTCCCTACTGAAAGCTGTAGCCGGTCATTATGCATTCTAAAGACAAAACTACCAAAGAGGGAAAGAGAGTAGAGCTGAACTTTAAGATAGCAGTTGATGGACCTTATGGGACACCATCGGATGTCAATCCACATTTTCTGTACAAACTCGACTTGCTTTATATCCTATAATGAACTCATAGCCCAACCAGTCAACCAAAGAATAATCGATAAGGATGTATCAGCTATTATTCACGAGAAACCTGTGAGTTTCACCTTACATTTTATGAACTCAGGACATATTCAAGTACAAGACTACGGTTTTAATTGGAGCTGGAGTCTGAGTAACACCATATGCATCCATATTAAAATCATTGTGGTGAGTAAACAGTATAAATAGAATTTGAATTAGTATAATAAGTATTTAAATTGGTATAATTATTATAATAAGTGTAATTAATTCAATTAGTTTAATTAATACAATAAGGATAATCTTACTATATATAAAGCGAGACGATATATATATATATAAAGGCACCCTTCCGAAGGTAGAAGACTTGTCAATGGAAAACATGTCCAGAACAGTTGTTAACCTTACAGACAAGGAGCTCACCGAAGAGCAACTATATGTCTTCTTCTTGTCTCATAAGTTTGCACCTACACCTCCCCTACCAGATCTGAGTCGCTTCGAGAACGATTTGTGTACATGGTTTTCCAAAATGAGAGCCAAAGTTGTTTTTGATAGCTTCAAATTTGGACCCAACAAAGCAGATAGAAGAGTTACTGACATGGAGCGCTGCCTCATCAAGGCCGAATCATCACGTACTTTTGAATCATGTAAAAACCCTGCACTCGAGGCATTTATTAAGTGCTGCAGAGCAGAAGTTGATCTCCACAGGCCAACTATAATTAGTGTAATTAAGTCAATTAGTTTAATTAGTACAATAAATATAATTATTATAATTATTATGATCAGTATGATTAGAATAATTAGCAAAATTAGTATAACTGGTATAATTAGTATAATTAGCAAAATTGGTATCATTGGATTAATTAGTTAATTTAGCATTATTAATATAATTAGCATATTTAGTTAAATTATCAGAATTAGTATAATTACCATAATCAACATAATTAGCAAAATTAGTATAATAAGCAAAATTAGTTGATTAGCAAAATTAGTATAATTAGCAAAATTAGTATAATTAGAAAAATTAGTGTAATTAGAAAAATTAGTATAATTAGAAAAATTAGTGTTATTAACAAAATTAGTGTAATTAAAGAAATTAGTATAATTAGCAAAATTAGTGTAATTAGCGAAATTAGTGTAATTAGCAAAATTAGTATAATTAGCAAAACTAATATAACTAACAAAATCATTATAATTAGCAAAATTATTATAATTAGTGAAATTAGTAAATTAACCATAATTAGCATAATAATCTAAATAGTATCTCGTTGAGATTATCAAATAGTAACTTACGCAATATTGTGGTCGATTTCTGCCATAAATGATTTAAACAGAATATTTTCTCACTCTTTAATTTTGGCCAATAAGTTCATTTCGTGAGCCACTAATTTTGGGTCTTAGAGTGGCATTTTGTTTAAATGGTGAGTTTAGAAGCACTTACAGTACCTTGTTAAATTAATTATTTTTTTATTATATGTATATGATGTATTATTTTATGGCCTTTCTGAAATGTTTTATTCGGAAGAGAGTTGTGAGATTACACATTTAATTATTGCACCTGTTTGAAACAAATCGTAGTCATTACTAACGAAGTAATGTAAAACTGAAAAGTCAAAAGTAATACAACTATGTGCTTTTAAATTAATACTTTAAAAAAGTAATGTAAATTGTAAAGTAAAATCTATTTAAATTAATTATTTAAAAAACATCAGTTAAAAAGGGTAAGTAATAATACACACCTTAAAGAAAATAATCACACTCCACACAACATTTATTTTTTAAATTTCAAAATAAATCTCTAAATTTCTCGGTGAATGCCGATTAATAAAAACGTTCAAAATGATTGAAAGTTATCTCTCAAAAAAATCCGATTCCATTTATCAATCGGTTGCATTTCTTAAAATGTTAAAAGGGACACCGGTTCTACTGTTCGGTACGGTGTACAATGTTTACCATCCTCAGTGGTAGGTTGATACTATTACTAGTCAAATTGTTCATTAAGATAGCTTAAAATGTCTGGTTACAGCAGTATGTCACAGTGGCGGAGGTCCTTGTCTTTTTTCGTGATCTTCATTTCAATATCATGAGGCTCGTTCCTGGATTCTGAAATGGTCGAGTGACAAAAATCTGTTATTATGTAGTTTTTGGTAAACACCATATTTGATATTTCGTGTTCGGAACGTAAAAGTAGAAATGATCACATTTCATGAAATAATAATTATTGAACAGTTTGTACAAAAATTTAAACGAGAAGAATATTTTTCACTTCTTGTACTTACTATTCACAGCTGCCTAACAAGGTTTACAAAGGGTTCACATTTTGTTTTGTCAGTTGAAAGGTTCGTTCCTACTGAGTAAGGGTCTGAAATAAATTGTTATAATATGATATAGTAGCAAGAAATGCAGATTTATGAAAACGTTCAAAATGATTAATCCGGTTCCATCTATCAATCGGTTGCATTTCTTAAAATGTTAAAAGGGACACCGGTTCTACTGTTCGGTACGGTGCACAATGTTTACCATCTTCAGTGGTAGGTTGATACTATTACTAGTCAAATTGTTCATTAAGATAGCTTAAAATATCTGGTTACAGCAGTATCTCACAGTGGCGGAGGTCTGTGTCTTTTCTCGTGATCTTCATTTCAATATCATGAGGCACGTTCCTGGATTCTGAAATGGTAGCGTGACAAAAATCTGTTATTATGTAGTTTTTGGTAAACACTACATTTCGTGTTCGGAACGTAAAAGTAGAAATGATCACATTTCATGAAATAATGATTATTGAACAGTTTGTAGAAAAATTTAAACGAGAAGAATACTTTTTACTTCTTGTACTTTAACTTACTATTCACAGCTGCCTAAAAAGGTTTACAAAGGGTTCACATTTTGTTTTGTCAGTTGAAAGGTTCGTTCCTACTGAGTAAGGGTCTGAAATAAATTGTTATAATATGATATGTGAATGCTCTAATCTAAATTTTGACATTAAGTCTACCCTAGGGTCCACACATCCAAAATGATTATCTTGAAATTGAAAATTAGCTGGGTGTGCATTTTCCTTTGTCTTACTAACGTGTGTGAGCGCAGTGTAGTGAGAAAGTGTTTTTAACAGATTTATTATTAGACTTAGGATTATGATTTTTAATATATTACATTGATATAAGATTTATTTTTGATAGGTACTTAATAAAGTTGATGAATTTCCCTCCCTATTAAAATTTTAAACCCATTTAGTGAAAATTGATAAACGAAGATCTAGATATTGATACATATTATAACCAACATTGCTTATATTCTGCCTTGTAAACAAAGAGCAAATCTTCTTAATGCCTTCTTCCTGTCCTAAAACTAAAACTTCATCCTATTAAAGTAAAGGCCAGTTGTTACCACAAGCTATTATACCGTCCCTCTCAAAAACATGCCTCAGCCTCCATCAAAAACAATTTTAGTTTTCAGTCCTTCTAGTTTCCAAAAATCTACCGAGCTAGTGTTCTGGTGTGCACAAAAGCCCCTAAGCCCGTGCATTCCTTGCCCCGCTAGCTGCCAGTCCTTGACAAACTTCCAATAGCAAAGATCAACTAGTCATTTACAAATTGAGCACTATACAATTTTAATTGTTTTAAATATTTGACTTTGTAAAATGAGCTAAAACATTGATTTATTAGTTTCATTGATTTATTAGTTTCATTGATATAATAGCAATACATGCAGATTTATGAAAACGTTTAAAATGATTAATCCGGTTCCATTTATCAATCGTTCGGTACGGTGTACAATGTTTACCATCCTCAGTGGTAGGTTGATACTATTACTAGTCAAATTGTTCATTAAGATAGCTTAAAATGTCTGGTTACAGCAGTATCTCACAGTGGCGGAGGTCCTTGTCTTTTTTCGTGATCTTCATTTCAATATCATGAGGCTCGTTCCTGGATTCTGAAATGGTCAAGTGACAAAAATCTGTTATTATGTAGTTTTTGGTAAACACCATATTTCGTGTTCGGAACGTAAAAGTAGAAATGATCACATTTCATGAAATAATGATTATTGAACAGTTTGTACAAAAATTTAAACGAGAAGAATATTTTTCACTTCTTGTACTTACTATTCACAGCTGCCTAACAAGGTTTACAAAGGGTTCACATTTTGTTTTGTCAGTTGAAAGGTTCGTTCCTACTGAGTAAGGGTCTGAAATAAATTGTTATAATATGATATAGTAGCAATAAATGCAGATTTATGAAAACGTTCAAAATGATTAATCCGGTTCCATCTATCAATCGGTTGCATTTCTTAAAATGTTAAAAGGGACACCGGTTCTACTGTTCGGTACGGTGCACAATGTTTACCATCTTCAGTGGTAGGTTGATACTATTACTAGTCAAATTGTTCATTAAGATAGCTTAAAATATCTGGTTACAGCAGTATCTCACAGTGGCGGAGGTCTGTGTCTTTTCTCGTGATCTTCATTTCAATTTCATGAGGCTCGTTCCTGGATTCTGAAATGGTAGCGTGACAAAAATCTGTTATTATGTAGTTTTTGGTAAACACTACATTTCGTGTTCGGAACGTAAAAGTAGAAATGATCAAATTTCATGAAATAATAATTATTGAACAGTTTGTAGAAAAATTTAAACGAGAAGAATACTTTTCACTTCTTGTACTTTAACTTACTATTCACAGCTGCCTAAAACGGTTTACAAAGGGTTCACATTTGTTTTGTCAGTTGAAAGGTTCGTTCCTACTGAGTAAGGGTCTGAAATAAATTGTTATAATATGATATAATAGCAATAAATGCAGATTTATGAAAACGTTCAAAATGATTAATCCGGTTCCATCTATCAATCGGTTGCATTTCTTAAAATGTGAAAAGGCACGACGGTTCTACTGTTCGGTACGGTGTACAATGTTTACCATCTTCAGTGGTAGGTTGATACTATTACTCATCAAATTGTTCATTAAGATTTAAGATAGCTTAAAATATCTGGTTATAGCAGTATCTCATAGTGGCGGAGGTCTGTGTCTTTTCTCGTGATCTTCATTTCAATATCATGAGACTCGTTCCTGGATTTTTTAATGGTCGAGTGACAAAAATTTGTTATTATGTAGTTTTTGGTAAACACCACATTTCGTGTTCGGAATGTAAAAGTAGAAATGATCACATTTCATGAAATAATAATTATTGAACAGTTTGTACAAAAATTTAACCGAGAAGAATATTTTTCACTTCTTGTACTTACTATCACAGCTGCCTAACAAGGTTTACAAAAGGTTCACATTTTGTTTTGTCAGCTGAAAGGTTCGTTCCTACCGAGTAAGGGTCTGAAATAAATTGTTATAATATGATATAATAGCAATACATGCAGATTTATGAAAAAGTTCAAAATGATTAATCCGATTCCATTTATCAATCGGTTGCATTTCTCAAAAAGTTAAAAAGGACACCAGTTACCGTTTGGTACGGTGTACAATGTTTACCATCTTCAGTGGTAGGTTGATACTAGTGAAATTGCCTGGTTACAGCAGTATCTCACAGTGGTGGAGGTCGGTGTCTTTTCTCGAGATCTTCGTTTCAATATCATGAGGCTCGTTCCTGGATTCTGAAATGGTCGAGTGACAAAAATCTGTTATTATGTAGTTTTTGGTAAACACCACATTTCGTGTTCGGAACGTAAAAGTAGAAATGATCACATTTCATAAAATAATAATTATTGAACAGTTTGTACAAAAATTTAAACGAGAAGAATATTTTTCACTTCTTGTACTTACTACTCACAGCTGCCTAACAAGGTTTACAAAGGGTTCACATTTTGTTTTGTCAGTTGAAAGGTTTGTTCCTACTGAGTAAGGGTCTGAAATAAATTGTTATAATATGATATAATAGCAAAACATCAAAATTTTGTTAAATTTTTAATATTTAACAAAATATTATTTTGTATTGTACATGTTATTTCTGGTAATCAGCACAGTTCATGTTCAAAATGCGAAAGTAAATTTGTTCACAGTCAAGTTCAAAATAAGTTAGATAATTTCAATGTGTGTATCAAACAGCAATTGAATTTTAGGAATTCAGCACAATTTTTTATTTGAAAATTGAATTAATTATTATATCTTACTATATATAAAGCGAGACGATATATATATGTGTATATATCCGTGCCATTTTACTGACACCACGGCATCAACTTTAACGCGACTTTCCGCAAAAACCGTAAAAGATATACAACTGAAACTTTTTTGACTGAGTCAAATGCTTTAATGGCCTTCGAATCAGCAAGAAAAAATAAAAAATTGGCCAAGGAATAATAATTTTAGTGCCCAAAATTTGGACTCTTAAGTGGTGTCAAAAACGCGAATTAAATAGGTAATAATTATTTTAGTCTCTCGAGTCTTGACACCACTTTAGGGTAAGACGGGTTCCTGCTAGTATATATAAATCAAGCGTTACATTTCAGCCATGCAAAAATACAATGACATATTTTGATATACTAATTGATAAATGGTACTGCAATATAAGTTGCATAATGTTTGGCCGGATGACAACTAACGAGAAAAATAAACTTGATTACATAATAATTAATTCGGCTGAACCAACACATAGCAGGAGCCACATTAACGTTGGGGCCGTCAAAAATAGAAGTGTTATCACGAAAAAAAGCACTTAAAAAGGGTCATTTTTTACTAACCTTTGATTCTCGTTGAACTGGTTGAAGCTGATATCCTCTCTTTCTTCCTGTTGAACATTCGTATAGTCTCTATACAGCATCATCTTCGTTCCTGGAGTTGGTTATCAATAACTTAAAATAAGAGTAAATTATCATTAATTGACGATATAAAGATCTTCTCGCTTTTGCCATTTGAAATGGAAAGCACCGGATTTCCAGTCAGTTTCTAATATTTACTAGACAATATCACCAAGCTATCAATGGCGTATGTTATTACAATTGACTAGATTCTACGTATTAAGTATAGGTACGTACCGTAATTGTAGCTGCTGATAAAAGCTGAAAGTAGGTTTAAAAACGAAGGCAAATAAGTTTGCTTTTCTAAGGTTGTTATATATCAGGGCTGGATAAACTTCAGCAGTTCAAAACTAATTACAACACTACAAATCTATTACATTTATTGAGTATT
This sequence comes from Bolinopsis microptera, assembly GCF_026151205.1. NCBI lineage: Eukaryota > Metazoa > Ctenophora > Tentaculata > Lobata > Bolinopsidae > Bolinopsis > Bolinopsis microptera. The sequence continues at coordinate 1,078,744 of NC_087080.1, read as the reverse complement.
ATGTAACGCGATGGAAATATTTTAAGCGGGTAATATTATCCTGTCCAAACCCAGGATACATAACATGAAGACTTTGTTGTAACTTTGTATGAGAAGTATTAAAATAAGCCTAATAATGTTAACATTTTTTGGATATTGATTGAGCAGTTTTTTGAAAGATTTCAACGAAAAGAGTAATCCTCCGTATCTTGTACTTACTGCTCACAGCTCATAAAATGGTCAACAAAGGATTCACATCTTTTCAGTTGAAAGGTTCGTTCCTACTGAGTAAGGGTCTGAAACAAATTGTTATAATATGATATAATAGCAATACATCAAACCTTTGTTAAATCTTTGAATAGATTTTGAATTTAATTTAATGTTAAATACATATTTATAAATAATATGTATTTAACATTGAATAATTTTTATGAATGTTTAAAAACACAAATATGTCTCACAGTGATGGAGTTATGTGTCTTTTTTCAGGGTATTCATCACTTATCAATGCCATGAAGCTCGTTTCTGTAATCTGTATTCTGAAATGGTGATTTGATTGCTGAGTGACACATTATTTCTGGTATTGTACATGTAATTTCTGGTAATCAACACGGTTCATGTTCAAAATGTAAAATTTGGTCACAGTTAAATTGAAAATAATTTAGATAATAGCAATGTGTTTTAAAGAGCAATTGAATTTTAGGAATTCAGCACAATAGAAGTGTTGCAGTATATGACGAAAAAAAACAAACACTTTAAGTGGACATTTTTCTTACTAACCTTGAATTCTCATAGATTAATTGGAGGTGATATTCTCTCTCTTTCTTCCTGTTCATCTCTATTCTGTCGACATTCGCATAGACTTTATACATCATCGTCATTGTTCCTGGGGTTGTTAATTAATAACTTGAGATAGGATCGAGTAGATTATCATTAGACCTTATGAAGATCCTCTGGTTTTTGTCATTTGAAATGGAAATCACCGGATTTGCGGTTAGTATCTAATATTTGCTAGACTATATTATCAAGGGTTTATGTTGTAACATTGAGCTAGATTCTACGTACATCTCACGATTGCATTAAGTGTTTTAGTTTAAATTTAATATATTTATGAAACAAAGTGTTTTACTATGTTAGAAAGAAAATGCATTCTTTGTTAAATTTTTGAATTTAAATTGATTTTACATTTTATTTTGCTTTGTCAAATGCTGTTGTGTTGAGATCTCAGAGCAGGTTACCTCGATAACTTTTCTGGGGACTTATGGGTATTGGGTTTCTGCTGTCATACTTTTCCACCCGGAAAACTCCAACATTCATTTTCTTATTTAGATATCTAAGTTAGATTGCAGTATCATCTGAGCTATTTGTCATAGCCCATCAACTGTAAGATTAAATAAATCAGTTTTCTATAGTAATGTAGCCATTAACCAACTCTCCCCCTTAAGACATTATTTTACCCCCTTTCGTCGGTTATGCTGATACTATCCTGGTTGTATGAAGAGTTTAGTTATCATTTTGTAGTGATGATATGGTCATTTAGCATATCCGCTTTTACAATTATACCTGTATTTATACACTCGGGTTCATTAAAATCGAAAATAAATTCCGTTCCTGAGGTGCAGGTCACATCGCTGCTCCCTTTATTGAGAGCTCTGGATTCAATACAATTCACTTCCACCACGGTTCCTGGGACTACTGGGAACTGTGTTGTTGTTCTGATCGCAGTTCTCCACTCAGCCTTCAGTCCCGTACAGCTCACTGTCGATATGTCATATTAAATCACGTTAAACTGATTAATAAGGGTTATTTTGACGGTTTCTTATGTTCTCTTCCGCAGTTCCGCGATTTAGTTTTCCTGTCCCAACCCGAACCCTTTCAAGCAACCTCAAATATAACTATACTATCGTTTGTTAGGGTCCAAGTCTTACATACTGTATACAATTTACCATTCTATAGCGCAGTTAAATTAAATTAAAAACATAACAATAAAGTAAAATTTAAAGTTATCTTACCACAGGCAGTTTTGTTAGTGTTTGGTTTCCATCCAGCGTCACATGTCTCACAGCTTGTCATAGCATCATTCCGATATGTTCCTTCCCCACACGGCTCTGGAATTATAACGTTATTATATATTATTACAACTGGTAAATCGTTGTGGAAGATAAGGAAATCGTTATTATATAAGTACACTTCAGATGTATTTCAATTAAATTAGATTTAAAACAATAGGTGAATAATTAAATATCCACACAACACGGTTTTTTTTATAGAATTATTACCACCCAGACTCTTACGGTTCTTGTCTTTTCGTACCACAAATTTGCCTTCTTGATTCTAAGCCCCTAATAATAATTAATAATTTTAATATAATAAAATCTTGTTAACAATCCTTACCACACGTTGTTCTCGCTGAGTTTCGTTCCTGGCCAAGTTCACAAGTTGTACACAAGGCTGCTCCTTCTGAACTGATCGTGTTATCAGGACATTCTTTACATGTGTTCATATCAATGTTATTGTAGCTTCCAGCTGGACATGGCTCTGAAGAATTAGGAAATCTTTAAGCAGCAATTCGTTTTGAACTACCTTATTATTATTAAGAAGTTATTGTGAGTACCAATATCCTCGGTTTTCATTCTATAGCTCAGTTAATTAAATTTAAAACACAACAATAATATTAAATATTAGCTTTAAAGTTATCTTACCACAGGCTGTTTTGTCAGAGTTAGGTGTCAATCCAGCTTCACATGTCTCACAGCTTGTCATAGCATCATTCCGATAATTTCCTTCCCCACACGGCTCTGGCATTAATAACGTTAAAACTGGCAAATCGTAGTGGAAGCTAAGAAAATCGTTATTATATAAGTATTTAAGTACAGTTTAGATGTGTTACAATAACATTAGATTTAAAACAATGTGTGAATAATTAAATATCCAAACAACCACGGTTTTTTGATAGAATTATTACCACCCAAATTTTACGGTTCTTGTCTTTTCATACCACAAATTTGCCTTCTTGATTCTAAGTCCTATATGGCGCCTTATCCTTATCCCGTCTTAACCCTTATCCTATCTTTGCCCATCTATGTAGATATAATCATCTCAGCTCGATTCTTATTAACAATTCTTACCACATTTTGTTCTCCCTAAATTTCGTTCCTGGCCATGTTCACAAGTTGTACACAAGGCTGCTCCTTCTGAACTGATCGTGTTATCAGGACATTCTTTACATGTGTTCATTGCAATGTTCTTGTAGCTTCCAGCTGGACATGACTCTGAAGAATTAGGAAATCTTTAAGCAGCAATTCGTTTGAACTACCTTATTTAGAAGTTATTGTGAGTACCAATATCCTCGGTTTTCATTCTGTAGCACAGTTAATTCAAATTTAAAACATAACAATAGTATTACATTTTATAAGCTTTAAAGTTATCTTACCACAGGCTGATTTGTCAGAGTTTGGTGTCAATCCAGCGTCACATATCTCACAGCTTGTCATAGCATCATTCCGATATGTTTTTTCTCTACACGGCTCTACAATTTTAATGTTACAAATGGCAAATAGTTGTGGAAGATAAGAAAATCGTTATTATATAAGTACACTTCAGATGTGTTGCAATGTACAATTACATAAGATTTAAAACAATAGGTGAAAAATTAAATATCCACACAACCACGGTTTTTTGATAGACTTATTACCACCCAGACTCTTACGGTTCTTGTCTTTTTGTACCACAAATTTGCCTTCTTGATTCTAAGTCGTATCTGGCGCCTTATCCTTATCCCGTCTTAACCCTTATCCTCTCGTTGCCCATCTGTATAATATAGATATAATCATCTCAGCTCGATTCTTATTAACAATTCTTACCACATTTTGTTCTCCCTGAGTTTCTTTCCTGGCCAAGTTCACAAGTTGTACACAAGGCTGCTCCTTCTGAACTGATCGTGTTATCAGGACATTCTTTACATGTGTTCATCTCAATGTTCTTGTAGCTTCCAGCTGGACATGGCTCTGAAGAATTAGGAAATCTTTAAGCAGCAATTCGTTTGAACTACCTTATTATTATTAAGAAGTTATTGTGAGTACCAATGTCCTCGGTTTTCATTCTATAGCACAGTTAATTCAAATTTAAAACATAACAATAATATTAAATATAATAAGCTTTAAAGTTATCTTACCACAGGCTGTTTTATCAGAGTTTGGTGTTAATCCAGCGTCACATGTCTCACAGCTTGTCATAGCATCATTCCGATATTTTCTTTCTCCACACGGCTCTGGAATTAATAACGTTAAAACTGGCAAATCGTAGTGGAAGATAAGAAAATCGTTATTATATAAGTATTTAAGTACAGTTTAGGTGTGTTACAATAACATTAGATTTAAAACAATGTGTGAAAAATTAAATATCCACACAACCACGGTTTTTGATAGAATTATTACTACCCAAACTTTTACGGTTCTTGTCTTTTCATACCACAAATTTGCCTTCTTGATTCTAAGTCGTATCTGGCGCCTTATCCTTATCCCGTCTTAACCCTTATCGGTTCTTTTGCGATAGTCAAAACGCGACAACTAGCGCTGGATGGCGACAACTAGCGCTATCCAGCGCTAGTTGTCGCCATCCAGCGCTAGTTGTCGCTATCCAGCGCTGGATAACGCTGGCCAGCGCAAAATATATATGTTCGATAATTGTCGCTATCCAGCGCTAGTTGTCGCCATCCAGCGCTAGTTGTCGTCATCCAGCGCTAGTTGTCGCTATCCAGCGCTAGTTGTCGCTGGCTATGCGACACTGTCGCACGCGATAGTTTGCGATGGCCAGCGCAACTGGCCATCGCAGAAAACAGTTCGATAACTAGCGCTGGATAGCGACAACTAGCGCTGGATAGCGACAACTAGTGCTGGCCAGCGCTGGCCAGCGCTAAGCGATAGCCAGCGCTGGCCAGCGCTGGCCATCGATATCCAGCGCAAAATTTTTGCGCTATTACTCGTCAGCTAGCGCTGGCCAGCGCTAGCCAGCGCTAGTTGTCGCTATCCAGCGCTGGCCAGCGCTAGCCAGCGCTAGTTGTCGCTATCCAGCGCTAGCCAGCGCCAGCCAGCGCTAGTTGTCGCTATCCAGCGCTAGCCAGCGCTAGCCAGCGCTAGCCAGCGCTAGCCAGCGCTAGCCAGCGCTAGCCAGCGCTAGCCAGCGCTAGCCAGCGCTAGCCAGCGCTAGCCAGCGCTAGCCAGCGCTAGCCAGCGTTAGCCAGCGCTAGCCAGCGGTAACCAGCGCTAGCCAGCGCAATGTGTCAAAATCATATACTTGCGATATTACTCGGATGATGATTAATCACTTTACACTTGACTGTCACGTGCCTTTTTTAATCCATTCTCTGACTCTAGCTGGTTCTGAACGACTTTTCGAAACCCCAACCCTCTAAGTTTAATCTGATCCCAACCCTAACCCTAACCCAATCCTTAACAAAAACATATGCTGAAACCCTAACAATAACGAGAAATTAGACTAACTTCCTTATACGGTCATATCACGTGATCGATACTTGTACAGTTTTTCGCCAATATCTCGTCAGGAGAGCATTTTAACCCTATGTCATGGGCCCATGGGGGTTGATTCGGAATTAGCGTCCGAAAATACATCGATTGAAGTTGGACACAACCATCGGGGGCCCTTTTAGAACAATCTCGAAGATCGACTGTAGAGTGATTTAGCACGCTCGATATTAGTATTACTCGTCAGCCAGCGCTGGCCAGCGCAATATAGTTGCGATATTACTCGTCAGCTAGCGCTGGCCAGCGCTGGCTAGCGCTGGTTAGCGCTGGCTAGCGCTGGTTAGCGCTGGCTAGCGCTGGTTAGCGCTGGTTAGCGCTGGTTAGCGCTGGCTAGCGCTGGCTAGCGCTGGCCAGCGCTGGTTAGCGCTAGCTGACGAGTAATAGCGCAAAAATTTTGCGCTGGATATCGATGGCCAGCGCTGGCCAGCGCTAGTTGTCGCTATCCAGCGCTAGTTGTCGCCATCCAGCGCTAGTTATCGAACTGTTTTCTGCGATGGCCAGTTGCGCTGGCCATCGCAAACTATCGCGTGCGACAGTGTCGCATAGCCAGCGACAACTAGCGCTGGATAGCGACAACTAGCGATGGATGGCGACAACTAGCGCTGGATGGCGACAACTAGCGCTGGATAGCGACAATTATCGAACATATATATTTTGCGCTGGCCAGCGTTATCCAGCGCTGGATAGCGACAACTAGCGCTGGATGGCGACAACTAGCACTGGATAGCGCTAGTTGTCGCCATCCAGCGCTAGTTGTCGCGTTTTGACTATCGCAAAAGAACCCCCTTATCCTCTCGTTGCCCATCTGTATAATATAGATATAATCATCTCAGCTCGATTCTTATTAACAATTCTTACCACATTTTGTTCTCCCTGAGTTTCTTTCCTGGCCAAGTTCACAAGTTGTACACAAGGCTGCTCCTTCTGAACTGATCGTGTTATCAGGACATTCTTTACATGTGTTCATCTCAATGTTCTTGTAGCTTCCAGCTGGACATGACTCTGAAGAATTAGGAAATCGTTAAGCAGCAATTCGTTTGAACTAGCTTATTAATATTAAGAAGTTATTGTGAGTAACAATATCCTCGGTTTTCATTCTATAGCACAGTTAATTCAGATTTAAAACACAACAATAATATTAAATATAAGCTTTAAAGTTATCTTACCACAGGCTGTTTTGTCAGAGTTTGGTGTCAATCCAGCGTCACATGTCTCACAGCTTGTCATAGCATCATTCCGATATGTTCCTTCTCCACACGGCTCTGGAATTAATAACGTTAAAACTGGCAAATCGTAGTGAAAGATAAGAAAATCGTTATTATATAAGTATTTAAGTACAGTTTAGATGTGTTACAATAACATTAGATTTAAAACAATGTGTGAAAAATTAAATATCCACACAACCACGGATTTTTGATAGAATTATTACGGCCCAGACTCTTACGGTTCTTGTCTTTTCGTACCACAAATTTGCCTTCTAAGTCCTATCTGGCGCCTTTTCCTTATCCCGTCATTACCCTTAACCTATCTTTGCCCATCTATATAATCATCTCAGCTCGGTTCTTGTTAACAATTCTGACCACATTTTGTTCTCCCTGAGTTTCGTTCCTGGCCAAGTTCACAAGTTGGTTTCCATTCTATAGCACAGTTAATTCAAATTTAAAACACAACAATAATATTAAATATAAGTTTTAAAGTTATCTTACCACAGGCTGTTTCGTCAGAGTTTGGTGTCAATCCAGCGTCACATGTCTCACAGCTTGTCATATCATAATTCCGATATTTTCCTTCTCCACACGGCTCTGGAATTAATAACGTTAAAACTGGCAGATCGTAGTGGAAGATAAGAAAATCGTTATTATATAACTATTTAAGTACAGTTCAGATGTGTTACAATAACATTAGATTTAAAATTGAAAAATTAAATATCCACATATTCCACGGTTTTTCGAGGAAATTATTGCCACCCAGACTCTTACGGTTCTTGAAATTTTCGTACCACAAATTTTCCTTCTTGGCTCTAAGCCCAATACTAACTCAAATTGCTATCAGTCATTTGCATTAGGATTAACGCTAAAAATTCGCCTCATCAACAAACTATGCAGCACAATGCACATTGCACAATGCACATATTGTGTAAACTCTGCAAAATAAATATTGAACCAAAAAAGTTTTCAGTTTGTCTGGTAAAATACCTTACTGCTTATGTTGAAGATATTTTGTAAAAACATCAGTTTTCAATTGATAATTGTTTCAACCTTAGGAGCTGAAAATGGCTTGTCTCCATGATGTCTACTACAAAATATGCAATATTTCTAAATTATAGTTAGCTATTTTGCAATCTGAAAGAATATGATTTTATTTTATTCGGAGAACAGTAATTGATAAAATTATGACCACTTTATTAAGTTATAAATAACAATATGTAGTAACTATCCTATATCCCATATCCTATAATATATGCGTTTATGTCAAATAACTAAATAACAAACTTGAAATTTAGACAGAAAACACGTAATCACAAGCTTACGAGAGAATCAGCAAGTTGGCGTATATGTAAATTAAAGTTATTGTTACTTTGTTAAACCAATGCTTGTTGTTATTAGTCACCTGGTTGTGTTCCGTAGTAATCAGATGCTTCGTCATAGGAAGAGAACTCTATCTTTGTCACGTCCCTGTTCCAGTACGTGCTCCAGTCACTGCGACTACACGTTGCTTGAGAGAGCAGTATGTTGAGCACCTCTACCTCGTTACAGTGTATCACTACTCTAACACCTGCAGTTCTGGTTATACGCCACACCTTGACAGCAGTAGAGGGGGGTTTAACAGGGAGGTTAGTGGAGGATGTGGTGCACCCGTTGAGGATGTATTCTGTAGTAGATCTGAAGTAGAGGTAGACTGCTCCTGCAAACTGTCCCCCAGCAGAGTAGAAGTTCACTACCACCTGCACACTCTTCAGCACACTATTAGTTTTAATTTCTAAAGGTGTCGACTCAAGATCCCACTCTATTTTCACGTTACGTTCGACTGGTAACCAACCTGTTAATTGTATGTTTAATTCATGACTACTGAGCAACGATTCATGAATATCATGAATTTAAAGAAGAGGTGTTCTAGAAAAATTGTAAAGGAATTGTATGAATGTCGCCCATAGTTTATTCTAAGAATTTAAGGGCCCGACCATACTATGACTGTTGTCACCATGACTGTTGTCATGGTGCGGTCAGATGTAATGACCATATGTACGTAGTGTGTTTATAGGGCGTGCCAAGGATACGTGACAACTCCTCAGGCACTCGGCTTTTCAAAAGCCGTACCTAGCTGATAATCCGTGCCTGACGTGACTGCAGGCACAGTCTATTCAGTACTCGTGCCAACCGTCATGGATAACACGACGTCACGATTACCTAATAAGGTCAATATTTTGCGTGATATGGACATTTGCAGTGCAGAATGCAAAGATAGACGATAGTACTATAGTACAGACAGATCCGTCTAAAATAATCGATCTACTGACAGAAGAAGCTTCCAAAGGATTTATGACGTTTTTAGGTTCAATTTTAAGTTTCATTCGGGTGGCCAACTTTTCCAAAATTGTCCACGTGTCTTAAGGCCACTTTTTGCCACTTTTGCCACTTTTTACCTCCTTTCTTGTTTGTCAAATATCTTCAGCTGTGAACATCGTAGAAGGATACGAATTAATAGAGGGTAATTATCATATCGACGAGAAAAACTTTTGTAAGACAAATGTTCATGTCAGACACTGACAATTAGATAATTGGATAGTTACTAATTAGCAAGTAACCAAAAATCACAAAAATGTTTATTGGCTCAAAATTATCGGAATTTCTTGAAATACCGGGAAAGGTAGTATAGGTAGTTTATGAAAAGACTTTCGAAAATTTAAATTTTGTTTTCCGCCAAAAGTTTTTTCGAATAGAAGTTCTAATGAAAGCATCAAACCATGGTTTGGTGGCCGAACTGCATCCGACCGAATTGGTCCCCACTGGGAAACAGATTGGTCCCCACTGGGAATCGAACCCCAGTCGTCCGTGTGGGAAGTAAATGTATTAAAACAACTAAACCACCCGGCCGACGTGACAGCACTCACATTTTACTATTTTCATCCAAAATAATTTATGTTTAGAAATCGAGCCTAAAATCATGACAAATGGCACAGTGTGTTAAGAGGCCGTGCCTTTACTCGTGACAACAGTCATAGTATGGTTCTTACTTCCTTTTCCCATAGGAAGTATACAAATTTGCGAAATTTGTGACTAAAATTATGGTATTACCAAAATGTTTGTAACCAAATTTATTGTGAACCAAATTTATTGACCTTAGTCCTTAAGGTATTTTTTATGCGATACATCGCATAAATATCATTATGGTAAACTTTTAATCAGTATATTATGTAATCATTTGATTTAACCTGTTATCCGGTTTGCAGGAACCATGTAATTCAAATTTTTCCCGATTACTTCATTTCTCGATTACTTCGCTGCCTATTAGGTGCCTTGCCGTCACTCGATAGGCAGCAGTATTTATGCGACCAGCTCTGTAAACATTGTTTCTTACAACGATATATTATGCTATCTTTTATAATCCAATATTCTAGAACTTTACACCTTGTTGTATTTACAAAAGATCAAAGCATACAGACTGTTACAATGCTGAAAAACAGCAAACTTTTTTCCCTAGAGCGTTAATTGTATTGACGGAGGTCACTAGTATCAAGATCTTAGTTTTAAGTTATATTCAAACAAAACACTTATTCAACAATAGATGTATCTCCAATCAGATAATGTAACTACACAAGCCACAGCAATTATAAGTCTATGATATGTAGCAATTATAAGTCTATGATATGTAGGCTAAGACATCTAGAAAATGCCGTTTTGAGTATAAGTTGTTAACTCAGAGTCAGACCCCTGTTTGTTTCAGCTGTTAGATTTAGCATGAAGCAAACAGAAGAGTGAATTACCGAGAATTAAACAATTTGAACTTATTGTAGTGGCACCAGATCAGGATTTTTAATGTTTTCATTTAGTTCTTGATTCTTTTCTGTTTGATCCCTGTCACCCTGTGGTCAATTCAAAGATAATACTTTTGACACTTGCACTTCTACTGGATAAACTTCACCTCATTGGACACACTACCTACAGCTATTATCCCGACGTACACTAAGTATCAGCCCGAAAGCAGCTCAAAAATATTTCTACTGAGTTTCATTAATTTAGTTAACCTAAATTCGTTACAATTTGCAGGCCGTGAATGAATGGGGAAAATGAGCGACCGATTACATTCCCGGTATCATTTTGCATAAATTTGAGAACGGTAACTTAAATTGATCTACTTCCTTTGTGTCTGGAAAAAGGAGATACGGTCGATGGTCCAATCTACCCAATTTTTGGTTTTGGTGAAAAGTATTTAATACTATAATTATCTCATTTCAACGGGTATAAGTGGTACTATTTCTATTTTCTATAACGATAAATTATTGATCTATTTTTGATCAATGATAAGTAAAATAGCAGCTCATGCATGCACACGTCACGTAACTTACCACAGAGAGATAGCGAGATGATTTGTAGGAATATTAACTTCGTTTGAAGATTCCGCATGTCTACCATTCTACATTGTTAGAAAAATCGATGTTTAACTTTAAACGAAATATCAACAACTGAAGATTGAGGAAAGTACATAATACAAGTTTAATAATTAACTCGCCCCACGAAAAACCTCACCGAACCTCCACGCGGTGTGGGGTGGGTGATTCGAACGGGAGGTGCATGGGTGTTTCTAACCTATGCAAAGGAAGGGACTAGCCATCTCTACAACAAGGAAAGGCTCTAATAGCCTCTACTAACCTTAGAACCGCAGCATAACCCCTTTTCCCAAAGGCAAATAACACCTTCCGCAGGAAACTAACACGCTCACAGGCTCCCACATGACGTGTAACCCCAGTACAGGGTTTGGTTTTGAATCGGACACTGAAAACAACGATAGAGGAGCGGTCTACACGCTCACAGACTACCACGTCTCGTGTAACCGCAGAACTCTAACACTTAACAGACTCTAACACGCTCACGTTTCGTGTACCCTAGGATTTGGTTTTGGATCGGAAACTCAAAACAACGATAGAGGAGCGGTCTACACGCTTACAGCTTTACAGGCTACCATGTCTCGTGTAACCCCAAGATTTTACACGTTCACAGGCTACCACGCCTCGTGTATCCTAGGATTTGGTTTTGGATCGGACAATCAAAACAACGATATTAGAGCTAGGAGCGGTCTACACGCTCATAGACTACCACGTCTCGTGTAACCCCAGGATTTAACACGCTCACAGGTTACCACGCCTCGTGTAACCCCAGGATTTAACACGCTCATAGACCACCACGTCTCGTGTAACCCTAGGACTCTAACAATTAACAGACTCTAACACGCTCACATGCTTCCACGTCTCGTGTACCCTAGGATTTGGTTTTGGATCGGACACTCAAAACAACGATAGAGGAGCGGACTACACGCTCACAGGCTAGCATATCTCGTGTAACCCCAGGATTTTACACGTTCAAAGTCTACGACGTCTCGTGTAACCCCAGGATTTAACACGCTCACAGGCTACGACGTCTCGTGTAACCCTAGGATTTAACACGCTCACAGGCTACCACGTCTCGTGTAACCCCAAGATTTAACACTCTCACAGGTTACCACGTCTCGTGTAACCCCAGGATTTAACACGCTCCCAGGCTACGACGTCTCGTGTAACCCTAGGACTCTAATACTTAACAGACTCTAACACGCTCACAGGCTTCCACGTCTCGTGTACCCTAGGATTTGGTTTTTGGATCGGACACTCAAAACAACGACAGAGGAGTGGTCTACAGTGACGTTACAGGAACATTGCATACTCCTACGAGTTGCACGTAGCAGGCATGCCGCATGACCGGAACTCCCTGTCTCCTCATCGTTAACCCGTAAGGGGTTGCACCAGGGGCGGTGGTAACAGAACTTAAAGACTCTCGGAGTCTGTTCTCGATATCTATGTATAATATAATTATGGTATTTAACTTAAGAGTCTCTCTCTCTAGCAGCAGGAGTTGGAGAATGGGGACAGGTGTGAAAGCCACCGCAAGGAAGGCTTACAGTCGACGCCGACCAATCAAAAGAAAAAAGACTAATTAACTCGCCAGAGTGCTTATATCACGTGAATTAAATGAATTTGTGGATTTGCAGCCGAACGAAACGGTTTTATAACCCCTAATCCAATCCAGTAACCATGACCCCGAAGCTGATCACTATAATGACCGTAATTCGTGTTTTACAAGCCTGTCGTGTGACCAAAACAGTTTTTGCCGATAACTTCTTGGGCAAGCGTTTCAACCCTATACATTTATAGCAACCCTATATATATTTATAGCAGGTAATTCGGAATCAGCGTCCAAAATACATCGAACGAAGCTTATACTATTGACATTTTACATACTTTCATGGCTGGGCTCTTTCCTAAACGTTTCAAATATCATCGGCGAGTGATAACTAGAAGAAAGCCCATGCTCTACACCATCTACCCTCTTCTAAAGACTAAATAAGCGGGTCTACAATCACCATCTTGCGATTAATTTTGCGATTAAATAATTTTAATCTTATACCTTTCTAGAGGCAAACATCATATTATATGATACTCGAAAACCCGTGGTCACAGGGAGAAAGCTAATAGTATTTTTTGTTAGTAAGTTTAAATTGCATCAAAAAATATCCTACTCAACCGAAGATACAGCCGATTAAAATGTTGCTCGCACTAAACACAACGTAATATCAACAAAACCGATAAAAATGCCGTTTTAACCATCTTTGCACGTGCACGTGCGTGTAACAACCCTCGTTATCCTGGTTACTATACAACCTTTTGCTTCTTACCTAATTTGCACGTGGGCGGTCGTACAGACATTGTACAAACAAAGATAATTCTCTGAATTATTATAGTACTAGAAAACCCGTGGTCACCGGGAGGAACCTATTAGTATTCTTTGGCAGTCAGTTTTAATCGTGTCAAAAAATATTCATCCCCACTGAAGATACAGCCGATTAAAATGTTGCTCGAACTAAACAAAACGTAATATCAACAAAACCGATAAAAATTCCGTTCGCCAATCATTGCACGTGCACGTGCGTGTAAAAATCCTCGTTACCATGGTTACTATGCAACTTCTTATTTTTCATCTAATTTGCACGTGGGCGGTCGTACATACAGACAACAAAAAGAATTTTCTGAATTATAGTAGAGATTATATGACTAGAAAACCCGTGGGAGGAAGCTAATAGGATTCTTCGTTGGTAAGTTTAAATGGCATCAAAAAATATCCTACACATGAACCGAAGATACAGCCAATTAAAATGTTGCTCGTACTAAACACAGCGTAATATTAATAAAACTGATCAAAATGACGTTAAAACAATCATTGCACGTGCACGTGCGTGTAATAATCCTTGTTACCATGGTAACTACGCAACTACCTATTTCTCGTCTGATTTGCACGCGGGCGGTCGTACAAACGACAAACAAAGATAATTCTCTGAGACTTATAAGTAAGATATAGATTATAGAGGCAACAAAAAGGTGCATTCAAAAGAAAAAATGGTTCGGCTCTATCACAAATTTCATTTTGCATCTTAGGGCTTTAGGGGGGCACAAAAATCATTGATGTTAAGTACGCCGAAAAACCAGTCGAAAATACGCCGTTTGTCTAAATTCTAAGACATACGTGAAATACGGCACATTTTGCAGCTTTAGAACTTTAGAAAAAAAAGTTTGATGTTAAATTTTGTCCGAATACTGAATACGCTCGTATGCCGTACGTTTATAAGATACGCTACGTACTTAACATCCTTGGCCAAATTGTCGTTTGAATGTGGGATAATTTTGGAAAACTTAACTGAAGTAGTAGTACTAGCAAAACTGCGCGTTTTGCTCTAGAAACACACTTTTTAGAGATTTTTTACCGGCGTATCCTCTAAAATCACCTAATTTGTTCAATTTTAGGAGGGGCGCCAAAAGGGAAGGGGGCATCAACAGGGGGCGCTTTTTCGGCGCCAACAGGCAACGTTACAGTTACACCACTGATTCAAGTGCGACCTATTTCTGTAATTTAGTATATTGTGTCATGTTAACTGTTACTAAGGACAAATAAGACCGTCATTGCATGACTTTGCAACGTGGCTATGGACGGGATGGTATTCAATTCAATGTGATCATTTGCATTTTGCGGCGAGGTAGTGCAGTGGGGAAAAAGAGAAAACACACTATATTACAAATGTTTTGAATTGTCTTGCTTAAAACTTTAAAAGTTGAAGACTGACAGCTCATGAAAACCATACTCAATGCCAAATTCCAATGAGTGGTAAAGCTTCTAGAATTTTCTATCACAAAACAGAGCGACCAGTGGGCCTAATGGCATCATCCTGCTCGCTGCGTCTTTGGTGTTCGTTACCAAAATCAGTTGTTATCGATTTTACCCGAGAGAAAACGTCCGCGGTAAATTTAGATTTCCAGAGAGCGGGAGTTAAAACCAAACGTCAGGCACAACTCTAACTCTCTAAGAGAACTCTGGCCGGCCAGGTTTGTGTCCGGACATTGGGAGAGGGAGACATCTTAATATGCTAAACTAATGGTAAGCACCCATTAAAATAGGATAAACTATGCTCATCCACGTGAGATTCCTTGTCCAAACGTTGACCGTTTAGAGCTGATTTGCATTGCCAACTTGGAGATTCTTTCCGAAAGTGGTTGGTTTCGGGCTGGGGCATTGGGAGAGCAAAGAGGGACAAATCTTAATATGCTAAACTAATGGTAAGCACCCATTAAAATAGGATAAACTATGCTCATCCACATAGGATTCCTTGTCTAAACGTTGACCGTTTAGAGCTGATTTACATTGCCAACTTGGAGATTTTTCCGAAAGTGGTTGGTTTCGGGCTGGGGCATTGGTTGTCATACGTTGTATGACCCGCCGCGCACGAGTGCGCGGCTCGCCCTGTATTTTGATTGCGCGGCTCCCCATGTATCGTAGAAACTCTACAAGTACAGGATCTATAGTGAAACGACATTGGGGGTCACGACGTGATACAAGGCATTGGGAGAGCAGAGCGGGACAAATCTTAATATGCTAAACTAATGGTAAGCACCCATTAAATTAGGATAAACTATGCTCATCCACATGGGACTCCTTGTCTAACGGACGGTTAACTTTAAGAGCTGCTTTACTAAGAAACTTGGTACCTTGAATTATTGAAGTGGTGGAATTGCCGGCCCAGTCTACAAGACGCAGCTTACTGTACTAAGAAACTTGGTACCTTGAATTATTGAAGTGGTGGAATTGCCGGCCCAGTCTACAAGACGCAGCTTACTGTACTAAGAAACTTGGTACCTTGAATTATTGAAGTGGTGGAATTGCCGGCCCAGTCTACAAGACGCAGCTGACTGTACTAAGAAACTTCATATGGAAGATAATTGTGTCCTTTAAGAGTTCGGGTGATCCTGTAGAATTGCAGGTCACTCTATACTCTGTAATATGCAGAGACCACAGTCCAAACGGTATATATATATATATCTAACTATGGTCCAGTTGGCAGTTATGAAGGTTATTTTGATTGTTGATTGGGACTGTCCAAAAAGTGCTAACCAATGTTAACGGAATAGAAATTTAATGCACAATGATTATCTGAGTTGTGAAATTTCTGAAATCCTACACACCTAATATTATTTATTCATTATCAATTATCTTTTCTTAATCTTATTATTGTAAGAAAAGATAATGAAAAAATGATAATATACCTACAATTTTACGTGCTTATTGTCACAAAATCTTAATTTCTCTTTTAAAGTAAAAGAAAATAATCTGAACATTAAGATTCTATAAACGAGCCAGTTAGTAAAGACAGGAAAGGTGTGCAATGGGAGAGCCAAGCTCGCAAGATTTGTCGAATTATTATATGTTATACTTATAGTATAACTGTTATAGGTACTCATTTTGTGTCATTTCGTTGTAGCCCAATGCGATTGTTTAACTTTAACTTTAAGTTTATGAAGAATTATGTAATTACAGATAGTGTCATTTCCTTTTAGCCCAATGCTAATGTTTAACTTTAAGATTTATGAAGACTTATGTAATTACAGATAGTGTCATTTCCTTGTAGCCCAATGCTAATGTTTAACTTTAAGATTTATGAAGACTTATGTAATTACAGATAGTGTCATTTCCTTGTTGCCCAATGCTAATGTTTAACTTTAAGATTTATGAAGACTTATGTAATTACAGAGAGTAGCAGAGAATTTTTGCGTGTGGCTCGAAAACACAATTATTAGACCAAAAATAAGTTTTTAGCAATTTTAAACGGGAAAAACGTCCGCGGTAAATCTAGATTTGCAAAAATCAGGAGTTAAAGCCAAAGGTGAGGCACAACTCTAAAATAACTCCGGTTAGTTCTGGGTCCTGGCATAACATAAGTTGAGAGACGTCATGAGAAAATCTGTATATGCTAAAATGAATGTAATGGTAAGTACAGTACTGCCAATTAAATCAGGATAAACTCTGTTTATTAACATGAGACTCCATGTTGACAGTTTAGTCTTAGAGCTTATGTATTAAGCAACGTAATACCGTTGTTGCGCGTAAAGAAACAAAAGCGCTGGTACAGTGATTTTCAGTGTTCATATGTACTGGCCAGAGAGTCGACGAATTTCTTGCGGTTGTTAAAACACGTAGTGGCAAATCTAGCAACGACTCTCGTGAGGTGGACTTGACTTGTTCGCGATTAATTCAATGATTTCACAGTTTTTGCTGATGAATTTGAGGACGTTTGCTCTAGGGATGACAGTGTAAACAGAATAAGATGTCGCAGATGGTTTAATTGGATTTGATATGATTGACTGGATCTTGTCTAGGACTTTTCGCCTCGATGCAGCGTTAAGATCACAATGGTTAAGGAAGTGATCTTCATTCTCAATAATAACAGAACCTAAGACTATATTGCACCAGGAGCATATTCGCTCATCGCGAGGAGTTTGATTATATTGGCCAAGTTCAATTTCGAGTCGATGTGCACTGATCCGCAGTCTTGTGATATTAGCACGGTCTGCATATTTAATGACACTGTCTAGGTTAAGGTAATACTCTTTGTTAAATTTGGATTTTAGGTCACGATAGAATTCTAATTTCCGAGAAGTGTTGATACAGGACCCCCAATATTCTCTAATTCTAAAACTACATTTCAAAGTTTTAGTAGTGTGGTGTGAATATTTTACTCCCGATGGGTTGTGTTGATTGCGGAGGAATTCGTTTCTTGAAACCGTTGTGAATAAGAAAGTCCTCTTTTAGTGGTTTTGCGATACTCGGGTTTCTTTCGAAAATTAACTTGGAGTGATTGTTTTTGAGTGTGCGGTAGGCTGTGACATGATCGGTAGAGAAACATGGGTCTAGCGCGAGGACAGGCTCCAAACCCCTGTACCAGTCCAATTTCATGTTCATCTGTTCTTTGAAAGCTAAGGAGACAAGGGAGTTATCTTTGAGATTTTTCAAGCGTCGGCTATATTTGAGAGTGAGGTTAATACATTCATAGATTAATCATGGGTAGCGGCTTGACTCACCCCAGACGCCTGCGTTGCTGGTTTTACGATTTACACCCAGTGACCATTTAAGAAAGTGAAGGTGAACTTTTTCGCTGTTCAGAAGGTTAATTTTCTTGAGGATACTAGTTTGAAATTTTTTTTGTGTCGGGATCCATATTGAGATCGACTTGTTTTGTAATGTGTTTTATGATAGTCATATTAGGTGTGTAAATAGGCGCTGCGTAAAGAACGATAGGTTTAATAAGACCATCAAAGAGTGTTGTTAGAGAGCGGAATGATAATTTGGATTTCTTTACTGAACTTTTCACGGCATAAAGTGCACGCATGGCTTTCTTTTTGAGCTCAGCTCGGGCATTTGTGAATGTGCCGGATTTGTGTATTTCGATTCCTAGATAACAGTATGAGTGTATGACTCGACTTCTTCTAACAAGTGATTACCAATTTTGAGGGGAACCGGCTGATAATTATCAAAACAGGAATTAAATTTCATGAGTTTAGTTTTATCTGCATTAATTTCGACGCCCCATTCCAAGCAGAAATTGGAGGGTTTTGGGGTCCAGTGCCAAGAGTATCAGATCATCTGCCCATAGTAAGTGACTGATAAGTTGGTTCATTAGTTTCGGACAGTTATCATATTCTAGTCGAGGGGAAATATCTCTGATGTATATCTTAAAAAGATCAGGGGAAAGTGGAACATTATAACATTTGAATATAATTTGAAACATTACAGAAATGTTGTACAAATCGCTCAAACACACACACTAGGTTTTAATTCGGTAAAATTCCATTCGAAAATTAAATGATTCTCAAAATGTAGGTGTCTAATGAAAATGTGATACTGTGTGACAAAGTTAAGAATGTCGTAGTGAAAGAGAGTTAACTGTCGATAAATTCATGTGAGGTACTATCGAAGTTCAAAATGTTGTGATGGGTGACATGATAATGACTGATAAGAAAAAGTTTTCATGTCCACTGTGCCATAATCCAAAACAGTGTGATGACTGTCAAAGTGTCGACCACTAGGTACTTGGACGAACAAGTGTACTATACCCGAGGTGTTCTGAGAGAATAAGGGGGCAGGCTCGGGAACACGAACGCGCGCTAGTCGCTAGGGCAAAAAAGTGAAATGCACAGTAAGCAAGTTAAAAAAAGGAAAATTAAAATGCCGTTTGGGCCAAATGCAGTGAGCCAGTAAGGTACGGTCGTAGGAGCAAGTGGCTCTGAAGACTAAAACTGATGAGACTGATAAGGCTGATGCTGAAAATGAAGACTAAAAGAGGGGGAAGCAAAGGAGAAGGAAAGGATGCAGGGGGACAAGAAAAAAGAAACAAGACTAAGAGTGGAGACAAACCACCTGCTGAGGTCTGGCTAAAATCAGAATGCAGTGAGCGGCCCGTGTAACATAATCGTCCGTGGCAGTCTACCCCGTACGCAGACTACGGTCCAAGATTTCAGGCGCCAGAATACACCTTTTTGTGCAGAGCTGGTCACGACCAGGGACCTCTCGGATACCCCGTCTCGGAGGTCGGGCCAATGGAGCGATCCATTGCTGTACTAACAAACATTGTAACCCTATCACTCTGAAGGCCCCATAGTTCCTACATGGACGCACGGCCGGAAGCCCATGTAGGGACGGAAAGTCCCAAGAGTCGCTCATAGCATCCGTCACAGATCCAAAGCAGAAGGAGAAGGAAGGAAAGAAAGAACGAGAAAAGCAGAAGAGAGCTGAAGGACTACTTTCCATCTTCATCACGAAGGCTGTCTTTGTGCTTGAGGTTCAGACTGTACATTTCTCTGGATGACCCTGTTCAGTTCCTTTATTGATATCAAATTTTTCGCTGACAAATTCAGATAGTTTTATCTGGCCAGTGTAATTTTATACATATGTTTAAGAACATTAAATGTTTTGCCAGTGATACCTAGTTTAGCTAATTTTAAGAAAAGAGCTTCAAGGCAAATAAACAGAGTCGAAGGCTTTCCGGAAGTCCACAAAAACAGCATAGACGGGAACCTTGAGCTTTTTGTATTTTGACGTAATGGTGTTGAGTGTGAGTATGTGGTCATATGTTTTAGCTCCTTTAGCGAAGCCAATTTGATTTATGGGGTCCGGGTTGTATTCATTTTCAATAGTGAAAAGGAGGGAGTGTCACGCCACGCCCACTGTAATTGGGCGTGGCTTACGGAACTTTCAGGAAATCGAATTACGTGAGTTATTAAAAGGTTGCGTGTGGGTAGTCACTTTTGGGCCACCCTGTATGTTTCTGACAACTTATAATTATATTAACATCTCGACCGTGAAAACTAAAACTTGAAACAATATTGATCGTTTCAACTGGTTTTGTTTTCAGAGTTTGGATTACCTGGGGACCCCAGGCTATTATGTTCATAATTCGGCGGAATGACAGGCTGAGCGCCGCCCAGTAAAGTTTGGACCGACTGCTATAAACATTGTTTGGTGTCACTAGATGAATCAAAAACAAAATTTAAAAATAAATTAGATGAAATATATATATTTCATAAGTACTGTTGATAGTAATAAAGTCAAAGAGATATTCTAAAATATTACTAATCGAAATTAGGCCACAAAAAGTAATAAATCTAAAAAAGAAAACTACAAAAGGAATTCTAGAAATACTAACCAGTTTATTATACCATATATATTTAATGGTTTGCGTTATCAGTTCAAAACGTCACCTAAATTAAAGCGCTCTCCCAGTCCCCGATTTGTATCACGTGGTGACCCCCACTGTCGCTTCACTATAGTGTACCCCTGTGGCTGCAGAGTTTCTACGATACAGGGGTAGCCGCGCACTCGTGTGCGGCGGGTCATACAACGTATGACAATTCCCGATCTAATAGGAATCATAATCTAATCCCGATCTATGAGGAAATTCCTCCAGTTGCCGTAGGTCTTTTTGCAGTCTCCCCCAAACTCGATGAACTTGACACTTTGCCAGGGAAAACTGCAGCCCTTCAGCTTGAGCACCTGGTCGTTTCTGTCGTCCAGACTGAAAACCAGGCCGTCCTTCTTCAGCTTCACTGTGATTCTCTGTAGAACAGTTATTGTCTGATTGGATAAAATTAGATATCTAATCATAATGAAATTGAAACAGAACAAAAATTACTAGAAATATACTTTCCCGCTTTTAACGCGTGGTATGACGTCATAACACGTGTTATGACGTCACACCACGTGTTATGACGTCAAACCACGTGTTATGACGTCACACCACGTGGTGTGACGGCATAACACGTGGTGTGACGTCACACCTAAATGACTAGAAATAGACTTTCCCGCTGATCTGTAAATCGTGTCGGGTTTAAATAATTTGTTTCATACATTAGCTGTGGTAAGGGAGTTTTTATATCGTGATCAGGGGCTGATACCACTTTACCAGTTTGCAAGTGGGAGTTACCATGACAACTACACTAGTTACCATGACAACTACACTAGTTACCATGACAACTATCACTTTACTACTTTGTAAGTGGGAGTGGTGCATGGGAGGAGTCCGAGTACCACAAACATGGGAGATTGGGAGTACCACAAATTTGATAATGGAGTTTGTGTGCTATTTGCGTTGAGGGTGAGGCATGCTGCGGTTAAAATTATAAATGAGGAGATGAATTGTGATAAAACTTGACAAGCACGATATTAAGACTCAAGTGAGCCCTGAGAGGTTGGGGTTTTCTTCACAAACCGCAATTCATCACACCGTGTTCAACCAAGAGCTCGGAAATCAAATTAAAACAACCTATTCGATCAATAATAACATTGGATGATAACTGTAGTTTCGTATAATAAGGAATTACGATGCAGCGAAACTACTACTAGACGCAATGTTTAATATTATGAAGGAGTATATTAGGACGCAATGAAACTACTGGACTACGATGAATGGGGACTTGCCACCCCATGGCACCATGTCGACTCTGTTACAACGTTTCCTTAATAAATGTAATGGATTTGTAATTAGTTTAAGTTATACCTGGAACTCGTTAGTAGTAACAGCGTCTCGGAATATTTTAAAACTAGGTCCGTACCCCTCACAGCCTGACGTGTGCTGGATAGAGGTGCTCGCTTGTCCAATCCTGGTGGACAATATTGTTTGTTGATTGGAGCTCAACCATCAGTGAAACAACAACTGTAAATTGAGTATCAAAACACTTATAATGTACCTATATATGCTACTAATAGTGCTGAATTCTGGTATTAAGGTTAAACGAGCTTTACGCTTGTAATCGTATTGTTTATTAATGGGGACATTTTGATTGGAGCTCAATCATCGATGAAACAACGAGAATAACTGTAAATTAAGTATCAAATTAAGTACTAGTATTATTATACAGGTAGTATAAAGGTACTTGTATATCCAAGTAGCCCGAGTACATATTGTGTTCGCGAACAGGTGTTTTAGGGTTAGGGTTAGGGTTAGGGTTAGGGTTAGGGTTAGGGTTAGGGTTAGGGTTAGGGTTAGGGTTAGGGTTAGGGTTAGGGTTAGGGTTAGGGTTAGGGTAAGGGTTAGGGTTAGGGTTAGGGTTAGGGTTAGGGTTAGGGTTAGGGTTAGGGTTAGGGTTAGGGTTAGGGTTAGGGTTAGGGTTAGGGTTAGGGTTAGGGTTAGGGTTAGGGTAAGGGTTAGGGGTTAGGGTTAGGGTTAGGGTTAGGGTTAGGGTTAGGGTTAGGGTTTAGGGTTAGGGTTAGGGTTAGGGTTAGGGTTAGGGTTAGGGTTTGGGTTAGGGTTAGGGTTAGGGTTAGGGTTAGGGTTAGGGTTAGGGTACGTTAGGGTTAGGGTTAGGGTTAGGGTTAGGGTTAGGGTTTAGGGTTAGGGTTAGGGTTAGGGTTAGGGTTAGGGTTAGGGTTAGGGTTAGGGTTAGGGTTAGGGTTAGGGTTAGGGTTAGGGTTAGGGTTAGGGTTAGGGGTTAGGGTTAGGGTTAGGGTTAGGGTTAGGGTTAGGGTTAGGGTTAGGGTTAGGGTTAGGGTTAGGGTTAGGGTTAGGGTTAGGGTTAGGGTTAGGGTTAGGGTTAGGGTTAAGGCGAACTCTAACCCTTACCCTTATTCTAACCCTAACCCTGTTCGAAAACACCTGTTTAGAAACACTTGTTCGGAAACACATGTCGGGCTACTCGGATCGGATACTGCCCCTATGGCTATACTGCTATACTGCTATATACTATGCATGATAGTGCTGAATTATGGTCGGTTATTAATGGGGACACTAACACATTCAGCTGAAGACGATTATCACATGTTTTATAAACTTTCGAAACATTTATAAGTAACATATTCAATCTTTAATTTGACACGTGGTAATGAACAATAATCTGAAATTAAAAACAATGATACTGAATACAACAAGGTTAGTACCGGATTTCGAGGATGGTGCGACCCTGTGCCCCGTCAGTAAATGAAATGTAGTAGTGTGGGTTCCCTATAAACATGCCCTCTAGTTCATCCCCAACTTCCAGCCCTGGCTCTACTTTGTACGGCTCGTTGTTTCTCACCCATCTCTTCGATTTGTTAACTGAGAATGCAGAAATTTAGAGGATGTCTACCAGCAAAACTTACTTACTGGCGGTGTTACTAGAGGTGGTCGCTATCTCTTTTACTGGCCGGCGGTGTTACTAGAGGTGGTCGCTATCTCTTACTGGCCGGCGGTGTTACTAGAGGTGGTCGCTATCTCTTTTACTGGCCGGCGGTGTTACTAGAGGTGTTACTAGAGGTGGTCGCTATCTCTTTTACTGGCTGGCGGTGTTACTAGAGGTGGTCGCTATCTCTTACTGGCTGGCGGTGTTACTAGAGGTGGTCGCTATCTCTTACTGGCTGGCGGTGTTACTAGAGGTGGTCGTTATCTCTTACTGGCTGGCGGTGTTACTAGAGGTGGTCGCTATCTCTTTTACTGGCCGGCGGTGTTACTAGAGGTGGTCGCTATCTCTTTTACTGACTGGCGGTGTTACTAGAGGTGTTACTAGAGGTGGTCGCTATCTCTTTTACTGGCTGGCGGTGTTACTAGAGGTGGTCGCTATCTCTTACTGGCTGGCGGTGTTACTAGAGGTGTTACTAGAGGTGGTCGCTATCTCTTTTACTGGCTGGCGGTGTTACTAGAGGTGGTCGCTATCTCTTACTGGCTTGCGGTGTTACTAGAGGTGGTCGCTATCTCTTACTGGCTTGCGGTGTTACTAGAGGTGGTCGCTATCTCTTTTACTTTTGAAGTTAGGCCCTGGCCATGAGTAAGGTTTTCTGGGTATTTTGCTATTCTATTCAGCTCATCAACATCAAGGTATCAAAAGATATGCTTCTTCAATAATTAACAAAAATAATGATTGTAAACACTGAAACCACTAATTAATATTTCCGATATAGACTCAATAACCCGAAGTAATTCAGAGTAGTTTGATCAGAAATGTAGAACTAGAACTAAGATAAGCTGATTAATGAAAGTCTTACCATTTAAAACATTAGCCCCCACAACACTGCAACAGAAAGCTAAACCAAGCACCAACACAAACTTCATCTCTTCGCAAGCAACCAAACAATCAGACTGAATCTACTTGTGAACACCTTACACTTGAGAACTGACGAGTATACTACCACTCACGACGGCACGACCTCTAATTAGGATGAGGAGAATTACCAGAATTACCAAAATTACCACGGACTCCTATCATAACACGTGACTTCATTGCACGTGACTTCATAACACGTGACTTCACTGCACGTGACTTCATGACACGTGACTTTATTACACGTGACTTCATTACATGTGACTTCATAATCATTGCAAGTGACCGGTTTGGCTTCGACCAAATTAATGTGGTCAGGGGATTTTGTTTAAAATTAAAAACGGCAGACACGAGTAGTGAGTTTTAAAACACTGGAGCGGATCAGCTTATTCCAGCTATATATTATGAACAGTTAACAGTCTACGCCAGTCTTACAGTCTAGTAATTTATATATTATGCTTCGAGAAAAGGAATTTGTTGATTGGAGTGACATGTTCTGAAGATTATGTTCACGAATCAATATTTATATTTACAATTATCATATTTACCATTTAATCATAATATTTATAATTATGATTATAGTGAGAATAGTAATTCAATAACCGTTCACCGTAATGATCTATTCATTTAATAATTCAATAACTAACAATTTAATAATTCAAAGCCATTAAGTTTACCGATTGGAAAACGGTCAGTAATTTAATCCGAAGTGTTATCTTAAAATGCTGTATGGTAATTAAAAACCACGTCCCGCTTCTCCAATTTGAGAGCAATATTATGTTTTGAAGATCATCTACCTAATTTTTGAGTGGAAATTTACTCATGAGAGCGCTATAATAAACACTTCATGAACCAAAATGGCCCTAATTGTACAAAAAAGATATGATTACGAAGTTATCATCAGTTATTTTTAAATATTATGCCATGCTTTTTTGTTACCATTATATTTTTGTACGTGGTCATTTGAACGATCTTTTAATGACCACTTCAGAGTTTAACGCTGGTTAGAATTTTAGGTAATCTTAGGTATTACTTATAGATATGAAATCTTAGGTATGTATCAATTTAGAAGCCAAGGTATTAGAAAGTATTAGAAGCCGGAGGGTTGTCCGGTATCAAAGCAAGAAAGTTCGACAAACTGCACTTAAACATGTCAAAGGATGCATCAGCCTTTACTGTGTGAGGAACCTTGTTCCAAAGCTTCGGATCTTGAACTGCAAAAGACCTGTCGTATAGTGACTGGTTGCGTAAGGAACTTGATTTTGACAATGAGGGTATGACAGCTACATCACCGTGTCTTGGGGTCTTGATATCACAGCAGTTTGGTACCACATTATGCCTTATGGAGAATCTTCCACATCATCAGGATGATATACCTCTCCCGTCTGCGCTGTAGAGGCATCAATTTAAGCTGTACGAGTCTTTCCCAATAGTTGAGATGCTGAAGACCGCCAATACGACTGGTGAAAGTTCTTTGCACCCCCTCTATCAGCTGTATTTCAGTCACCTTGGTAGGGCTCCAGAGTGGGCAGCAATACTCTAGTAAGCTTCTTACTAGTGACTTGTAGAGAGTAGTCATAACGGTCTTGTCGCGAGTTTTGAACACACTGAATACCAAAGATTGCGTGCTCCTTGCTTTGGGTAACACTAGCAGGAACCCGTATAACCCTAAAATGGTGTCAAGACTCAACAGACATATTTATATTCGACATAATTCCGGTGACCTAAATGATTTGGGAACGAAAATATGGGATTTTCTGCCGAAAACCACCGCATTTCGTATCCCAAATTAAATCATTTTACTTTGGGATTTTTTTCGTTTCTTCATTTTACAAAAATAAAACCCAATATTTGAGAAAATCAATAAAGTAAATATGAAATTTGAAAAATTACAAGTCAATTTCTTCTTGATCTACTGGTTCAGGGAAGTTTTCTCTCTCCGGCGTAGTCCCAGGTGTAGCGCACCTCTAACAAGCTTACAAGCTGGTTTATCTTATAAACAGTTCCTCCGGCACCTTTGAAAGTTAGTTTTAACTTGACTTCCAATCCTCTAGACGGAATTGTGGGACACCGCCGGTGTTGTTATCCTCCACCACTCCCGAAATTTCACCGCCGTGGCAAATGAAATAGTAGCAGAGCTTGCTGACTTCTAATGGAACGTGTCCAACCGTCATGAATCATATTTATAACTTACTATATTAATAGTAAATCGACAAAGTCATAATTAAAGAAAATACGTGAAAAATAATTGAGGAACATAATGATTAATGATGTTGACCTACATTTTGGTAGTCTGAAAATATGGTGTTTTTTTCGGAAAACCACCGGCTTCCGTACCTTCTAAATATGTCTCGTAAGGTATTTAAGTTTAACAAGTTAAGGTTTCTAGGTAAATTAAATTTTACTGATGGATCACATAACTAATTGGTGACATGATCTGATAACCGTGGGACCCCTAATAATAGGGGTCTGTTATAAGTCGTGCAGCCGTTCTATAAGTCTGCATAAAGGAAAATCATGTACACTAAAGCACTAATTATTAATTATACTAATTATACAGGGTGGGCCAAAAGTCAGTGGGCATACGTTGGCCTTAATAGCTCAGTCACTGAGTGCCCAATTGAAATAATTCTTTCTGGTATGACTTATTACCACTACTGGTTCGAGGAATTTGTCATATCGAAAAATATTCGAGTTCATTTTTTTTAAATGAAGGTTCATTTTTGCATTAATTTGATAGTTTGGATAGTCGAATTGAGCTAAATTTTATTGAATTGTGTTTGGCCATTCGAATTACGTTTAAGTCCTGAAAAAATTAGAACTGTAGCTTCTCAGATGACCGAGATATGAAGCATAACGAGTTTATTCATTACGTGTGATCAGGTGATTGGTTTACCTAATCACGTGATTAGGTGACCCCGTTAACCACCACGTTAAACATTATGGGAATTGTTAAGGGTGCTCAATTAAGGTGTCGTGTCACGGTGTCACATAATCACCCAGTCAATTTTGTTAACGAGATACAGGAAATACTTGATAACTTCGTCATTTCTAATCCGTTTTGCCTCATGTTTTCAGATCATATGCAACATTTAATAATCTACCGTCTCTGAAAAAATTAGGCACTCAGCATGTTCAGGGAAAACAATATAAGTGTTTTAATATTGAATGGGCGTGGTCTAAAATATTCGAATTTTCAAATATTGACGATGGAATCCTCGAACCAGTAAGTACAGTATGCCATCTGCAAAGCAACAGCTCTCAAATATAAAGCACGGCGGAGCTATTAAGGCCAACGTATGCCCACTGACTTTTGGCCCACCCTGTACTAATCTTACTATATATAAAGCGAGACGATATATATATATTTATCTGTGCCATTTTACTGACACCACGGCATCAACTTTAACGCGACTTTCCGCAAAAACCGTAAAAGATATACAACTGAAACTTTTTTGACTGGGTCAAATGCTTTTATGCTTTTCAAGACAGCATGAAAAAATAAAAAATTGGCCAAGGAATAGGAGTTTTAGAGCCCAAAATGTGGACCCCCAAGTGGTGTCAAAAACGCGAATTAAATAGGTAATAATTATTTTAGTCTCTTATTGAGTCTTGACACCATTTTAGGGTTATACGGGTTCCTGCTAGTTATACTAACTAGCAGAAACCCGTATAACCCTAAAATGGTGTCAAGACTCAACAGACTAAAATAATTATTACCTATTTAATTCGCGTTTTTGACACCACTTGGGGGTCCAAATTTTGGGGTCTTAAACTCCTATTTCTTGGCCAATTTTTTATTTTTTCATGCTGATTTGGAGGCCATTAAAGCATTTGACCCAGTCAAAAACGTTTCAATTGTATATCTTTTACGGTTTTTGCGGAAAGTCGCGTTAAAGTTGATGCCGTGGTGTCAGTAAAATGGTACGGAACCCTCCATATATATCGTCTCGCTTTATATATAGTAAGATGTTGCCGATATGTGTCGACCAGCTAAGATCAATTGAAACCATTACTCCAAAATCTCGGACGTTCTTGACAGGGTAAAGCTACTTTGTAACGCAGTGTTTCGGCAAAGAAGGGTAGTTCGGGGAATGAGCTCTTACTGTTATGGAGGTGATTTAACAGCTCGAACTTCTGCTCGTGAAGCTTCATGTTGTTGCTACGTGACCAGTCAAGAATCTTATAGAGATGTTCTTGTAACAACTGACAGTCTTCAAAACAGCCAATCTGTTTGATCGGCGAAAAAACTCACCCTAGATGAAGCCACGACTTGGTCTAGATCATTGATGAACAAGATAAAGAGAAGCGGCTCGAAAACGCTTCCTTGAGGAACACCATTTAAAACTTTTGCGATATCCGAGTTGATCACGATCAAAGAGAAAGGACTTTAAGTTTATCCACTCTATGAGTTTGCCATGAAACCCCCCCCCCCCCCCCCCCCCCATATTTTTTCAGCTTGTGGATGACAAGATTCAAGTCAACTTTATTAAACGCCTTAGTGTAATCCAGATAATATATAGAATTTGTGTCTTTACCACGAGTAAACCCTTAATAGATGTCGTCAAAATGGCCGAGCATTTGAGTCAAGCAGCTCCTATTCGCTCTGAAACCATGCTGCTTATCGGTCAAGAGACTGTTGGCTTCCAAATACTCCACCATATGTTTCCTTGGGAGGTCAAAGTGAAAGGTCTGTAGTTTTGAGCTTCAAATCTACTGCCTTTCTTGAATAGTGGCGAAAAATAACCCGTCTTGTAGAAGCTTGGCACTATACCAGATGACATGGACTCTGACCACATAAGATAAATCGGGACACTAAGGCTAATAGCACATCTTTTGAGAAGAATAGCTGGTATTCCATCGGGTCCAGGGGCAGAGTCTAGCTTGATTTCAGATATAGCTTCCATGATACTATCAGGTGTAAACACAATTTCCTTGTCTCTACCGCAAATGTAGGGACTGCTGTGTCGGGACAGTTAAGGTCGCTGAAAACGGAGTAGAACTGTTGTTGAAGGATGTTGGCGAGTTCTTTCCGTTCAGTGACTAGTTCCTTATTGCCGTTTATATAGTTCAGGCAATTAGGTAATATTAGGTAATTTCCAACTTATTTGACCTGTAAGATTGATTTGAACTATAAGAGGGGTGGAAATTTCTCTAATAATAATTTCTCCAATAATATAAAGACCGACGAAAAAACTTATAGAATTTCTTACAGTTTATTAAAACTGATGTTTTAAAAAGACTTGGATTTTGGAGCAATCCGTCATATTTCTGTCATATTTCGTAAATCAAAATGATGGCGACATATCTGAGTATCCCTGGAGATATTTCCAGAATAATAACCAACTTAATTTAACTAAAACTTAAACTTAACTTTAAGGTTACTTTTAAGGTAACGAAATAAAACAAGCATTTCATGTTTTACAGTAACAACTGAGCTGTGAATTACAGTTGGAAATAAATATAAACAAATATACTTAATGAAACCAGTCAAGGGAGGTTAAATATAGTATTTACAAATTTATTTATTGGAAGATACCAACAATCTAAATTTTCAAATGTTGTGTTTCCCTCGATCATTATAGATTAAAAATTGTCATCGGCAAAAAAAAGTTTGGTAATCTTCCGTCTTCTCTTTATTCTTCTGTTGGTGATTTTTTGTCTTTTAATAACAGTAAAATCCCAGTAATCAATCGTTTTACACCTTTTAGTTCATTATTTTCTTGCAATGCTCCTCAACATTAATATGTCGAACAGCTTGGCTGGCAACAATTGTGTCATAATCTTAAAATAGAACATTCAAAACATGTTATATATCTGGAAATGCTGATGTAAAATGTTGATTGATCATTGCAAGTGTTGTCAATACTGTTTTAACCACCAAACATTAAATAGTATGATAAAAATGAGCCAAGCTTATATTCTGCAATCGCTTTTGTCAAAGGGCCGATACCAGTGTGAAACTGTGCCGGTATAAAAGATTAAACTTCAATAACTTCAAATTTAGACGTTCTTGTCAACACCTACTCAACATTTTCAGCTACTTAGAATAATTTACTTTGAAGTAATGTCAGGTTGAGGGTTGTCAATATATAGAAAGATAGACACTCCGTGGAAGAGTCTAGAAACAGTGATAAATATAAATATCATGTGAATATGTGATTATCCTCGCTGCTAATAAAGTCTCGTCGATTCAACAACAGCACACAGGTAGAGTGTTCAGCGACTTGAAACACAAGGAAACTATATCTTGTAGTCATGGAAACTATCCAGCTTTTTTCAACGTCAGTATAAGAACAGCAACCCTGTTGCTGTATCTTGTGAGAGGTGACATGATGATATCTTGTAGTCATGGTAACTCGTGGTCATGGTAACAGAACGGTCCTCAGATTAGTTCAGCTGCCAGAGCTAGTGCTCTCCTGACCGTGCCGGGTAAAGACACTGTGTAGATTGTGGGAGAAACTTGGAGGCCTGAAAAACACATTCTGTTAGTCGCGAGTATTTTAATTTAATTTACAGCTCTCAAATATGTTTAATATTCAATAACAGGAAATGTGTTAAATACCTAGGAACCCCTATGAACATTCTACGGTTACTATAAATGGGACATTAAAGCACTAAAACTATTTAAAAGTGCTACTTGAAGGCACTTTATGTTTGAAATTATAAAAAGGTCCCTAGACAGACTAAACCTATCAGAGCGCATCAAAAGTTTTAAATTCTTTGTGGCACAATAGCCCTTTTAAAAGTGGGTACATCAAAGCAATAAAATTTAATAAAATTAGTATTGAAAGACACTAAAAGATTTTAAAAGTGGAACCTAAAGGTACTTACAACTATCTAAGAGCTGGCACCTTGAGGCATTATAAATTAATTAAAGTACCTGAAGGCACTGTCCAGTGAAACGTTATCCAGTAGCGGATGAGTGGACTTGAAGTTCTCTCTCCCGGCTTGATCCCCTTTAGGGGACAATCTCTCCGACTGAAATTAAGGGTTGAAAATGGGAACTTGCAATGTGTCATCAGACTGATAACCTGGCCAGACTTTGTCTAGTGTTACAAATTAACACCATGTTCTTTTTAAAATATAAACCATTAAGTAAAATTGAAACCATAACCAGACAAAATCTCCACCACATTACCTTCATATGTTCAGTGATAACATTAGCAATGGCAGTGGCAGTGGAGAGGGAGGTAACTAGTGGTAACTATGCTAACTATGGTAACTAGTGGTAACTAGTGGTAACTATGGTAACTAGTGGTAACTAGTGGTAACAACATTACCTTCATATGTTCGGTGATAACATTAGCAATGGTAGTGGCAGTGGAGAGGGAGTTAACTAGTGGTAACTATGGTAACTATGGTAACTATGGTAACTATGGTAACTATGGTAACTATGGTAACTATGCTAACTATGGTAACTAGTGGTAACTATGGTAACTATGGTAACTATGGTAACTATGGTAACTAGTGGTAACAACATTACCTTCATATGTTCGGTGATAACATTAGCAATGGTAGTGGCAGTGGAGAGGGAGGTAGTCGAGGAGATGGTGGGGAGGGTGAAAGGTGTGGAGATGTGGGGCACAGTGAAGCCACTTCTCGGGTGGGAGAAGAAGGAGGAGGAGAGGGAAGTGGGCCCCAGGGCTGGGGAGGAGAGTGGGGAGGAGGTACTGTATTGTGCTTCCGACTGAGGCGGACTGCCTTCTGAAAATAACAATAAGTTAAAAGTTTTATTTTAAAAGTAGAATTGTTAAATATGTTTAGCTTTTTGGTTGGATGTCTTGGAAAGAGCTGGTTTTAGTGAATTTGTACGTGGAAAATGGACGGCTGTACCAACAGAAGGCTTCATCGAGGTTATATTTGAAAATTTGCTAGAAGCTGTGAGTTTCTAAAGACCGAAATATTGCTTTTAAAATTCGGAATGCATGAACTTTTAAATTCTGCATGTACAATTAGCAGTTCCCGACAAAGAGATGACAGTTTATGAAAATTTTGACAAATTTAGAAATATCACCACATACCAGTTGATGGGATGGGCGTATTAGCGACACTGAGAGTGGTAACTAGTGGTAACTAGTGGTAACTAGTGGTAACTAACTAGTGGTAACTAGTGGTAACTATGGTAACTAACTAGTGGTAACTAGTGGTAACTATGGTAACTAACTATTGGTAACCACATACCAGTTGAAGGGATGGGCGTATTAGCGACACTGAGAGAGGTAACTAGTGGTAACTAGTGGTAACTAGTGGTAACTAGTGGTAACTAGTGGTAACTAGTGGTAACTAGTGGTAACTAGTGGTAACTATGGTAACTAACTAGTGGTAACCACATACCAGTTGAAGGGATGGGCGTATTAGCGACACTGAGAGAGGTATTAAATAGCCCCAATGTAGTGGGGATGTGAAGAGAAGTAGGGATCTTCAAGCCAAGTGCCTGAGAGGTCAGTGCGTTGCTGAGGGCTGTGTTAGCGTTGGTCAGGGCGTTGTTACCCAGCCCCAGTGAGGACCCTCCAAAGGAGGTGGGAAGTGAGACCGGAACATTGTTCATTTCAGTCTTCATCTGGAGAGGCTCCTCTAAGGCGGCTATTACCTGTAATTAGAGACTGTGAGCAGATTTAGAGACAAAATGTCAAGTTATAGACAAGTCTTGTGTGGTCTGCGATAGAATTAGCCGTGTTTAGGATCAAGAAGACGTCTTTAAGTTTTACGTTTTTGGATAAAGGCCGAATGATGGGCATAAATCGCAGAACTAAAGTCTGTTTATAAAAAAATGGTGTATTTATTATTTTTCGAGATCGATTTTGGAAAAGCCATAAAGTTATAAGTTTGTATAACATGATATGATAGACTGCATCAGCCAAATGTCATCTGGTCATTCGACGGAAAGTCATAAATGTTGAGTTAGGAAATGGATATTAAAAGCTAGCCAACAAATTAGACCGTCTAGGCTAACCTCTCCAAATAATAAGCCGATCCAAATATAATAATTATTGAGCGAACCTTGTTGATCTCTCTAGCATGGTAACCTAGTAACCGAGTAACCTAGTAACCTGGTAACCTGGTAACCTAGTAACCTAATATTCACCTTGTTGATCTCTCTAGCATGGTCCGCGGAATTAGCGGAGTTGTAGAATCCAGCAGAGCTTGTAACCTAGTAACCTGGTAACCTAGTAACCTAGTAACCTGGTAACCTGGTAACCTAGTAACCTAATATTCACCTTGTTGATCTCTCTGGCATGGTCCGCGGAGTTAGCGGAGTTGTAGAATCCAGCAGAGCTTGTAACCTAGTAACCTGGTAACCTAGTAACCTGGTAACCTAGTAACCTAGTAACCTGGTAACCTGGTAACCTAGTAACCTAATATTCACCTTGTTGATCTCTCTGGCATGGTCCGCGGAGTTAGCGGAGTTGTAGAATCCAGCAGAGCTTGTAACCTAGTAACCTGGTAACCTAGTAACCTGGTAACCTAGTAACCTGGTAACCTAGTAACCTGGTAACCTAGTAACCTAATATTCACCTTGTTGATCTCTCTGGCATGGTCCGCGGAGTTAGCGGAGTTGTAGAATCCAGCAGAGCTTGTAACCTAGTAACCTGGTAACCTAGTAACCTGGTAACCTAGTAACCTAGTAACCTGGTAACCTGGTAACCTAGTAACCTAATATTCACCTTGTTGATATCTCTGGCATGGTCCGCGGAGTTAGCGGAGTTGTAGAATCCAGCAGAGCTTGTAACCTAGTAACCTGGTAACCTAGTAACCTGGTAACCTAGTAACCTGGTAACCTAGTAACCTGGTAACCTAGTAACCTGGTAACCTAGTAACCTAATATTCACCTTGTTGATCTCTCTGGCATGGTCCGCGGAATTAGCGGAGTTGTAGAATCCAGCAGAGCTGGGGATGTTATAACCTAGTAACCTGGTAACCTAGTAACCTAGTAACCTAATATTCACCTTGTTGATCTCTCTGGTAACCTAGTAACCTAGTAACCTGGTAACCTGGTAACCTGGTAACCTAATATTCACCTTGTTGATCTCTCTGGCATGGTCCGCGGAATTAGCGGAGTTGTAGAATCCAGCAGAGCTGGGGATGTTATAACCTAGTAACCTGGTAACCTAGTAACCTAGTAACCTAATATTCACCTTGTTGATCTCTCTGGTAACCTAGTAACCTAGTAACCTGGTAACCTAGTAACCTAGTAACCTAATATTCACCTTGTTGATCTCTCTGGCATGGTCCGCGGAATTAGCAGAGTTGTAGAATCCAGCAGAGCTGGGGATGTTGTACTGGGTATTGTTCTGGTGCGACATTGCCTTGCGAGGTCGGTGGTTGTTCATCCAAACCTGAAAAAGGAGAACTTGTCATTCTAGACTCAACTCAATCTTGTAAATTATTGTGTTAGACGGGTAGGGCTGTTTCAGGGTGAGATTGTACTTTAAGTACTGTTATTCAGTGTCCATGATAAGTTATTCGAAGAACTTTGTACGTTTCGTTAAGAACTTCAGTATGCACGTGACCTAAAAACACGTGTTTTTTAATAAGCAGACTCTGCATAATCCGGGCAAACGAGCCGCAGGGGGCCACAAATTAAATGGCAATTTATCCGGTAATAGACGTGAAATAGAGCGGTTTCTGGTCTCTTGTACCAAGCAGAACCTGCACTTTGATTAACCACGTGGCATTCTTTCTCTCAATTTTAGTACTTTCTTTGGAAATTGTAATCACGCGCAGGTTCCACTACCTACTCACAGATATTTAACAGTATCATGGTACGTTACCCTGGTAACCAGGGTGCAGGTTCCACTACCTACTCACAGTTACTATGGTTACTATAGTTACTATGGTTACTACTACTCACAGATATTTAACAGTATCGATACATTAATTAATCAGATATCTACCTGAAAAATGAGAGCTAACAACGCTTTAACTGGTTTAAAACGTTTAGACTATTTAGTCGGACACTGTCGGACAAGATGACGTGTCTCATTGGACGGCCCGGGAGTTTCCAAGCAGTGATTGGTTGAATGGAGACACGTGGGGTATCGACTTTAAACCGATTAATTAGATACTTTTAGCTAGACCAATAAAGTGCAAGGTACAAATTTTCTAATCAGCGAATAAGGGGGTCTTTTAATGTGCACATGTTGCAAACTTCATGCTTGTCAGCCATCATCCCTTAACATCTCTCGTGAGTACTCTTACCGCACATCACTTTAATCATCATGTGTGGCTACTTTAGATGGGACGTCGTGAGATTCACTTTTTCTCGATCATTCCAATTTTAAATCAGACAAAAACACGGATCATAAGAGTAGTCCTCTATTATACG
Source organism: Bolinopsis microptera (assembly GCF_026151205.1). Lineage (NCBI taxonomy): Eukaryota > Metazoa > Ctenophora > Tentaculata > Lobata > Bolinopsidae > Bolinopsis > Bolinopsis microptera. Next base: position 1,042,758 of record NC_087080.1, on the reverse strand, counting down.
TATAGTTACTCTATATTACTCTATTATATTCCACAAACAAAGAATTAAAAGAGGTGTTCAAGTGTTGCAATTTAGCACCAAATGGAGGACGGTCCACTGAGTTTGGGGAGGGAGGGAAGGAGGATCAGGCTAATCTAACTGGTGAACCTGCTGAATCTAACATTTGTCTGACTATAAACTCAATTATCTGCGGTATGTTATGTGGGGGCCCCGTGCCCCTAACAATGGGACACAGAGCTACGTTCCGATGACCCAATTTCCTGGGGTCAAATAGGAAACAGGTGATCGGCACCATACGGAGTGAACAGATATTGATAATATTGATAAAGGAGCTCCTGTTATCCTATCCTGGTGAACGTGCGATTTGAGGGCGGGTTATAATTTAATTTTGCAAGTGCCGACTGGTGTTTTGGTACTGAGTATTGAGAAACAAAATGGAAATAGTTTAGGAATTACATAGAAATGGTGTAGGAACAGTAACTTAGTACTTTAGTAATATTGATAAAGGAGCTGAGAGTTTACCTTGACTTGGTAGAAGGTGAGCCCGTGTTTTTGAGCAAACTCGTTAATTTTCTCACTCTCCCCTCTCTTCCAATTGATGCTGTTTGCAAAAGATTCCAGAGAAAGTGTAGTAGCGGGGCTAAAGGAGGTCCTCTTTCTTCTGAAAATGTGAGAAAAGTTGAGAAAAAAAACAAAGCAGAGAATAAACAACATCATATTCCACGGATCAGTTTTGTGATATAGCAGATATGTACACAGAAGCAGTATACCTTATAATTACTATAGAGTGTCTAGTTTCCGTGGTATTCAGGTTTTAAAACCTCTGCGATACAAATTAGATATTATATTATATAATATCTCGAACTCCGGACCAAGTCAACTTGTACGTCGGGAATGAGCAGGTCGGAAAATTTTGACAATCAAGCTAATTATTCTGTTGTTGGAATTAAAAGTTCTGGCTTGATTTGTTCTGGATTTCAGTTGGTTGATGGTCCGAAGTTTGAGTTGTCATTGCTTCAATACAGTTGACGGGCAAAACATGTGCGCGCGGCTCAAATTTAAGCTGCGCGCGGGGAAAATATGGTCTACTGGGTAATGCGTCACTATCGTCACAATAACAAATATACCACCCGCGTGTTACATTCAAATCTGTCAACGTTTTGACTATCTTTCAGACGAACTTAAAACCATATTGACTGCTGCACTGTTAACAGACAACAATTCCAGACAAGGATTTCAGACAAAAAGAGGTACAGCTCGTGAACTATGAACCCTTATACTAATATGTACTATTTATCCTTAACCTATTAGAATTGAATGTGCCTTAGGTGACTAAATTCTAAAAGCAGGCTGACGGCAAATTTGCATTTGTGATAAAGGTTGACTAAATTCAAACTATTTTTGGACGATGATGGTATTGATAATCAGGTAGCACCGACTCAAGCACTTTATTTAGAATTGTTTGACCTTTAGACATTTAACCTATACTAATTAAAATTCAATTTTTAAAATTCTTAAGGCTGGTATTTCATGTCCGGTCAAAATGTCAGCGCATTTCAGCCTATATTAAATGTAAATACAGCCTAGGCATTAATCACTGATTAACCGATTTTAAAGATAACGACATGTATACTACATACTAATATATACATACTAATTCTAATAAAGGGCTAAAAAATCACCACCTAAAATGATTTAATTTGAAGCCATCTTTAGCATTACATCAACGTGCCCAGGTCAGCTAACAGATGAATATCACACGTCTCCCAAATACTACATACTCCATACCCAATCACCTCAACCTACATCACCTCATAATTCAACACTACCAAAACTACCCTTCTTTTTAGCGACGATCCCCCCAATAAGCTCGACATATTAGACACGCATTTAACGGCGTTACTATGGTTACGTGTCCCACCTGAAACCACCCTATTTCTCCAATCAGTTGCTGATTAACATCTCCCGTCAAATCATTTGTCTGGTAACCCCCTCATGTGTACGGGAATGACACAGAAATTATTAATAAACCCACTACCCCACTCACTTGGGTCATGTCGTTTAGTTCTATTAACGCAATATGTCAATAATGTTTAATTAGAAATAATATTGACAGTCAATGTCAGGGAATGAACATCACTTCATCATTAAATGAGGGCTTTCCTTTTGTGCTCTCTCAATCAATAAAATCCTTCCCGTTTTTTTTTTCATTCTTTCCACACGACATCAGCACAAAAATATATCAGGCTCCAATCCTACAAGTGGGGGTTACCTTATTTGGGCATCACGTGTTAAAATAGATCCTACAAGTGTTGAGAATTATTGCACGAAAATTTGGGTGATGTGCAGTAGGATAATTCATCACAGTTCCCTTGCTCCTTCATAAATACTACTGTTTATAATAATTCATCACAGTTCTCCGTTCGGAAATAGTGCGAATTCGACGACAGATTTGAACAGCCGGATTCCGTTTTTTTAAAGCCGGTAGTGCACCACACAGCACAAGGCACGTCCCCGCCTGGTGGCAAATACTACTGTGCCACTATTTTATATTTCCATTTAACAGTTCAGACTCATGTTATATTAAATATATGTATATTATAAATTTTTGGACTTTTGGTGATTCCCCCGACGTTGCACGGTTGATTTGAGATGTAAATTAAGAGGTGGTGTGAACGAATCCCTTTATTTTGTAACACGAGTGATAACGCACGGCGACTAGCTGGCGACTAGCTGGCGATTAGCTACCGGCTGCTGCTATATAATCCCAATAATTAACATCAAATATTTAGTTGCAAGGGGAACAGTAGCGGAAAGATAAGCAATAGATGTTGACAGTGTGGGTAGCTAGGTAGTTCCTGTAGGTTTATAGAACTCAAAACAATAATTAACCATTTACTGAGACTGGATGGCGTCAATTTTTTGTCGATGTCATCGGCTCCTGATCATTGAAATTAGCACATTAAATGTGCGATAGCGTCCAACTAGCAGCACTACTAGCAGGTATGTTTGAACAAACATGCACCAGTTATCATGTTATAACTGTGTTCTTGGAACTGGCTATTCTCAGAACATCTTATCAGACCTGGTTTTTAACTCCACTAACAAAGGAATTTTTCTTGAGCACCAGCTTGGCTCATCAGCCTAATTATTAATTTGCAGAGTAATTCCGGAAATAAGGGGCACATCCTCGGATTGTCCATTAACCGGAAGAAGCCAGGTAAATAGGTGCGATATACGGCCATTACCTGGCCAGTCGGCCAGGCACACGCGTGCGTACGGACCATGTTATTAAATGTTGGGAAGGAGGAAATTTGAATTAAGAAAAAATAGCAATTAATATCGACTTGCAACAGACGCAATGTAATCGGATTAGGAGCCTGTTTAGGAAGATTGGAAAAAAGTTTATAATTTTCAGCACTGATTGGCTGGGGAAATTTGTTACAAACTGGGATTAGCGGCGACGGAAACACTGTTTCACTGTGTTTAGTCTATCCGATAATGCTAATTTACTATCAAAACATTTTGTTGTGTTTAAATTTAGATCAGGAGAATTTACAGGGATTTCTATCTGCAAGATGTGTCACGTGACTTACATTATAAATGTTGTTTTTTTCGAACTTCTAGGTTTCATAGAGAAGTCACCATAATATGTAAACTTTTGAAAGACCCTTTATTCCGAGAACTCAACGTTTTATGAGCCACTGGAAAAAGAGATATTGAAATCCGACTGAAAGTGTGGGAGCTATGGGTGCTACATTACAAGATAGAAACATAATGTAGTACCAAGGTTACTTCAGGGTCATATTTATCTCAGATATCCACAAAGGCTAATAATATCGTATTCCACACCCTTTAACTTTTAATTACAGCCTGAGATCATCTGCGTAACCTTTTCCATAGTTATAGTGAATTTAAATCTACACGACTTAACATAATACCAACATAGTTATAGTGAATTTAAATCTATACGACAGTAACCAAATCAGTAACCAATCAGTAACCAAATCAGTAACCAAATCAGTATAAAACCTTATCATCATCCCAGCCATAGTTATAGTGAACTTAAATCTACACGACTTAACATAATACCAGCAAATGCAGTTTAATCTCACAACATTTCCACAGAAAATCTCTTGTTGATATGATAACTCAGCGCACCCCGCCGAAATATTTAACCCTTTAAATATTAATATTTAAACCAATACTTGGTCGTGAGTTTACAGGTTTAATTTTCCAACTTTAACATTGCTTCTCAAGAGATTGGTTCATCGATTCTATTACAACCACACACACACACACACAGTACACCGTGACCAATGATTACAATTCAACCCGAGATTTACTTTTATTTATTATCAAATCTAAACCTTTAACCCGCTCCTACTTCCGTAATAATATATAATTAAACAGTGGTGTAACCGAACAAACCATTGGGAGGAGCATCCTGAATCTCATATATATCGACTATCTATCACTGGTAATATTCACCATTTCATAATAATAACCTCCCATTGGTCCAATTTCTAAGCCTTTAAAGTTTTGGTGGCTCCATTAACACCTGCTACTAAGCTCGACAAGTCCTACAGTTCATGTTCGGTTCACCCCCACGACTCATGCACAATAAAGTGAGATTTGTATTTCAACAAATCGTATTTCGAGAAATTTGTGAGAGTAGCCCGACAACCGACAAGCCGAATTTCAACAAATTTTTTGTTGAAGGTTTGCGATTAACGGTTTGTCAGTACATGGCTCGCTGCAACCCAACATCACACAAAACACAGTCTACTCCCGGTGGTACAACCTGCTTACAGCCCTCCAACTACCATTGAATTAAGTTAATTATTGTAAAAACTCCACCAAGATATGGCACCTATTATGATAAAAAGTAACAGCTTAAACCACACCCCTGCCTCCGCAGACTATCAGGCGACCTGTCACATGACCTAAACATCCGTCTGTTATATCCCTTGCTCCTTCATAAATACTACTGTTATATCCCAGGTGTTTTGAGGGGGATATGGGGATCATATCTTGATACTATCCCATCCCAGTGGGTGTCATGCACTTATTAAATATAATTCTATAAATATTTGGATATTTGAAGACCGTGTAATCCGGTTAAAAGTAGAATAAATTAAGTCGAGCCAGCTGGAGCTAGTGTATCTTTGGAAGGGAAATATGAAGTGTTTATTGGTGAAACCCTTCTTAATCACATTAACCCTTCACATCCTGCGCCCGCAAAACAGGCCAAATATTAATCTACAAGATTTTTTGTGAGTGCAAAGTAATAAACACTGCAAAACTATTGATAATTCAATCAGCTGTTCGTTTAGTATACTATTATATATAGGGCTCTCCCCCGGCCCAATTAACCATGCTTATTTTTCCTTTATTTTTCCTAGCCATTATAATGCAATTGGGGTATAACAGGACAACTTTTTACTAGGAAAAAGTTATCGTAGAAAAACAGGCACGCGCCTCCAATCAGTGTGTGGAAAAACGGCAATTATTTGGAGCACCGAGAAATTTAACCTTGTCAATTTGGGCATAAGCTTTAGGAAAACCTCGTTAAAGTGTTAATTAAGGATTATTGAGTATTGATTGATACCGGGCAGATGGTCGGGGAGGTGAAACACAATGCTACCTTTTTCCATTGCGATTATTGGGTGAAATAGAAGGAGAATTGAGGTTGATGAGCAAATAAAGAACTGATAATAGTCGTGCGAAAAATTTCTGCCAAGCAAGATTACCGTTTTATATGAAACATTGTCTGATGTAAAAAATACAATAAGATTTGTAATTGCTGAGACGGTCGGAACACTGGTAGAAGGCGGACAATGGTACGTAGGGTCCAATAAATATCAGATGATATTTTTGAACTATGTTACCAGTGGTTCGGAACAATCAGCCGGACAGAATACCGTACTGACACAACAAAACAGGCGACTATAAAGCATCTAGTGTGGCACATAATATAGTGATCAAAACAACACAAAATAAAAACACAATTGAATCAGAAAAACAGTTAACAGGCCTCACCTCTGTCCGATAGGTTTATGCTGGCTATACTTTGCTGCCAGAAGTTGAGCCGCCGTGTTATCCAGGCTCCTCCACGGCCTCAGGTCACCCTTGCTGGTCTGTTTGAATTGAGGTAGAGCTGGAAGAGCTGGCCATTCTCCTAGCACCTGAGCACACAGTCGGGTTAATACGGTTACTAGGTTAACGTGCTATGGTTACCAGGGTAACGTGCTATGGTTACTAGGGTAACGTGCCATGGTTACTAGGGTAACGTGCCATGGTTACTAGGGTAACGTGTCATGGTTACTAGGGTAACGTGTCATGGTTACTAGGGTAACGTGTCATGGTTACTAGGGTAACGTGTCATGGTTACTAGGGTAACGTGTCATGGTTACTAGGGTAACGTGTCATGGTTACTAGGGTAACATGTCATGGTTACCAGGGTAACGTGTCATGGTTACCAGGGTAACGTGTCATGGTTACCAGGGTAACGTGTCATGGTTACCAGGGTAACGTGTCATGGTTACTAGGGTAACGTGTCATGGTTACTAGGGTAACGTGTCATGGTTACTAGGGTAACGTGTCATGGTTACCAGGGTAACGTGTCATGGTTACCAGGGTAACGTGTCATGGTTACCAGGGTAACGTGTCATGGTTACCAGGGTAACGTGTCATGGTTACCAGGGTAACGTGTCATGGTTACCAGGGTAACGTGTCATGGTTACCAGGGTAACGTGTCATGGTTACTAGGGTAACGTGTCATGGTTACTAGGGTAACGTGTCATGGTTACCAGGGTAACGTGTCATGGTTACCAGGGTAACGTGTCATGGTTACCAGGGTAACGTGTCATGGTTACTAGGGTAACGTGTCATGGTTACTAGGGTAACATGTCATGGTTACCAGGGTAACGTGTCATGGTTACCAGGGTAACGTGTCATGGTTACTAGGGTAACGTGTCATGGTTACCAGGGTAACGTGTCATGGTTACTAGGGTAACGTGTCATGGTTACCAGGGTAACGTGTCATGGTTACTAGGGTAACGTGTCATGGTTACTAGGGTAACGTGTCATGGTTACTAGGGTAACGTGTCATGGTTACTAGGGTAACGTGTCATGGTTACTATGGTAACGTGTCATGGTTACCAGGAGCTGGCCATTCTCCCAGCACCTGAGCACACAGTCGGGTTAATACGGTTAATGTAAGTTTGTCTGTTTGTGTGTCTGCTTGTTTGTTAGGGTACCTGTTTTTGAATGGGACGGTAATTGTTACTGTCACTGGGTGTGTGCGTCTTCAGTTTGTTGACATCTTTATCAGTTATGTGGTCCTATTGTCCGGCACTACACTGGGTTCCTGCCAGTTATTGTAACGTTTCCATACTCTAGCTCTAGTTATTTACCGGTGAAATTAAGGTTCTGTCAGTATAACCTTATAGGTATTTCAAATTTTCAACTAAAATTCCACCCTTTAATCCTTGTAGTTATTCTAATTTTACCACTAAAATTAAGATTCCATTAGTATAATCTTATAATTATTTAACATTTACCACTAAAATTAAGATTCCATTAGTATAATCTTATAATTATTTAACATTTACCACTAAAATAAGGTTCCACAAGGTACACTACTCCATGTAGTACACAATGTCTTGCGGAGGACTATTATTGCTGGGATATTACGAGGACTATTCATCATGTAATCAATCATTTTCAGTACCACACACAGCGAAATTTGACAGCTTTATCATAATACGATTTCCAATATTTATTATATCGAATGCCATTATAAATGACTGTGCGTAATAATCGTGTAGTTATCCTACCTGTATGATAAAGATCAATCTTAAATAATGGGACAATTACCAGTAATCTCTCATTTTCAGGTTAAATTATTTGTGAAAGTTCATTACTGCCAAACAAAATACTAGCATAAAACTGAATTTGGTCACATCACCTGCTTTTGGTTTCTCTGTGGCACTCTGAAAGTTCAAAGGAAAGCACCAAGCCATATTAGCCTTTATAAATTGTTGAATTTCACCCATCTTCGGAGTCAACTTTTCAAAATTAATCTCAAAAGAAAATTTACCAGTTGCCGCCCAAGCTGTGGCACTGGCTTCCAAAATCCCTGCATACGTTTAAAAATAAATTCACAGATTCCAAAATCCTCTATACTGCTGTGACGTTGCCGGGCCTGGCTTGCGCGTATTACCGCAAATCATCAATAAGGCGAGGATACCAGAATTATTGACAGGGGCTCTCACGTTATTATTAAATATTTGACAGCACAAAACTTTGACCTTGACAAATTTCGAATAATTAACGGGAAGGCATATCAAAGATTTGAGCGCTGCGTGTTATTCCCCGATAGGTGATTGTAATATTTCTTATTGAGAGAGAGAGAGAGAGAGAGAGAGAGAGAGAGAGAGAGAGAGAGAGAGAGAGAGAGAGAGAGAGAGAGAGAGAGAGAGAGAGAGAGAGAGTGTGTCGATCACATGATTCTTGGGATATTCTCGATGAGGAGGGGGTACCAAGAGGCGAGTCTGAGATTTAGGATGTCGACATCATGTTACAACTACAAGTACAAGGTTTACTCTCTCCTCTGCAGTAGACAAAGTTAAGTGGCACTATCACGGGCTACAAACTCACTGAGTAAGCTAGTTTAACAACATCTTGTTAATTTCTCTCCTAACAACCCCGCTCATCTCCGATATTTACATCTTATTTTTACATAAATTCCGATAGCATGCAGCCTCTCTCGCGATATATTTTAGTTGACATATTTTACAGAGGGATAATTTAAATTCTCCTCGCCAGCTACCATTGGAGTGGCTTCAAATTGCATTTTAATGACAAAGCAACTCAACATATGTATTTCATAATTCTCCCGTTTCAGTTGCTCCGCGGATTTAAAAGTTCATCAAAGAAAAATTTACTAATTCACATGTCATGGCTGTTGCGTTGTCTTGAGAAAATCGGGGGACAATCCCCTGGCACCCCCAAATAAATCTTCCCGTCTACTTGTTCTGTTAAAACCTCCCTCCCTTCCTGCCTTTCTCGCCTGGTTACTAGATAGTTGCTATGGTAACGCCGCGCATCTGTTAAATTATATAGGAAATTTAGGCGTTGAAGTTCAAAAAGTACTCAAATTTTAAGGGGTAATTATTTTGTAGCAAGGCGGGGGTGGCACAGGAGGTTTTAGAGCAAAGTAGAGCTATCTGCGATGACATGAAACATTTCGCACGTAACATCGTCAAATTAATTACATTAAATTTAGAGTCTATCTGGTCGGTGAGTGATCTGGCAAAAAACTCTGATAGTTACCATAGTTACACTACAAAAACTCTGGGGTTTTTTGGCGAGGAATATTCTGGATCCTGTGACCTTGACATAAACCTTGGAGCTGGTCTTATGGTGGGAGGTTATCTAAAATCAGGTGAAAATCAAATGATCAGTTATCAGTTGTCCTGCTGTTTTGGTGATTTTATGGTAAAATTGAGGTGAGAAAATGGGTGGGTGAAAGTGTTGAACGAAATGTGCGGGTATACATATTAACCTGTACCCGTGCGCAAAATTTCATGGTACCAAAATTCAATTTTAAAATTTCACAACTGTTTTCTTTTATGTTGCAGTGCACAATTTATCATTGCCGGCGCCGGTCGGCCGCCCAAATCAACTTAGACTGACTTAACCCCGGCCCGCGATATAACCAAATTTATCCTGGTCAGCTCAAATGAACTATGGACACATAATTGGTATGCGATATGTAATTTTAAAACAATAAAGTTAAATGTTTATCCCCGAGCAAAAGCCTTGGTTCTCCCATTACTACAGATCCTATCTGCTTATCTGCAATCGGGAGTTGATTTTAAACCCTTCCTATCATTTATCATTTCAATTCCCCCACATTTCAGGGATCAACTGCTTTTCCAAATGGAGTATCGAGGGACTTATAACTAGCTATTTCCGCTACTTGAACAATTGGAAGGGATCTATCAGTTTGCGCAAGGTACCGGCCTCCCCCGGGTTATTGTACAAACCTAATTCACTAATATGTACTCTAATCCGAGTTGGAACTGAGAAAGAACTTCCCTTATGTCTGGAGACGTTGCCTCTACAGTAGTATAGAACTCATACTGTGTTAGAGTGTGTGTTAGAGCGAGATAAGAGCCGTGTTTACATAACCCTCCTCCAGTCAGCAGGTCACGTGGTCAGTAGGTCACGTTGTCAGTAGGTCACGTGGTCAGTACTACTACAGGGTTACTCTGGTTACTAGATAGTTGCTATGGTTACTCTCCTCCCTACTGGCTACGATACAAATTATGGGAGGGGAGATGCGGACTAAGCCCACAGCGGGTCTAGATCTTTTGTCTTATAAATCTCCGATAATTAAGAGAAACTATAGGTCTCTGCTTTACGGGCAGGTAATAATGAGACTGGAGTGAGCGCGCATTCTGCTGCACGTGCTCGGGACGTACTCCGCACGTGCTCCGGACGTACTCCGTCTACACGTAACTATCTCTAACCCCCCGACAAATCCCAGACTTAAGCTATTTAGCTAGTATTTAGATGGTTTTTGCTTGTGCACATGGTTAATGAAGCCCGGGGTATGGCCACGCTGGTATACCTTTCTACCCACATGCGGTTTATATATTTATAAATCTAGTGAACTGATGAGACATCCTCTCCCTCTCTTAAATTAGTTCTAACTGATTGCTCCTTCATAAACATTAGCGTTATTATATAGTTCTAACTGATTATACGAAGGACTAAATCAGGTCACGTGATCACAGGACTAAAGACCCCCGCAGATACAGTCTATGATAAGCGATAGCACAAAAGCATTTTGTGTTCACCGCTGATAAGGCCAGATTGGACAAAGCAAGCCGATTAGAGTTATCAGGGAGTCTCGGAGGAGGAGATAACAGATATTCTCTCATGATCACTGCTTATTATAACACAGCTACCTTATGAACGGGACGGCCACTACCCAGATACATGTAATAGTCAGGCTTCCGCCTTGCTTCAGGGTAGTTAGTATTAGCAGATTTCTACCAATTTCCAACCAAGTCTAGCGAGGGTGACTGGTTTCAGGGATGTTTCAGACTTGTTTCAGACCGGGAGACTTACGGATCCAGGCATTGTTACAAATCTTCAGTAATGTTTCAGACGGGGAATGAAATTTCCAGTGATGTAACGGACGAATGATATTACGTACGGGATCGGGAATTGTTTCTAATCTGGATTCGGTAGAACTTGGTCCATCATTAGCAATTAGTATATAGACTACCAGCACTGTATCACCAGAACAAAGGTAAATTGATAACTATTTGGTGATCTCAGAAGAACCTATCATAACAAGAAACAGCGCTCCTTTATCCGAGCACACATGATTATCATCAGAGTTATACCCATAATAACTCAACTAAATTTAATACCAAAAAGGTCGCAAGCAGATTCTGAGAAGCCATCCATTTTAATATTTCTCCCGAATAGACTCGATAGAGGAAGTTCCGGAAGCTGATTACTTATAATACGTGCTAGTAATAGATCCCGATAATTCATCCCCGGCACAGACCAACATTGAGGTCATTGCTCCCGAAATTTAACCAATCGGAATAGGAAATTTGGACATTAAGTAATAATCAATAAGCTATTATGCGTTTGAAATAGTTTATTCTTGATTAACATTATGAAATTATTCTGGCCAAAATGTCTCCTTTTGAGATAAAATTTCAAAATTGTCATTGGCATCGACTATTTTTAATATCGTATGTACAAGATTTGCTCAATAGAAAATTAGGCCAATGATCAACTACGGATTTATAATCTCCGGCAAATACGAAAGTTGGTCTGACGTTCTCAGATCGGAGTGCCGTCAGATATAAAATCATCATTCTAAGAATGTCCAGATTGTTGTAAGATATTTCTATTTTAAAAACACCTAAAATCATTGTTTGGCACAGCGCGATTCCCGGATTCCATGGTTGAAGCCGGAGAGGGACAGCATCTGCTGATGTATCAGGGAGGGGAGGGGAGGGACAGCATCTGCTGATGTATCAGGGAGGGGGAGGGCAAGGGGAGGAGAGGGACAGCATCTGCTGATGTATCAGGGAGGGGGAGGGCGAGGGGAGGGGAGGGGAGGGACAACATCTGCTGATGTATCAGGGAGGGGGAGGGCGAGGGGAGGGGAGGGGAGGGACAACATCTGCTGATGTATCAGGGAGGGGGAGGGGAAGGGAGGGGAGGGGAGGGACAATATCTGCTGATGTATCAGGGAGGGGGAGGGCGAGGGCGAGGGGAGGGGAGGGACAATATCTGCTGATGTATCAGACCCCGTGGGGCCTACTTGCAGACGGAACACGTTCTAACCTCTAAATACATCCTAGGGCGGGGCTACCACATCATTTAAATTTATATTGGGATTTTAATTTTCATGTTAATGGCATCCCAAATTTGGTTCCATAATTCAGAGAAAATGCGAGGCTTCGACATGCAATTGGGACTCATTAGACAGAAAACATTATACTGCCTAAAAGTGACCGCATGAATAATTTAACAGTAAATTTAGTCACGTGACCCATTTAGAAACCACGTGCATGACCCAATCAAAGTGGTTCTGTGAGTCTCCAGCTCCAATCATAATGCCTCTTACCAACACAGAGGCCCGCATGTATATATTATATAATATGTTCAAAATCATTGAAACTATTACTTTCCAGATTGGGATCCCCCAATAATGAGGGCTGAACAAAGTGAGTATTAAGCTGACCACTGACCCAACAGAGAGAAGGGTTGTAAGGTAAGCTGGGTGGTGTAACAAAGTGATGTAACTGAGTGCTGATATAAAGCTAAGCTGGGTGGTGTAACAAAGTGATGTAACTGAGTGCTGATATAAAGCTAAGCTGGGTGGTGTAACAAAGTGATGTAACTGAGTGCTGATATAAAGCTAAGCTGGGTGGTGTAACAAAGTGATGTAACTGAGTGCTGATATAAAGCTAAGCTGGGTGGTGTAACAAAGTGATGTAACTGAGTGCTGATATAAAGCTAAGCTGGGTGGTGTAACAAAGTGATGTAACTGAGTGCTGATATAAAGCTAAGCTGGGTGGTGTAACAAAGTGATGTAACTGAGTGCTGATATAAAGCTAAGCTGGGTGGTGTAACAAAGTGATGTAACTGAGTGCTGATATAAAGCTAAGCTGGGTGGTGTAACAAAGTGATGTAACTGAGTGCTGATATAATAAAGCTAAGCTGGGTGGTGTAACAAAGTGATGTAACTGAGTGCTGATATAATAAAGCTAAGCTGGGTGGTGTAACAAAGTGATGTAACTGAGTGCTGATATAAAGCTAAGCTGGGTGGTGTAACAAAGTGATGTAACTGAGTGCTGATATAATAAAGCTAAGCTGGGTGGTGTAACAAAGTGATGTAACTGAGTGCTGATATAAAGCTAAGCTGGGTGGTGTAACAAAGTGATGTAACTGAGTGCTGATATAAAGCTAAGCTGGGTGGTGTAACAAAGTGATGTAACTGAGTGCTGATATAAAGCTAAGCTGGGTGGTGTAACAAAGTGATGTAACTGAGTGCTGATATAAAGCTAAGCTGGGTGGTGTAACAAAGTGATGTAACTGAGTGCTGATATAAAGCTAAGCTGGGTGGTGTAACAAAGTGATGTAACTGAGTGCTGATATAAAGCTAAGCTGGGTGGTGTAACAAAGTGATGTAACTGAGTGCTGATATAAAGCTAAGCTGGGTGGTGTAACAAAGTGATGTAACTGAGTGCTGATATAATAAAGGTAAGCTGGGTGGTGTAACAAAGTGATGTAACTGAGTGCTGATATAAAGCTAAGCTGGGTGGTGTAACAAAGTGATGTAACTGAGTGCTGATATAAAGCTAAGCTGGGTGGTCTACTAAAAGGAATCCTATCCGGTACCTTGTAAATTTTCCGGAGTCGATTATTAATGACTTGATGGTGCAATATTGTCAATTTGTGTCAATTCAAAGCAGTTGGTAATAGTTAGACAGCTTTCTCTTTCGGTTTAACTGTAAGTGTGAATCGTGGATCAATATTTTGCTCCACCAGGAAAGTTAGGCTGGATTTCCTTTTCCTCCCAAGAATCCTGGTAAATCTGGGTATCACTGCGCACGGATGACGGTGCATCCGAAAAAAAATCAACATCGCCCAATATAGTCCCTGAGCATTTTACAAAATATCTCATTACATTTATTGGCGCATAATAGTCCAATAACACACACAATAGATTGATAATGACATAACAGTCTCAAGGTCTACAGCTTGATCGGGACCAGCAAAATTCATTGTGTTTCAATTATTTAGTGTTGCTAGAAAATAATCAATGTATCAAGGCTGCTTCTTTCTCTTCTATTTCTTCTCGCAGAGCTCCTGTTCCAACCATGAGAATCTGATCGTAAAGTCTGAGTCATCAGATTAGCAACCCCAGGCTCCGCATTGTACGCGCCCTACAGTCTACCCACCGCTTTGTTTTTTCACAATGCTTTTAATTAACCATGATTAATTTTTGTGCAGTCGGCAGTTTATTATTTAATTTTTTAAATTGTTGAAAAGCCGGTAGGTGAGTTGGAGGGGGAGGTGCCATCTCACGATGTGTCACGTGACTGCTAGGGAGATCAGGCTGAGCTATTGTGTTTTTATCATTTTAAAGGAGCGCTCATAAAACTTGTCTACAACACGGATAATACAAATAATGGGGTTACAATTTTGCCGGGAAATTTTTGCATGGTCTTAATTTAAATTCTCAGCCATCCGAGACTAAGAGGCTCCCAATTCATTAAAATCCATCCCATTTTAACCAATTTTTAGCAGCAAGTTGAACAACAGATAGATACAACTCCTACCCGATCTAGCTATGGGAAAACTTTCATCAGCGGTGAAGTGGTGCTAGGGATGCTATAATTATGAAATCAATGGTTTTTTGTTGGGGACCAGCCCAAGAGAAGCAAGAGAAGCAAGAGAAGCCCCTAAATTCCTAATATCGGCCCATAACTTCACCGATTCCAATCTAAGGATTGGGTACAACAGTAGATGTTTGTTATTTGAGAGCTGAAGTATCGGTATAATCGTGATAATACTGCTTGATTGATCAAGGTGCTCGGTAGCACAAATACTGCTTCTAATACTGGTAATACTGGTAATACTGGTAATACTGGTAATACTGGTAATACTGGTAATACTGGTAATACTGGTAATACTGGTAATACTGGTAATACTGGTAATACTGGTAAATACTGGTAATACTGGTAATACTGGTAATACTGGTAATACTGGTAATACTGGTAATACTGGTAATACTGGTAATACTGGTAATACTGCTAATACTGCTAATACTGGTAATACTGGTAATACTGGTAATACTGGTAATACTGGTAATACTGGTAATACTGGTATTACTAGTAATACTGGTAATACTGGTAATACTGGTAATACTGGTAATACTGGTAATACTGGTAATACTGGTAATACTGGTAATACTGGTAATACTGGTAATACTGGTAATACTGGTAATACTGGTAATACTGGTAATACTGGTAATACTAGTAATACTGGTAACATACTTCTCAACCAATCTATAATATGTCAGTACATATACATTATACAGTAATTGAATTCAGTTTTCACTTCTACTGAAAGTTAACATTTGGTCTCAGAATCCTCCATTGTGAAAACTTTAATTGAATAAAAGTTGTCTTCAGTGGAACAGCCCCAGGCTTCTCCCCGCCTGTCTTGTGAAACTGTACGCTGTGAACTTCTAATTTAATAACCCTGCTTTTCACTTGAGGTACCCTATCTAACCCAGGTGAAGTTAAACAAGGTGTTAAATAGTGGTGAAAAGGTGAGTTTCACAGCCTGTAGGGCTCAATGATACAGTCTCAGTATCACGAGACTCGCCACTACAATACGTGACCTGTCTGAAATAAAGGCTAGGATAATTTCATAATGCCGAGAGTTGGCTCTGAATCACAATAAGTGGACCGAATTTAACCCGGAGATAATCGTAAAATCGACGATTAATTATAGGTAACTCATAATCGGTAAACAATACCGGGTAATATGAATTAAGTAACAAATAACAATTGATCGGTTCAGGCCGCACAGAAGCACTGGCTGCACTCATTTAAACTGAAGTTGCCAGGAAGTGAGTGCAGGCAATATGATTTAAAACCCTCAATTATCTGTGACTTACTGTTAGCCCCCGTCAATATGTTCGGTTCTTTTGTTGACAATAACGATTATGATCACTTTTATTATTCAATCCACCACTTATCTATATTGCAACCGATGGTTGAGAAATCTGGTATATGGTCTGAGTATCTCCAGCTAACATTAACCCTGACTGATACTATGGTTACTATGGTCACTATGGTGACTGATATATCCCTATCCAAATGTTTAGACTATCAAGAGCAGAAATGGCCGACGTTAGGAAATAATTAATCTCCAGCGCTAGCGTATATATATATATATCAAATTATATTCACGGTCCAACGAAAATCAACCAAAATTGAGGATCCAATCTGTGGGGGTAGTGGTCAGCCCTAAAGTTGATTAATTATGTTCAGTGGTATAATCTGCATATCTAGCCCGCTTGAATTCCCCGTCACCAGAGTAACCACTGTTACTATGGTTACTATCCCCGTCACCAGGGTCGGTAGCTCCTTCAATCGGGATATCTGGTGACCGGATCCAACCAACTGGAATCTCCGGTTTGGTCACGTGCTCTGGCGCATAGCCAATCAGATCCCGGGATTTGGTCACGTGACTGATTGACCTGTGGTTAACGGATCGGCAGAATAACCATCTATTCGAATTAATTTGGAGCGTCCGTGAGCACATGGCACTGCGCTCGAAAATTTTAATTAAACTGTGGGGATCAATTGGAGAAATGCAATGTTTACATGAGTGATTTTTAGCACTATTGTCGGGGAGGGGTTTGAACAAAACTCGCTCTGTGTGGAGATGAAATGAACTCTCTGACTTGGAATTTGATAACACAATGCTGAAGGTGTTGTATCATTGATTACAGAAGGATATTTCAAAGATATCACGTGGTTATGATTGTGGTTCATCTAAAATTCCATGAATTGTCTAAACGGTCAATGAGAGCCTTCGTATTACGTAATGAATACCATTCTTTAGTAATAGAACTTCGTAGGTATGTGGTCTCCATAATATTCTACACTTTAATAGACGGATTGTATCTTTGTTGCAGCTAATAGGAAATAATTACTTAAAGATTATTGGGATCTTGGGATCATGATAAAGTCTGGTACACCCCAAATAGCTTAGCTCAGGAGTAACTGTAAGGATCTCTGTGAGAAAGTCTAGTACACCCCAAATAGCTTAGCTCAGGAGTAACTGTAAGGATCTCTGTGAGAAATTCTAGTACACCCCAAATAGCTTAGCTCTGGAGTAACTGTAAGGATCTCTGTGAGAAATTCTAGTACACCCCAAATAGCTTAGCTCAGGAGTAACTGTAAGGATCTCTGTGAGAAAGTCTAGTACACCCCAAATAGCTTAGCTCAGGAGTAACTGTAAGGATCTCTGTGAGAAAGTCTAGTACACCCCAAATAGCTTAGCTCAGGAGTAACTGTAAGGATCTCTGTGAGAAAGTCTGGTACACCCCAAATAGCTTAGCTCAGGAGTAACTGTAAGGATCTCTGTGAGAAAGTCTGGTACACCCCAAATAGCTTAGCTCAGGAGTAACTGTAAGGATCTCTGTGAGAAAGTCTAGTACACCCCAAATAGCTTAGCTCAGGAGTAACTGTAAGGATCTCTGTGAGAAAGTCTGGTACACCCCAAATAGCTTAGCTCAGGAGTAACTGTAAGGATCTCTGTGAGAAAGTCTAGTACACCCCAAATAGCTTAGCTCAGGAGTAACTGTAAGGATCTCTGTGAGAAAGTCTAGTACACCCCAAATAGCTTAGCTCAGGAGTAACTGTAAGGATCTCTGTGAGAAAGTCTAGTACACCCCAAATAGCTTAGCTCAGGAGTAACTGTAAGGATCTCTGTGAGAAAGTCTAGTACACCCCAAATAGCTTAGCTCAGGAGTAACTGTAAGGATCTCTGTGAGAAAGTCTAGTACACCCCAAATAGCTTAGCTCAGGAGTAACTGTAAGGATCTCTGTGAGAAAGTCTAGTACACCCCAAATAGCTTAGCTCAGGAGTAACTGTAAGGATCTCTGTGAGAAAGTCTAGTACACCCCAAATAGCTTAGCTCAGGAGTAACTGTAAGGATCTCTGTGAGAAATTATAGTACACCCCAAATAGCTTAGCTCAGGAGTAACTGTAAGGATCTCTGTGAGAAAGTCTAGTACACCCCAAATAGCTTAGCTCAGGAGTAACTGTAAGGATCTCTGTGAGAAAGTCTGGTACACCCCAAATAGCTTAGCTCTGGAGTAACTGTAAGGATCTCTGTGAGAAATTCTAGTACACCCCAAATAGCTTAGCTCAGGAGTAACTGTAAGGATCTCTGTGAGAAAGTCTGGTACACCCCAAATAGCTTAGCTCAGGAGTAACTGTAAGGATCTCTGTGAGAAAGTCTAGTACACCCCAAATAGCTTAGCTCAGGAGTAACTGTAAGGATCTCTGTGAGAAAGTCTAGTACACCCCAAATAGCTTAGCTCAGGAGTAACTGTAAGGATCTCTGTGAGAAAGTCTAGTACACCCCAAATAGCTTAGCTCAGGAGTAACTGTAAGGATCTCTGTGAGAAAGTCTAGTACACCCCAAATAGCTTAGCTCAGGAGTAACTGTAAGGATCTCTGTTTTACAATCCACATATCTGTGTGTCTGTCTGTTTGTTTATCTGTTGGTCTGTTTATCTGTTTATTTGTTTGTCTGTTTATCGTAGTTAACACTCCAAAGTTTAAAAAGCTGACAATGAGAAACTTACAAAACTTACATGATAAGTAAGTGCCATAATGTGGATATCAGACTTGGTGTGAGACTTGATAACATTGAGGTCGATGGTTGGGGCCATGGTTCTGCCACTGGGACACAACCTGCACACCACCAGTCCTTCTTCTATCTGTAGGAATGAGAGGGTTAAACTCATTACGTCATCATTACGTCATCATTACGTCATGTAGTAATGTGAGAGTTAATCATGGAATCTGGGAACACAAAACAAGAATGTGAACAAGTTTTCGAGCTGAATGCTCTTCTGTGAGAGGTTACTTCTATTTCATCATTAGCCAGGGCTATATTACTTTTTTAGTAAGTAAGTATATAGACACGTGGGTACCGCGCTCTAGCATTCGATATCGCAAGAGCTCAAACAATCAGTTGACAATGAGTTCACATAAAGTTGCTATTTTAGAAAAGGTTCTCTCAGAAAATTTGATCTCTCATGGTCTTACTGTCTTACTCAACTCTTTACGTCATCATCCCCAATCTCATAATAACCCAAATAATTGGACCACCCACCTCAAACTGGCGCTTTGCTTTGCCCTGGAACGACGAGAAGATGTTCGGAACAACCACTGGTTCTTCGCCAATTGTCCTGCTCCCGCGGACTCCTGAACGTATCGATTATCAAGCACATAGGAATATATCGATTATCAAGAACCAGGAGTATAGATATTTATATATCAATTATCAAAAACCGGGATATATTTTCATCAACAATTATACATGTCTGTAATTGATAGAAATTGGTTTGGTTCGGCCGAACAGGGGTAGATATTATGTTTATAGCGGACGATTTAGTGGACTATGGCTCGATTTGAGATTTGATGATATTTTGATGAAATATTGAGCGGTGGATGAGATGAGGGATAACTCTGATGGCTCCGGACACACCGAGGGAAGTATTTGTTGTAAGGATTGCTTGCGGAGGTACAACTTACAGACTCTTAAATCGGCCGAATAATATAGCGGGTAAATTTAGAAGATATAATTACAGGAATATTTATAGGGGGTGGTTACGCGTGAAACGGCGTATAATAAGGAAATAAACTGGGGGAACACGTCCGGTACAAGCATACAGAACGTATTTACTGTTTAATGGCAGAACTATTTGTGATTATGGAAATATATCGTTCAAATTATCAGACCTCCCTCGTCGTCACAACCTATCTACCAATCCCGGTGTTAGATTAACATTTCAACGGGAAAGTTCCACTCATTTTGTCAACCCTTTTAGAACTGAAATATTGATGACTTAAGCAAAGTGAATCGGTAAATTCAACTAAACTTTTCTATTTCTTAAGCAAAGTGAATCGGTAAATTCAACTAAACTTTTCTATTCTTGATCTAACTCAACCGGCTGACTGCCTGGCCTATAAAACATGACTGAAATAGCCCGCATTACCTGGGCTATAACTGCCAAAATCAAGGATAAACTGACTCTGACCGTGACCAACAATAGCTGTGTCTACAGCAGTGGGGAGGTATACAGCAGTGGCTCAGCTAAGTGAATTGATCACCTGCTCAGTCGATTAAGAAATAATTTCCCAGATCATTACACAGCGCACTCCGAGGACCCCAACTTAAAACATCACTAATTAACATGATAACCCGTCTAACGATTTCCGGAAACAACATACATCAACCCTACCCCCTGACAGGCCCCTGCATTGCTATAATTCTTAACTTGTATTCTGCTATTTCCTCGGCCTGCCTCCCCCAAAACACCCATTAATTTGTCTAAATTATGGAATTAAGTAGGGGGAGCCCACGGGAAGGTCCCCCTCCTGTCTCGACCCTGTCATCATTACGTCATCATTACGTCATCATTACGTCATCAGGAGCCCACGGGAAGGTCCCCCTCATGTCTCGACCCTGTCATCGGGACCTCTGTCTATTATATTCTATACAGTAATTGAGGGCACTTACAGGTGAGGTGAGTTAGGGTGGTGTTTAGGGTGGTGGAGATATTACTGACTGATGGTGATATGGTGACGTCATCATTACGTCATCATTACGACTGATGGTGATATGAAGAGTTGACGTATTGAGACATTGTGTGAGATACGCAATCTATCAGAGAGCTTTAAAGAGAGCTTTAGTATATCTAAGTGAAACCCAGGCTGCTGGAGACCTCAGGACCGATTATATGCTACTCAGAACCAGGCTGAGTAGGGTCAAGTGGGGGGTAATATTGCGTTCACGAGAAACAGTTGTGGTATTCAGTATTCACATTCCAACTGCGCTGGTATTTAATTAGTAAAGGTGCCCTGGAAACCGTGGAGTTTTCCCTAACTGTAGTCAGGGTAATCCAATAAGGAATTCAAATCCAGTTGAGTACGTTTGAGTTTACTTTATTCAGAACAAGTCGTATGGTCACGTGGCCTGCTATTTGTCTTCCCATTGGATTGCCGGGTTTTATTAACTGGTATTGGCAGGAATGTTCGAAAACTTGGTCAAATCTTGAAGCTGTATCTCAAGTAAAATTCTTGAGCTCAGCCCGGCTGCTGCTGCTGGCAAAATCCCAGTCTTATCTAAATTGAAAGAGTAGTACGGGGCAAACTGCAGGCACCCCCCGGTCAAACATGTTTCCTACTATTTGGAGATTCGGAGGAAAAGAGCTATTCGGGCACAGTGTATTCTGAAGTAAAGGACTTCTGCTGGGAGATATTTCTTCATAATTGAATCTAGATCTGAGCCCCGGAGCCAATATTCACAATTCAGGCATTATTTCTAATAAATCCGTGCAGCCAGATATTGCACCTCATGCAACCATTTTATAGCAGATTTGACACTTTACGGACCATTAATTTAATAAAAGTTATAAAATATTTAGTGACCGATTTTCTGAGAGGGTCTGACCTTTAATTCTTCTGTTTCAAAATAACCCATTAACGAGCCACTAACTGGCCCTAATTTTCAGCTCTAAAACCTTGATGGCCCCCTCCTTGAAATCAGATCAAATCTGATGGCCCAGTTACTCCTGCAGATGGCAATACCTCAGCCTCGTGAGTGGTGGAATAAGGACACGTGAGTGGAATAGCGGCTTGTGATTGGCGGAGGAAGCACAAACGTTTGCGGAGGTATCCTCCGGTTTTTGACATGCACCAACACATCATTCGGGGTGGAATTGGAATAGTAAATATTTCAATCTGTTTTGTCCAGCATCTATAAGTACTTACACATTTACTATGATGAAGTACTCTATTTAAACTTTTATAAGTGACAAGTTTACCTAGTATAGATAGTTTACCTAGATACACCCATTAACTCGGACTGAGAAGCGCCACCAGATTTTCTCCTAAAGAATATTCAAGACTACTGTTGATAAAACCACTCCCGCATCTACCATCAATCGTGATATTGTGACATTTTGAGAACTAAACAATTTGTTACACAATATAATTAATTAAAGATAATTCAAAGTCGGTAGGGGGTATTCTATTAAGCTCTGGATCTCTCAGCCAATGTGTGGAGCCACTTTAATCACGTGATTCGTTTTAACCACTCGGTGGTCAACTCCGTGGTCACGTGACTCGTTCACAGTGTCACGTGACTCAGAACTTGTACACGAGACTGTAGCAAAGTTTTCTTGATTTGATATTAAATCATGAGAACAAATATTCGGGAGGGAGAATGCATGAGTGGCTGTTGACTCAATCTCAGTGTTGAGAGGTGTTTTCGAGGCAAGTCGATTCTTATCACGGCTTTAAAATATACACTTCAACGCACTTGCGCTTATGTTAAACATGGACCCGTAATGGATTTTCTTCATCCGAATCCTGATCAACAGATGTGAGTGATTTGAAGGTGGGGGACCTCACGGAGTGGTAGAAAACACGGAGCCGTTTGTGGGGAGGAGTAGGGAGGTTGTATGGTGGACATGTGAGCAGGACAATGTTCGACTTGTCAAGTATTTGAAAATGTGTTTTAATAGAAATATAGAGTGCTAGCTGGTTGACAGGTTCCAATCATTCCACCAAAACAAGCTTCTAATCAAATCTAAATACAGTACTTCTTTGTGCGAGTTCGAGTTTGGTTGATATTCGTGCGTTGTGGTCCGTCCTTCAATTTACACCCCTCGGTAACTTATATCAACTATCAACCTTATCCTTTTGTTTCAGACCTCCAATGAATTCAAAAATAAAATACTGAGCTTTTCTTTGAATTTTATCAAAGCTCGCAGACTCTCATATAATTGAAGTGCAATGGGGGGAGCTGCGGATGGCGCAAGATTCGAGAACGTGCTATATTTCGAGTGGTTACATTAACATCGCACGTTACGGGGCTCTCCGAGACCTCAGCCCGGATGATAGGAGTTAATTTTAAAATTTAAGGTACAGCGTCAAGAACAGATTTGACCGTAAATTCGGGGGTTTATTAAATTATTCATCTTATTTGGCGAACTAACTGTGCCAGCTATTTACATTACTTGAATTACGGGGGATTATTTTACGGCAAATAATATTACCATTCAGCTGGGTCTCTAATGAAAAGTATGGCAACTAACACGGCTCCCGGCTGTCTGATGAGCTTAGTGCGTCCACATTTAACATTCCTAATTATAACCATCATCCCCACTTCTGTGCAATTCTTGTGATATGTATGATTGAGTTCTGGAAGAGAAACCATTTTGAAGCCAAATGTTGGTGAGATGTGTAGCGAGATCAGGAAAATAGAGTTGCGTATAATCAGGATTTATTGATAGCGTACAACAGGTGTCATCGTCTAACAGCAACAGATAGGTTGCTTTGTGGAGACGTTGTAATTAATTACATTTGAAATCGAGTGGATTACAGAACTTTTCCGCCAGTGTTTAATCTAAAAAACCAGATGGCATCAAAATAATCGATAATTGTATTTCGGCACAATGGAGTTGGCCGTGGTAGTATCACACCTAATTCTTTAGATTTTGCCAGGTGGTTCCAATAATACGGTTATCAAATTCTACTTATTATGTGAAAATACGTTTCACAATTTGTCGCTGATAATTTAACTAGAGCTCATAAGTTCTCCATCTTTTCCCTCTCCAGCCTTTGTCACTCTGCCATTGTGATCCGGCAATGTGGGCTGAACAAAGCCCTGAGAGGAAGAAAATGGCAGGAAAATTCAGGAGCAACGAACAAAGGGTGTTCCGATTTTAAGGTAATATGGTAGCGATTAGAGGTACATTGTAACTAATCTCTGCCATATTAAGGACGGGATTGGTTATGTGCAACAGTTGCACAGGAAAAGGTGGGAAAGGTGTCTTGTGTAGAGATCTTACAAGGGGCTTTTGTTTAAAGAGAATTACTATATGCTTAATGCTTATATGATATACACCTCCAAATTTTAGGAAGAATGTTTGTCGGCCTACTTCCTAATTCAAAGCATGCGGTCACATCAAGAACGTTAATTTACCTGCAATAACATTGTCGATTTCTTTCTGAAGGTCGGAGTTCTCAATCACCTCCATTTTTACAGCGGTGTCTGTCAACTGAATTAGGAAAAGTTCAGGAGGTATTCAATTATCAAATATAGATGTCAAGTCCACAGGAAAAAATAACTGAGTCAAATGAGATAAAATATCTCTAGATACAAAATGAATTGCAGTATGCCTTGTTCTACACAGAGATAATTAAAAGTGATATATTTGTAACCTGATTATTAGTATCATGTGTAGTTTCAGTTTGGTGATCTCCACTGTCAGAACCACTCTCATCCGTCACATCTTTAATCTTCAGTTTAATGCAGCACCCATTTTTACTTAAACTGTTCAGCGCATCAACAACCTCCCTGTTGGAGCTTACCTGCAGTGGGAAATGTTAACTGGGTATTATTGAGGGAGAGGGAGTCCAATGTGAGGTTCAAATACTCTACTTAGAAAATGTTAAATTTATTGACAGATATTTGTAGCATTTACCGTTATCTCATCATCATCGTCATCAATGTAACTTAGTCTTACATTCCCATTTGAGTAACTGTCGAAATCGTACTGTCGATTTAACACATTCAAGATATCATCGTAAGGTTTTTCATGATCCAATATCTTAAATTTCCTTATTTCATCTTTGTAGGAAACTTTCACATAAATTCCAGTACTGAAGCTTTCATTGAGTCGGTCGACTTCTGTCATTTTCATTCTGAACGGATTCTTTTAAAATATTTTAAAGTAAGTTGCTGATTGCAGATTAACAAAACAAGTACTGAATTTGAGCCTTCAGATGATTCAGATAAAATCTATATCTCAAATGGACGAGAATTTCGATTGATTGCACAGTAGCGTAACAAAGGGTTCCTGCTGACCAAATCATTGCTTTAATTTGGGGAGATATTGAAAACTTAACTTAAGTACTAGCATTAGAATTTTGCCCTATATGCTAAAAACACATTATTGCTAGAAACAAACACATTAATGCTAGAAACACATAATTTCAGAAATTCAATAAAAAGTCTTCCAAAATCTCCTAATTTGTTCAAGGGGGAAGGGTTTACTGTTGATGCAGCAAAATTTGTTTGCTCAAATTAATTGCAATTTAACATTGAACATTTAGAACACACATAAATCTATAACTTTCTAAACTACAATAAAAAGAAACAAATTTACTTCATCATTGCTGTTTGCCAGACTGGAACCAAAAATCAAACAACTGTATGGAACCGTATGTTTTAAAAGTTAACTGAAAGTGATATAGGCTAAAATTAAACAGTGTGGCTTAGGCTATCAATATGGTGATATGACGATTATATCACCTCCCAAAACGTTCTACAGAAGTTCGATAAAATTGTTGTTGATGAACCAGATCGGGAGAACTAAAAAAATTCAAACCAAACCAAATGAAGAACACCAGAAAGTGAACAGAACCAACTTGCACCAAAATTCCGATCGATTTATCACCGACACAATATATAAAGCACCATAGATGTTACAACACGTAGATTAGCATAAATATTAATCTGCATGTTCTGAATGGGGCGCAAGCAAATATTTCACTTTCTTCAAGTTCCGCGATTGGACAATGGATACTATTATTCTCTGATCTAATTATTTTACATACTTATTTTCAATGAAACAAGAAACAAAATAGTTTTAAATTAACATGATTTCCGTTGAAATATTTTTCTAGATCAATGAAACAAGAAATTTTTCAATGAAACAAGAAATTTCGACATAATCAATAGTGGCACATTTAAATGGCTAAAAAGTCATGAAATGTGCAAAACAAGCTGTGTATGAAACCTCCAAATTTGACTACCAGTGATATGCATCTATAGATTTTGATTGAATAGTTTTAATTGTAAACCTCATGGGTACAGCTTCTTATCGAAGCGATCGGGCGAGCTTCCTTGGTTGATAAGGTTTCAATGGAAACTAACAAAATCGAATACTCTAACTATACTAGCAAAATGAATATTCTACTTTGTACCAAATTCAAAGCAAAAAGTTTGTTCGACAGTTTTAATAATGCATCTTACAGTACATATAAAAACAACGAATAGCGTTCATAACAAAGATTTAAGCTATGTGAAATCTAATCATTATATGTGAAAACAATGGAGACTGCACGATATAATATTCAATATCAAATATTTATCATACTTTGAAAAAATAATTGGTAAACATTAAACAATGGTATGCTTTGCCCAATCAAACTATGTGACAAAATGGATTCAACTATCATGAACATATTTCAGGAAAAGACAAAAGAGCTGGAGAAATAGGCAATTGCATTAATAACATTTCATGTGCATTGATTGAGTGATACCCGTACAATGTTTATTTGAAATACATAACATTGAACATTGTCGCTGATATGAGTAGTTTCTGTAATTGCGAAGCACAAATCAACTCGACGCTTGTGTTAGTAGATTATAAACTCGCAAGTTTACCACTCACATGCACGGCTCAGCTGCATTTAATCAATAAAATTATAGGTCAGGCATTGTCTGACCGCTGAAAAAACTTAATGAATTTCATTTGAAGCACCCAAAAATAAAATACATTGCATTATAAATTTGATTGACGATGTTAACCCATCCAGATCGTCGATGCGAAGCACGAATGCGCGGCGCTTTTGAAATCGGCAGTTAGTTTTATTTTTAGAGTCACATACCGATGTGTTGACAGTTAATTGACAATGTCAATCCTTCGCATCCCGGCGAGACCCAATGGTGCATTTTGCCGATCTAACGAAATGTGGTTGCGAAAAGCATTAATGGATGCGCAGCGCAGCCGGCCCAGTAGTGCATCGCGCCACAATTTTTATTCGTACTATGTACTAAATGACTTGTATAGCGATTGTCATACGTTGTATGACCCGCCGCGCACGAAGTGCGCGGCTCCCCCTGTATCGTCGTAACGATAAAGGGGTGAAACGACCGTGGGGGTCGCAACGTGATACAATATAGCGATGCGTTACTTGGGCGCGCCGCGCACTCAATTATGTTGTAGCGCAATGCACTACTTGGCCAATAATGTTTCTCGCACCCACACGTTATAGATATATATTTGGAGGACTTCGCCACTTCGACGTGCCGCGCAAACTAGCATTCTTGCTTCGCAACCCATCGTCGATCGTTGCCCAACGATCTCGATGGGTTGATACCGTCAATCAAAATATATATATTAAATTGGCGAAATGCATTACTGGGCTTCGCGGCTCGCCGTGCTGCGAAGAATTGACATCTTCAATTAACTAAATTATGACTTACTATTCGTGGCACACCAATCTTTGTGCGCAGCGCGCTATTTTCAAGCTCGTGAGAGCTAAAATCGAGTAATATACTTAATTGATAATGTTGCAATTCGTCGCAGCTCGGCGAGGCCCAGTTTATAGCGCTAAGCGCATATCGCCAATCTAACGTGTGGTTGCATAATTGAGTGCGCGGCGCGGCTCAGTAACGCAACGCTCTATAAGCAATAAACTAGTAAGCTAAATATTACTAAGGTGTTTGACCATTGTTAATGGTCTGGCCCGGCGCGCGCTAATATACTTCGTAGCACTTGCCATCGGGCCATTTTTAGAAGAAAGCGCGGCGCGCGCTACTTCGAAGAAATTTAGACGAGTAACATTCATTAACTTGGGGCCAGTGCACGATAAAAATAAATTTGCTCGGATTTTCAAAATTTTTGTATCGTTATTTTTTTAGAGACTGTGTGCTGTGAGGATTTTTACAGTACCAATTTGTTATACCTTTTTAGAATGATCAGTGAGGTTTTTGTAGGTTTATAACCTACTATGACGCGCGCCGAGTTGGACTCATAGACGGTCGATCCTGATATTTGGAACAAATATTTTACGAGTATCACCCGTTAAAGCTGGAATTATTTCCTATCAAAGCATGCTAAAAACCAAATTTTAGAAAGCTATTTCTTAAAAAGAACCTAACATTTTAACTTTATTTTAGTGATTAAAATTTTCCTTTAGGCCTCAACAAAAATTTGGTGGTCGATTTCCAAAGAACCCCGCATGTAGTTTAGTCACAAAACATAAACATATGAGCAGTTATTGAGCTATTAATCGCAGAGAATGTTTAAATTTAGTTTCGGTATATCTAATTTTAAATAAAGTTTATTTTCATCAAAATATCGATCAGTTATCACTTTAATATGCACTGACATGCTTTAAAAATTTGTGAGTTTTGGGGCATACTATTATTCAAAAACATTTATTATATGATATGGAGCAATTCAGATTTACCTAATTGTTTGTACATATTTGCTAATAAAAATTTTTTTAAACAGATCCCAGCTTCAAAATTAAAATTAAATATAAGATTTGGACTTACTCTTGCAGAAAACCTTATTGGCCAGGGCCTAACTTCAAAAGTAAAAGATATAGCGACTTTCGCGGTTTTTTTGCAACATGTTCGAGTTCGTCTTGTAAAAAAACGTTTCCCCCATGCAGGGGGAAATTTAAAACAACGTAAATTTGGAGTTATCTTCAAATCTCCAGAAAAGTGTCATTTTGGGCCGATGATCTTGGCAACTTTTAATGAAACAATAAGTTTTTCAATGAAACAATAAGTTTTATTTTACATTTCTTTAATCATAAAGTGTCACGTGCAAGCTGCTTGGACATTGGAATGCGCCACGCGTGCAAACCAAGTTTAATGTCGCGCGCGAGCTCAAGCCGTCTGTTTAAATTAAACCACCTCTAGCAATCATCATCCCTTGATTTTGGTATTGTCGTATTACTTTTTTGTAGGGATGATGATCGATTCATTACTCTTCACTCGACTGTCACGTGACTTCTTCAACCCGTTTTAAAGCTGGCCCACTATTCGGCGCGAAAAGTGGCATGCAACGTATGTCAAACTATTCGAAACGGCCTACCACCTAATAGTCAGTGTAATAAGCGCCAAGCGCGAGCACAGAACTTTTTTTCTCCGATTTCGATAAATTTGGTACCAAAATTTGTCTAAAAATGTGAATAAAATAAATCCACCGTGTAGCAATTTTCGCTAAAAATGCTACACGGCGCTTGTTCGCCGCGCGTGCTTTTTCCGCGCAAATTTTTAGTTTTTGGCCTATAACTTTTACATTTTCAGTTGTTATCACATAATTATTATGGCATCGTAATCAGCTCATCGAGACGAAACTTTTAGTACTAATATTTTAAGATTTAAAGGAAAATTATTTTCAAAATTTTTCAATCTGAACACAAGGGTCCCCCCTTGTGTGAAATTTTGAACAAATTTTTGAAAAATTTGGTGCTTCAAATATTATAATTTTGGTACCAAAAGTTGCGTCTGACTAAGCTCATTACGATACTGTAATAATTATTTCAAAATATTCAATATTTTAGGAGTTATAGGCATTTTAAGCAATAAATTACCCATTTTTCGTCCTTTGTACATTCTTGTAATGCACAGGAGGCCCACATATAGCTTGACGTTATTTTGCTACACGGTGAATTTGCATTATTCACACTTAGAGGCAACTTTTGGAACCAAATTTATCAAAATCAGAGACAAAAAATTCTGTGCCAACTCATGGCGCTTATTACATAGACTATAACCCTCTAATCTGTTATCTGATCCCAACCCTAACCCTAACCCAATTCCTAAAAATGTATTATTATAGATGTGGTCAACCCGTCAACCAATATTTCTACGTATTACGTGCGCGGTGCGGCACAGTAACGGCAACGCATCGCGCTACAATATTATTATAAATGTGGTCAACCAATATTTCGTACGTACCTGAGCTGTGTGATCCGGTTCCGACTCCCTTCTTCTGGAGCTGTAGAAGTTTTACCCCCAGAAGAAGAGATGTAGGTGTGGAAGATCAGTACAAATTCTAGCATGGAGAGGATTAGGGTCGTTCTAAAAGTAAAAGCTAAAATATATATCAAGGCCGAGATCTGCTGATATATCTTGGAAAAAGGTTATTGGGATGATGATTAATCACTCTACACTCGACTGTCACGTGACTTTTTCAACCCGTTCTCTAGCTGGTCCTGAACGACTATTCGAAACCATAACCCTTTAATCTGATCCCAACCCTAACCCTAACCCAATCCTTAACAAAAGCATATGCTGAAACCCTAACCCTAACGATAAATTAGACTAACTTCCTTATACGGTCATATCACGTGATCGAGACAGTTTTTCGCCAATATCTCGTCAGGGGAGCATTTTAACCCTGTGTCATGGGGGGTGATTCGGAATCAGCGTTCGAAAATACATCGATTGAATAAGGTTTCAACTGTCGGGGGCTCTTTTAGAACAATCTCGAAGATCGACTGTAGAGTGATTTAGCACGCTCGAGGTTATTGGCCGCATTTTCGTATATTTGTGTAGCAGTCATGTATTAATAGTAGAGTCCTCCGACAGCAGTTGGTAGGCCGGTCCACGTAGTGATAATTTAGCTTTTGGTGCAACCAATCCCCTGTCCATGATGGCGATTTTGTTTTTTGTTGTTAGTAGGACTGTCAAATTATTTTGCTTCTTTAAGATACTCGAGGGAACCTTCGTAACTGCGTTCATTATATTTATGTATTTATACCTTTTGAAAGCCTGATTTTGCAAAACTCTAAAACATGGTTACACAATTATTAAAGTACTAAGAACTTCATTTGCATTTTCGATTTTTGTTTACCGAAAACGATAATAAAACAAAATTGTAATGCCAAAGAAATTGTACTTTTATTTTAATATAATACAGACAAATGAAATTTTGGAAATAGATCTATTTATAAATTTTCAGTGCTAATATTTCTTATCAGTCCATTGGTTTGACTTTGCTTATACTTGTACTCTAAAAGTATTTCTGATTAGCAGTCACGTGATAGTACCCAGCCACTCAGACGCAATATTCAACCTCATAATCTACGCCCAAACAATAGAAACATCAGTAGAAGCCTGCACTCCTTCCTGGTTGAATTCACACTTGTAGGTTCCACTGTCATCGAGCTGCGGGCTATCAAACCAAAGTCTGTATGTTCCTGCGGCGAAGTGTGTTTTCAGTTTTAACAATTCCAGCTGATGTTAATTTTCAGATAAAAATTCAGAGCAACTCTCAATTAAAAAAAAGGAAAATATATTTCCCTTTTTAAATCCACATTAAATTTGTGCGTCAAATTATATATGAATATATCGTTTTGAATCGCGTGATTGTAGTTGAACTAATTGAATCGAAAATACAAAATCAAATACCCTTCGTCTTGTTAATCTTCATTGTATCCGTTTCTTCAATTTTAGTGTCTTCTCCGGATTCTTGATTAACCTTGTACCAGTTGACATTGTTGGGATTGTTGGCACTATCTAAATCAACATTAGTTAGTTGAACATCACAGACGATCGCCAAGCCTTTTCCAATTTCCTGGGTGCTTGCCAACTTTTCCCTATTTTCAATGTCAATTGCAGCTGAGCCTTCTTAAGTGAAATCGTAACGGACACAGAGCATTTGTAGTTCTCTTCTTCGCTCATTTCAATGAAGATGTTGCCAACGTAGATTGCTGCGTCCTCAGCTTGGAAGTTTCTGAGGAATAATATTGTTTTTACAGAAACTAAATTGTTCAAGTTATGAGTGCACACGTTTATCAGATATCAACGGGTTATGTCGCGATGAACGACCATCTTTAAGTTTAACAGTTTAACGAATTACCATAGATTAAAATCAGTAGTTTTATAAGCACCTGAGAGTGATGGTGATATGATGACGTAATAATGACGTAATGATGACGTAATGATGACGCACCTGAGAGTGAAACCGTTGAACCTCTCCTTTCCATCGCTCTTCGGGTCCCAGGGCTCATTGTTCTTTAACCAGGAGATGTCAGCGAATTTCTTCCACGTCTTCTTAACTTCTCCCTCCAGCCTGACTTGCACTTTCTTGCCAGTCATTGTCTGGATGTTGTCGTTCTTTGGTTTCACTTCACAGTCAGTCGGAGTAAAGTCTTTGCAGTCACCCTTCTTTCCACGCTCGAACCCTTCAGCACACTCACAGTAGTGGTTTCCAGCCGTGTTGAAGCAGGCCTCATTTTCTCCGCAGGGTGATTCTCCAGCACACTCGTTAATATCGACACATTCTCCTTCCACAGCGCCGAATCCGTCAGAACAGACACACTCCTTAGACTGGGGATCTCTGATGAAGGTGTCCAGACAGTCACAAATATAGCTGCCTGAAACGTAGAGTCTTCTATAGAGTCTTATATAGAGTCTCATATAGAGTCTTATATAGAGTCTCATATAGAGTCTCATATAGAGTCTTATAGTTATTAATTATAGAGTCTTATAGTTATAAAGTAAATAAAATGTGTGTTATACTTTTAAGTTGAATACTGAATAGCCCGGTCATCAGTCGTCAGGCAATTTATACTGAAACTGAAAAGTGCGGAAGACTCTAATATTGATAAATAAGAATGAGTGATGTAGACTTAATCGCTAACCTTCAATGTTAGAGCACCTCTCCGCATCAGAACAAGGTTCATCAAGACACTCATTATAATCCTTACACGTTCCCTGGTCTTCATAATACCCAGTCTTGCAATCACAAGTGTAAGAGCCGAGTGTGTTGGTGCACTCTCCGTTACCACAGGGCAGTTCAGCGCACTCGTCTATATCCAAACATGTGTCCTCGTTATACTTGTACCCTGAGTAACACTCGCACGTGTAGTTTGGTCCGTCTTCTACGCATGTTCCTGTCAAGAAACAGACGGTTAACAAATTATAAATTTTCTTTTTTTTAAATAAAAAAGTAATCTACCGACTTACAGATAACGGCTTATATTAGGGAGTGGAATGAATTTGCCCATCAAAGTTTACTCGATATCACATAGTACTGTAGTATACTACCACTAGCAATAATGTCATAAAATATATAATATACATATATTGTTAGACCCCCCCCCCCTCTCTTCACATTACACAAGTTCCTGTGTGTAGCAGTTTTAACGTAAGCTAGAATAGGATGGGAGGGGGTTTA
The DNA here is from genome assembly GCF_026151205.1 of Bolinopsis microptera. Classification (NCBI taxonomy): domain Eukaryota; kingdom Metazoa; phylum Ctenophora; class Tentaculata; order Lobata; family Bolinopsidae; genus Bolinopsis; species Bolinopsis microptera. The sequence continues at coordinate 1,009,390 of NC_087080.1, read as the reverse complement.
GAATGTGTAATTTCAACACAGCAGCTATGTGTAAAGTGGCTTGTGGAAGAGGATTAGATCTAAAATATCAAAAATTTAGAAGAATGGACTTTACAATACTTATTCATTTTTAAAAAGCACTGAGAGGGTATGAAATAACAAAAAATCACTGAAAGAATACAAATAGTGCAATAAAACTGACTAACCATCACCACAGTTGTCAGTTTCACAGCCGCCCACAATCCTCGGCAGACACATTGGTAGATCCCGGACAATGCTGCACACCTGATCACCCGGACACCTCACTTGCTCACAGGTCGGACACGCGTTCTTCACGTACTCATCTCTGCAGAATTGGGATTGTTTTTAACACTGAACATTATGAGACTATTTATGATATTTGATTGTAGGTAGACTGATATTATAGAGCCGTCACTTGTAATTATATCTTGACGTTTGGAGAGCTCTGAGCTTCTTACCCTGTCAGTTTGGCGCAAATAGCGGTAAGTTTGCAGAAGTTTGCATCATTCTCTGTCTGCAGACAATTGTCAATATGGCAGGAACCATCATCATCTACATCAACACTTCCGATGCTGTTCACAAGTGCTCTGACAGCGTCGTTCATGTCCTGAAGATGGCATGGTAAAAGTCACTCTTTCACTATATTGTGACGATCACGGAAGTAATATTTAAAACCGTTCTATCATCTACATCTTCTAAATCAAACTATCTAGCTGATGTTAGTCGTTATTTTATAGACAGGCTAAAAAGTGTTGTTCGATTACTGGGGGAAAAATGAGAGTCTCCACTCACTGAAATCGATCATAATCGACTCATTTAAGAGAGCAAAGAATGACACGAAAAAAAAGGTTCATCAGACATACCTGCTAGTTGGATAATATCCACTACTCCATCATTAGAGACGTACCTGAGTCCAAGGACTATGGAAGATGCAACTCTCCATGTAATACCCTCCCGGGCAGGAAACAGAGGGAGAGTGAGCAGATGAGTATCTGTACTCCACTGAGTGTATTGTATCTTGAGTACAGGGGTCTAGGATTGTGGCTCTAGTGCCACAGTATGCGATCGCCTGCAGAACGGTTGTTTTTATTTTATTTCAGTTACATGGTAACTTGGGTTGTTTGATGCTAGATTCAGTGCTTGTTAAAAGTAAGATTTTCATTTAACACTTACAATAACGGGGTATTTGCCCCGATTGGAGGCCCTAGCAATACACTTGACAATACCATCCTCGCCTGATGAGATATAGACCCCATCAGCAGCACTTGGGGCACCATATGTGTGACACCTGCAATGACGTTTTTACTTTAAACCCACATAATTTGTAAAGGAGAATTGAAGCAGCAAAATAAATTTAACATCCCACACGTTTACTCGTGCTGAAATATATTCCCCTACCTTCGACTAATAGATAATAGATATACTATAGATGAACAGCTCACATCACAGTACCACACTTAGGAGTGGAAAATGAACTTTCATACAACATGACTAGTTACTGATCATTTGTATCACAATTACAGCCTCATGAGATTTCCAGCCCGACATTCTCACTAGCTCATTAGTTAGCGATAATTCCTGTTTAATTCCTTAGCTAATATTGTCAAACAGAGCAGTTGAAGCCACCACTTATTACTCTTTATATTAGTTAAATTACACTGCTTAGCAGTTAGCACACATTTCAACATTAAATAAGTGGGAATAATGGAATATGGACCAACTCTACGTCAAGTAAAGGATTGAACGATGTAAAAATACACGCCCAAGCTTGACGAATTAAGGACATTTTATTAATTAATATTTTGTCGCATCACGCACAGAAATATAAGTATTTATCAAAATTTAGATGACGAGACGATGTGAAAAGTATGAAATAATAAAATGGTCTAAACAGAAGCGAGGATGAAATATTAATAGGATGAGGTAAGAGGATGGGATAAGAGAATGAGATAAGAGGATGAGTCATGAGATAAGAGGATGAGATAAGAGGATGAGATAAGAGGATGAAATAAGAGGATGAGATAAGAGGATGGGATTGGTTATGAAATAAGAGGATGGGATTGGTTATGAGATAAGAGGATGGGATTGGTTATGGGATTGAAGCTGTTTTACTAGGTGTTGCTATGGTTACCTCATGACCACCTCCCCCTTGTTACACTCAGCGTAACTAATTGCATCATCACCAACTGCTGGCTCACCGTAAACCGTTCTCCCTGGAGTTACAGCAATTTGATAATAATTATATACAATAAATCAAATAGTTTCGCGGGCACTTATTGTCACAAATGATATGAACGGGGATGCAAGAAGGTACTTACAAATGGTATGAACGAGGATGCAAGAAGGTACTTACAAATGGTATGAACGGGGTGGCAAGAAGGTACTTACAAATGGTCTGAACGGGGATGCAAGAACGTACTTACAAATGGTATGAACGGGGATGCAAGAAGGTACTTACAAATGGTATGAACGGGGATGCAAGAAGGTACTAACAAATGGTATGAACGGGGATGCAAGAAGGTACTTACAAATGGTATGAACGGGGATGCAAGAAGGTACTTACAAATGGTATGAACGGGGATGCAAGAAGGTACTTACAAATGGTATGAACGGGGATGCAAGAAGGTACTTACAAATGGTCTGAACGGGGATGCAAGAAGGTACTTACAAATGGTATGAACTGGGATGCAAGAAGGTACTTACAAATGGTATGAACGGGGATGCAAGAAGGTACTTACAAATGGTATGAACGGGGATGCAAGAAGGTACTTACAAATGGTATGAACGGGGATGCAAGAAGGCACTTACAAATGGTATGAACGGGGATGCAAGAAGGTACTTACAAATGATATGAACGGGGATGCAAGAAGGTACTTACAAATGGTATGAACGGGGATGCAGGAAGGTACTTACAAATGGTATGAACGGGGATGCAAGAAGGTACTTACAAATGGTATGAACGGGGATGCAAGAAGGTACTTACAAATGGTATGAACGGGGATGCAAGAAGGTACTTACAAATGGTATGAACGGGGATGCAAGAAGGTACTTACAAATGGTATGAACGGGGATGCAAGAAGGTACTTACAAATGGTATGAACGGGGATGCAAGAAGGTACTTACAAATGGTATGAACGGGGATGCAAGAAGGTACTTACAAATGGTATGAACGGGGATGCAAGAAGGTACTTACAAATGGTATGAACGGGGATGCAAGAAGGTACTTACAAATGGTATGAACGGGGATGCAAGAAGGTACTTACAAATGGTATGAACGGGGATGCAAGAAGGTACCTACAAATGATATTAACGGGGATGCAAGAAGGTACCTACAAATGATATTAACGGGGATGCAAGAAGGTACTTACAAATGATATTAACGGGGATGCAAGAAGGTACTTACAAATGGTATGAACGGGGATGCAAGAAGGTACTTACAAATGGTATGAACGGGGATGCAAGAAGGTACTTACAAATGGTATGAACGGGGATGCAAGAAGGTACTTACAAATGGTATGAACGGGGATGCAAGAAGGTACTTACAAATGGTATGAACGGGGATGCAAGAAGGTACTTACAAATGGTATGAACGGGGATGCAAGAAGGTACTTACAAATGGTATGAACGGGGATGCAAGAAGGTACTTACAAATGGTATGAACGGGGATGCAAGAAGGTACTTACAAATGGTATGAACGGGGATGCAAGAAGGTACTTACAAATGGTATGAACGGGGATGCAAGAAGGTACTTACAAATGGTATGAACGGGGATGCAAGAAGGTACTTACAAATGGTATGAACGGGGATGCAAGAAGGTACTTACAAATGGTATGAACGGGGATGCAAGAAGGTACTTACAAATGGTATGAACGGGGATGCAAGAAGGTACTTACAAATGGTATGAACGGGGATGCAAGAAGGTACTTACAAATGGTATGAACGGGGATGCAAGAAGGTACTTACAAATGGTATGAACGGGGATGCAAGAAGGTACTTACAAATGGTATGAACGGGGATGCAAGAAGGTACTTACAAATGGTATGAACGGGGATGCAAGAAGGTACTTACAAATGGTATGAACGGGGATGCAAGAAGGTACTTACAAATGGTATGAACGGGGATGCAAGAAGGTACTTACAAATGGTATGAACGGGGATGCAAGAAGGTACTTACAAATGGTATGAACGGGGATGCAAGAAGGTACTTACAAATGGTATGAACGGGGATGCAAGAAGGTACTTACAAATGGTATGAACGGGGATGCAAGAAGGTACTTACAAATGGTATGAACGGGGATGCAAGAAGGTACTTACAAATGGTATGAACGGGGATGCAAGAAGGTACTTACAAATGGTATGAACGGGGATGCAAGAAGGTACTTACAAATGGTATGAACGGGGATGCAAATGGTATGAACGGGGATGCAAGAAGGTACTTACAAATGGTATGAACGGGGATGCAGGAAGGTACTTACAAATGGTATGAACGGGGATGCAAGAAGGTACTTACAAATGGTATGAACGGGGATGCAAGAAGGTACTTACAAATGGTATGAACGGGGATGCAAGAAGGTACTTACAAATGGTATGAACGGGGATGCAAGAAGGTACTTACAAATGGTATGAACGGGGATGCAAGAAGGTACTTACAAATGGTATGAACGGGGATGCAAGAAGGTACTTACAAATGGTATGAACGGGGATGCAAGAAGGTACTTACAAATGGTATGAACGGGGATGCAAGAAGGTACTTACAAATGGTATGAACGGGGATGCAAGAAGGTACTTACAAATGGTATGAACGGGGATGCAAGAAGGTACTTACAAATGGTATGAACGGGGATGCAAGAAGGTACTTACAAATGGTATGAACGGGGATGCAAGAAGGTACTTACAAATGGTATGAACGGGGATGCAAGAAGGTACTTACAAATGGTATGAACGGGGATGCAAGAAGGTACTTACAAATGGTATGAACGGGGATGCAAGAAGGTACTTACAAATGGTATGAACGGGGATGCAAGAAGGTACTTACAAATGGTATGAACGGGGATGCAAGAAGGTACTTACAAATGGTATGAACGGGGATGCAAGAAGGTACTTACAAATGGTATGAACGGGGATGCAAGAAGGTACTTACAAATGGTATGAACGGGGATGCAAGAAGGTACTTACAAATGGTATGAACGGGGATGCAAGAAGGTACTTACAAATGGTATGAACGGGGATGCAAGAAGGTACTTACAAATGGTATGAACGGGGATGCAAGAAGGTACTTACAAATGGTATGAACGGGGATGCAAGAAGGTACTTACAAATGGTATGAACGGGGATGCAAGAAGGTACTTACAAATGGTATGAACGGGGATGCAAGAAGGTACTTACAAATGGTATGAACGGGGATGCAAGAAGGTACTTACAAATGGTATGAACGGGGATGCAAGAAGGTACTTACAAATGGTATGAACGGGGATGCAAGAAGGTACTTACAAATGGTATGAACGGGGATGCAAGAAGGTACTTACAAATGGTATGAACGGGGATGCAAGAAGGTACTTACAAATGGTATGAACGGGGATGCAAGAAGGTACTTACAAATGGTATGAACGGGGATGCAAGAAGGTACTTACAAATGGTATGAACGGGATGCAAGAAGGTACTTACAAATGGTATGAACGGGGATGCAAGAAGGTACTTACAAATGGTATGAACGGGGATGCAAGAAGGTACTTACAAATGGTATGAACGGGGATGCAAGAAGGTACTTACAAATGGTATGAACGGGGATGCAAGAAGGTACTTACAAATGGTATGAACGGGGATGCAAGAAGGTACTTACAAATGGTATGAACGGGGATGCAAGAAGGTACTTACAAATGGTATGAACGGGGATGCAAGAAGGTACTTACAAATGGTATGAACGGGGATGCAAGAAGGTACTTACAAATGGTATGAACGGGGATGCAAGAAGGTACTTACAAATGGTATGAACGGGGATGCAAGAAGGTACTTACAAATGGTATGAACGGGGATGCAAGAAGGTACTTACAAATGGTATGAACGGGGATGCAAGAAGGTACTTACAAATGGTATGAACGGGGATGCAAGAAGGTACTTACAAATGGTATGAACGGGGATGCAGGAGCCGGTACTTACAAATGGTATGAACGGGGATGCAAGAAGGTACTTACAAATGGTATGAACGGGGATGCAAGAAGGTACTTACAAATGGTATGAATGGGGATGCAAGAAGGTACTTACAAATGGTATGAACGGGGATGCAGGAGCCGGTACTTACAAATGGTATGAACGGGGATGCAAGAAGGTACTTACAAATGGTATGAACGGGGATGCAAGAAGGTACTTACAAATGGTATGAACGGGGATGCAAGAAGGTACTTACAAATGGTATGAACGGGGATGCAAGAAGGTACTTACAAATGGTATGAACGGGGATGCAGGAAGGTACTTACAAATGGTATGAACGGGGATGCAAGAAGGTACTTACAAATGGTATGAACGGGGATGCAGGAGCCGGTAACTACACTGAACTCGTAGTCTTCTCCACACTCGCACTCGTAATCATCACTCCCAACTGGAGCACACACTCCGTTCTCACCACACCTGTTGTAAGAGAGTGGCTTTATAACAGGGTACAAGTCTGTTATCTAGAGTTAATTATTAGGAGACAAAGCTCTACTCTCTAGATTCCAAACTTTTAGTTAACAACTCTACCCCGCATACGTTCAAAACAGAAAGAAAATGTTTAAAAATAAATATTGGGAGGTAGGAGAGTTAGAATTAACCCAAATATCAGGGACACGAATGTCAACTCCAGGATTTAAGAAACTAAACTTTCAACACTGAAAACATTGAGATTCTTGCCAAATATATTTCGATTGTAGTCATCTTCGGTGACATTGAACCTAAAAAATGTTTAAAAATCAGTATTGGGAGGTAATTGAACATATCACCAACCTGTCATTATGATCGCAGCCAGTTTGCTTCTCCACACAAGTGGGCGCCTCTTCATCTTCAGGGTCATCATCCACATCCATCATGACACACTCCTCACTCTCTCCACAGTGGTATCCATCACAGGTGCTACACACTGCTGAAGTGTATGCTTCTGAATCCTCGATCAGCTGACAGACAGAAGTTACCTCACACCAGAACCGGTCAGCTGCACAGTTCGGGAGAGCACAATCTTCCTCGTTTGGAATCACTCCCTTATCATCAACATTCTGACCATTTAACCTTCCGGTCCATGGGCTCCGTGCATTGCACAGAATCTGTTCGTAACCAGCGGGACACTGAAGACTTGGACTGTGTCCTCTGGAGTGGAGGTTCCGGTATTTGGGGAGGTTAGGACCGTTGCAGGGGTCGGCAACCTGCTCAAACTGAGAACACACCGCTCTAGCAACAGCACCGGAACCATTATATCCGTTAACAGCGACACACACTCCACCGTTATCAGGCTGCACAAATACCCCGTCGCACTCAGCTTTACCAGCCCTGCCAGTCTGAGCTTCACAGTACGTTACCACGTAGCCCATAGGACAGCTTGCTACAGACTGTGCGTCATCTGAACCTGTGAGAATTAGTGTGGAAATAAAAGAGATTCATTTTATTACATCATATATCTAATTAAATGACAGTAAGTATTATTATTTTAACTACAGATTATATTATTTCAGTTAGTATTGACATGAATGTTACGATTTTAGTTTATTTATATATTATATTGTCAATAAACCGGTTTCAAAGCCCTTAAGGGTGGCCCTTTAAAACAAACCTCCAGATATGTCCCCCACTACTTCCTTATCAGTGGTTTCAATAACAGGAGTGTCATCTCCGTATACCTTTACTTCACAGAGGGTTAGAGACGCGAGATCATTCACAATCTTGACAGAGTCTCCAACTATGCCCTCACCACATACCAGTTCGTAATTATACTTGAGACGATCGTACTCAATAGCTCCACAGGATATATCCCCTACGAAGACCTGAGCTCCGTCGAGTCTTTCAGAGCAACAGTCGACCTGATATGTAGTAATATGTAGTAATATGTAGTATTATGTAGTAATACGTAGTAATATGTAGTAATATGTAGTGATATGTAGCAATATGTAGTAATATGTGAAATATGTGAAATATGTAGTAATATGTAGTAATATGTAGTAATATGTAGTAATATGTAGTAATATGTGAAATATGTAGTAATATGTAGTAATATGTAGTAATATGTAGTAATATGTAGTAATATGTAGTAATATGTAGTAATATGAAGTAATATGTAGTAATATGTAGTAATATGTAGTAATATGTAGTAATATGTAGTAATATGTAGTAATATGTAGTAATGTGTAGTAATATGTAGTAATATGTAGTAATATGTAGTAATATGTGAAATATGTAGTAATATGTAGTAATATGTAGTAATATGTAGTAATATGTAGTAATATGTAGTAATATGTAGTAATATGTAGTAATATGTAGTAATATGTGAAATATGTAGAAATATGTGAAATATGTAGTAATATGTGAAATATGTAGTAATATGTGAAATATGTAGTAATATGTAGTAATATGTAGTAATACGTAGTAATATGTAGTAATATGTAGTAATATGTATTAATATGTGAAATATGTGAAATATGTGAAATATGTGAAATATGTAAAATATGTAGTAATATGTCCTACCCTGTTCCTTATCCAGATCTTCTCCACAACGAACTTGTCTCCGAGATCTACCTTCCACCAGCCGGCCCCGGCAGTGTGAGTACACGTACCCCTGTAAAAGTAACACTTGTAGATGTGGAGGTGAAACATATTTGTTGTGTCACGTGACGGTGATTCTGGGATCTGATTAGTCAATAGTTGAACCTGATTGGTTAATCACAGACACAAGTCTCCAGGATCACAAGATTCCATATCTATGTCGCTCCTCGGGACAGAGCAGCCACCCCTGACCTCTCCTTGCCCTTCTACAACCAGAGAGTCTCGGACACCCTTCCCATTAGCTGTCTTCCTTTCTCCATGTCCGAACTCGATTCAGTCCTCAAGTCCATCAAGTCCTCCAAGTCACCAGGCCTAGATAGCATCCCTTCCTCAGTTTGGAAGCTTCCCCAACTTCGTGACGACCTCCTCAGTTTCTGCAACAGGGCCTTAATTGATGGAGTAATCCCTGAAGCCTGGACAACGGCATCTATTATACCCATCCCCAAGAAAGGCGACCTGACCAACCCCGGGAACTATCGAGGTATCTCATTGGCTCCGGTTGCAGCGAAAGTTTTCAACAAACTCATCCTCAACCGGATTTACCCATACCTGGATCCCCTACTGCGGCCAAACCAAAATGGCTTCCGCAGAGGAAGATCTACCCTCCCTCAGATACTTGCCCTACGACGCATCCTAGAAGAGTGTAAAATCGGAAATCGATCAGCAGCTATCGTGTTCGTCGACTTTTCGAAAGCATTCGACAGTATCAACAGGGATGCCTTGTTTCACATCCTCTCCCTCTACGGCGTCCCTGCTCCCATAACTGATGCTATCAGGCTCCTGTATGACTCATCGCACTCCAGAGTCAAAACCATTGACGGCCTTACAGACTTCTTTAGAACACTCATCGGGGTCCTTCAGGGTGATACACTCGCTCCTTTCCTCTTCATCATCGTCCTCGATTATGTCCTTAGGAACTGCATGACTCTTGACCATGGCCTAACCATCATCCCCAGGCAAAGTCGGAGAGTACCTGCGGTCAGAGTCACAGATCTTGACTTCGCTGACGACCTGGCCTTGACTGCCGATACCATAGAGCAAGTCCAGCAACTGCTCTCGGATTTAGAGACTGCAGCAGCACATGTCGGACTTGCGATGAATGCTTCCAAGACCGAATACATGACCATCAACATTCCTGATGCTGCCCCCGTGAACTCAATATCCGGTTACCAGATCAAGCAGGTTGATGACTTCAAATACTTGGGCTCATATATTGCAGAGAGCAGGAAGGACTTCAACACCAGGAAAGGCATGGCTTGGTCAGCCTGTATCAAACTGCAGAAGGTATGGACCTCTGGCATTTCTGACCAGCTGAAAGTCAAGTTCTTCAGAGCATGCATCGAACCTGTTCTGCTGTATGGCTCAGAAACCTGGACCTTGAACAAGCAGTTTGAGAAGCGTCTCGACGGGTGCTACACCAGGCTCCTAATGAAAGCCAGGAATCTTTCATGGAAGAAGCATCCAACCCTAAAGCAAATCTATGGTGACCTCCCTTCCATCTCCACCATTGTTGCACAGAGACGTGCCAGATTTGCTGGGCATTGCATGAGAGCTTCAGACCAGGTCATCTCTACCATCCTTCCTTGGCGGCTGCCACAGTTCAGGCGTGGGAGGAGACCACTCTCTTTTCTTGACATCGTAGCCAGGGACACAGGGTTGCGGGTAGAAGATCTCCGAACAGTTATGTGCGACAGAACCATCTGGAGACGTAGAGTGGAGGAGATTTCGATCGAGCATCGCCCAAAGTAAGTAAGTAAGTATATCTATTTGATATCAGTCACGTTACATTATCAACAACACATGTTGGTGATCACAAAAACAAATCTCTCACAGTTGTAAAAAGGAGATAAGAACTTACGCGTTGTATTTGCCGGACTCCTTGCCATCTACAGCCCTGCTGGACACACCACCCCACCCAGTAGTGGATTGGGAGGTGGGCTTGAGGTAGGCTAGATTCACCAGGTTATCAGAGGAGAGAGCATTAGGGTCGGATAGGACCTTGATGGAGGTGATGTTATTAATTAGTGGGTTAATTATGGTTATATAATATAATAATTAATTAGTAGGTTCTAAGTTAGACAAAACACACAGCGTGAAATGTTTGATGAGAATATGTATATAGTTATAACTGTTTAGAATTAGGAAGCAGATGTTTTACATTATGAATGATTTAATGAGCTGGACAGGTGTTTTGCAAAACTAATTATTGTCCTTTTCCGATAGAGTCAGTCATAGACTTTGCATATTACTTTTTAATCTTAACGAATTAATGTTTAATTTAAGCGAGTAGATCATGGACAACAGCTTGTACATCTTACAAGACCTGCTCAATATGTCATAACATAATGAACAACAGCCCTGCAACGTGCTAACCAAACCTTATCTCATAAATTCTTATTTCTAAATTTTAAAATCCCCAAACCTGTACTTCACACAGCGTCAAATAAGTCCCCTCAGCAGCCTCAATCCTGATGTTAGTTGCCATTCTGTACTCGGTGGTATCACTAGCACACCCCTTCTTGTACACACGTTGTCCCTCCACGTACTCTATTCTCCCGCATAGCTCACCATCAGCGTATATCTTAACATTGTTGATACGATCCTGGCAACAATCTTCCCTGTTATAAATAACAACCTTGTTCACTGCAACCGGTTCAGGAAACTCCAGGTTCCACCACCCATCAGCCAGGTCCCCGTTGTGTGAGCAGGTTTTACCTGATTGAGAGTTAAATGAGGAGGGGTGCCTGTGCCAAAAGATCAAGAATCTTAGGATACTCCTTCAGAAAATCTACAATGTAGTGTACTGTAAAACAAGGGCGGTCGAACTATTCGATGACCCTGTAGAGGAATCTACGAACTTTACAAATTACAAATACATTTTATTACCCTGGAAGTAAGCTCCACTAGCACTACCATCTACAGCACGTGCAGCTACCCCCTCCCAACCTGTGCTATCTTGGGTAGCTACACCAGACTGGGCTATGTTTATCAGCTTTCCTTCTCGCTCCGATATCCTTGCTGTAAGGTGTGGTTGGTAATAATTTTAATACTAATTTAGTTAATTATTATGAGATAATAATGGTTATTTTAATATTATTACTAAGAAAGATTGAGGGATTTAAATAATCTAACGATTGTATAGATCTCAGGTTTTTTCTCCACGGTAATTCAATGTGAAACGCAAATATATAATAAATTAGAAAAAAGCACCCTTCAAGTTCAACCTACCAAGAACCTCAACTTCACACAGTGTAAGTGTGCCCTCTTGGGTTATCTTGATAGCACTACCAGTTATATCACCACAATTCACCACGTACACGTTCTGTCCTGCTATGTACTCAACTGTTCCACACAGGTTGTTGTGGACAAAAACCTGGTAAAGGGAGAGGGTTTGAATATTTAGAAACCTGGCGAAGGGAGAGGGTTAGATTTAAATGCGAACGTTTGGGAGTTTGAAGAACAAATGTGTGTAATGAAACTTAAGGTTCCACAATGAAGAAAAGTTTCAAACAAAAAGAAGCAACGTTAAAGTGAAAGTGAAAGTACCTGAACCCCGTCAATCCTCTCGGCACAGCAATCCACCCTGTTGTGAATAACCACCCTGCTCACCTCGTACTTGTCTATCAAATCCACCTAAATATTATGTGTAACTACAATTTGTATATTTTATTCAGAGTTTTATACTTTATGCCAAGATTTTAGAGCCACATTTTTAGTACCTTCATATTAAACCATTAACAAAAGGTAAAGTAAGTATAAGTATAATTTGGATAATTTTTCAATTAAATCCACCTTCCATAGTTCCGCTGTGAGTACAAGATACCTGGTTACCTGGTTACCTGGTTACCTGGTTACCTGGTTACCTGGTTACCTGGTTACCTGGTTACCTGGTTACCTGGTTATCTGGTTACCTGGTTACCTGGTTACCTGGTTACCTGGTTACCTGGTTACCTGGTTACCTGGTTACAATTAACACGCACCTTCCATAGGTTGAAGTCAGTAGCTCCGCTGTGAGTACAAGATCCATCCCAGTAGTTACCATTAGATCGTCCATCAGTTGCTCGATTTGGAGACCCCGACCATCCCTCACTGCTCTGCCATGTGGGAAATCCTGGGCAGTCACAATGTTTACAACAATATTTATAACAATGTTTATAACAATGTTTATAACAATGTTTATAACAATGTTTATAACAATGTTTATAACAATGTTTATAACAATATTTATAACAATATTTATAACAATGTTTATAACAATGTTTATAACAATGTTTATAACAATGTTTATAACAATGTTTATAACAATGTTTATAACAATGTTTATAACAATGTTTATAACAATGTTTATAACAATGTTTATAACAATGTTTATAACAATGTTTATAACAATGTTTATAACAATGTTTATAACAATGTTTATGACAATGTTTATAACAATGTTTATAACAATTTTTATAACAAAACTATGCGATAGTTCATGGAAACATGCTCCAAGAAATCCAAAACAAAATTGCATTGACGATACTAAAACTCTATAATGCAGGGTATATGAACCTGAAGCAATGTTTGTAAGAGGTATCTCATCAGAAGGAGCTCCAACAACCTGCACCTCACAAAGAGTCAGGGGGTTGTCGTTCTGTACAACTTTAACACTTCCTCCAACAGCGCCGTCACAATCTACCTCGTAAATAACTTTCCCCGCTTCGTATACCACTTCACCGCAATACACCTCCCCTACATACACCTATAAAGATTTTGCATGAGACAAGTGGAATTAAAGATTTGAAGATGTTTGGGTATTTGAAGAGAATATCAATCAAATTTAAAACTGCTCTTAACTTTTAAAGCGTCAAATATACGCTACAAATTCAAGAAACTTTTAAAAGTTGTAAAAGTCTAACCTTAGCACCATTGATCCTCTCTGAGCAGCAATCAACCCTGTTGTGAATAACAACCTTGCTCACTGCAGAGTTCCCAGCCAAAGTAGCCATCCACCAATTATCCTTGGCTCCCCTGGAGTGGGTACACGAGTTAGCCCAGTAGTCACCATTAGTGTTACCATCAATCCCTCTGCCTGCGTCTCCGTTCCAACCCATACTACTCTGGCTAGCTGATACCATCTCCAGAGATACTTCCCCGGATATCGACTGGAATGAAAAATAAAATTTATAGTTTTGTCATGAATAGAGTGAATGATGATAATTGTAAAATTAAAGTCAGTAGATAAATCACGTGTCCATATTCAACGTCGGTATCACGTCTGTCCGACAGCACTATTTTCTTGTGTTTGAAGTGATATAGCGTCAATAGCGTTAAATTAGTTGAACGAACTTGAATGGGAAGAGCAATATCAGTCCAGACCATCCCAAGACTACCTCCAAGTAGCCACACAAACTTAACATCTTCAAGAGCAAACCCCGTCCTGTAAGGGAAGGTAGATCCCAGTTTGTTACCGTTGTGGTAGACTTCAAACTCGCCCTCAAGGCATTTGACGTCCACTTTGAAGGACTTGCCGTTTTGAAAGTCTGGCAGGGCGGTACGGAGTTCAGTTTCCCAGCCAGCCTGTTTCTTGGAGTTGAGTACAACCTAGTGGTAGTTTTAGTTGTTTACTAAGTGCATTGGTTAGTCGTAGAATATAAATAGCGAGACTTTCATTTCCTCATTAATGAAACAACGATCACAGGCTATTGATAAAATATAAGTTTAGCTGGTTCGAAAAGAAAACAAACAATTCTGATCAGACTTATATTTATAAACTACGGCTAATGTTTATTAATTAATTAATTAATTAATTAATAAATTAACCATACCTTATTCTCGCTTGGAGGGGGTCTGAAATCAACGTGGATCATAAAATACTGTCCATTCTCCATCATAAAATTGACACTGAACTTGCTTGAACCAGTAGCATAGATACCCCACGCAGACACAACGTCTCCTACAGCTAGAGGTTGTTCCAGATAGTTCTTTACTCCAGTTGAGGTGGAGAAGGGACCGCCAGAGCTGGTTAGTTGTCCGTTAGGGAGTTGTAGGGATGTCCATTTGAAGCCGTTGCTGCCTCCGTGCAGAACAACTGTGGAGATTATAGTTACCATGGTTACTGTGGAGGTTTTGTGTAAGATGTCGTTCACATATTACTAAATATTAACTTTTTTGATGTGATTTTGTTTGCCGATGTAGCTACATGCCACCTTGATATAAATTAAAGCATCGTTCAAATATTACGTAAGTCAAATTTTGGAACTATAAACCCCCTTTCCGTAAACTTAAACCACTTGCCATGGTTAGCTGTCTTCATATCCTCACGACCCGCATGAGGGAAAGTAAGAGACAGCTGCTCTCCGTTGAAATAGATCTTGTATTCGCTGTCTGTAACCTCTATCTTCACCTCGAACAAGGTATTCGCAGCAAAGTTACTTTTGCTAAATCCTGGCCTGGCGACACGAGGTGGTAGTTTATATCAGTAAAATCTAAAAAATTATTGAAATTGAAATTTAAATTTAAATTATTATTTGCTTGCAGTGTTAGCCAAGGTGTACAACAGGTGTATCGTATTTGTTTTGACACGTGACAGTAAGAAATCCCTGTCTCGTATCAGAATTAAAAACAATATGGTTCGGTACTATCCAGATATATTAACCGTGTTCGTGTGTACTACTGTACTACTGCTATCCTGTTTGATAACAGTACTCCGCGGTTACTCAGTGATTACTCAGTGATTACTCAGGGATTCCAAGCAAGCATGGTATCAAAAATATATAAACTTTACTAATATAGTGGTAAATTAGATTTCAGATTTATCATATGGAAATTAAGATTTCTATCAGTTAGTACCTGATCTCAGTTTTCCACCCGTTATTGTAGTTGTTCAGGACCACTACGTTGTTAAAAGGACGGAAGTCTACGTGAAGGTGATACAGTGAACTTGATCCTCGGATGTTGACACTGAAAAATAATTATTAATGATATGATCATGTAATACCTTATCATGGACTTTGTTTGGGCAGACATTGTTTGGAAGAACATTATTTTGGGTGGATATAATTATGGGCGCCATAATTTATTTGAACGTACATACATGGTAGTCGAAAATTCGAACGGATTTTAAATCGGTCGGACTTGATGCGGCGGAATAAAGTCCGCTAAGGTTATGTTTTAATCTACGTCAGAGTTTCATTCATTCTGTCACTTATCACTAAAACAAGAGGTCTGTGTACCTGAATTTTGAGGTGGAATCATCCTTGTAAACACCCCAAGCCTTGATGACGTCACCAGCCTCTAATTGCTTGTTCAACTTGTACTCAACACCCTTCTCAGCATCAAAAATGTGATTTTCTGAAAGTTTTATTGTTCGCAGAGTTTGTAGTTGAAGTATAAAACTATCATTGATGTGGAACTACCTTATCCGTTATCGGCCGTTATTCGACCGGAAGTTGCGTGAACAGACATAATTTAATTGAACGGACATTAAAATGAGCGCTAGTGCCTCCAGCGCCCAATTATTGTCCGTTCAAATAAAGTCGGATAAGGTAGATAGTAGTCCATCCTGTAAACACGGCTTGTAGAAAAAATAAACATCTAACTTACGACTGGCCCAAAGCACATGAATCAATCCAAAAAGAGTGACAGAAAATAGTCGCCCCATCTCGAACAACTGAGTTCTAACCGACTTACGTACAAATAAGAAATTGATTGTAAAAGTGAGCTCTTGATCTTTATAAATTAATTTCTCTAATCCAATAACCACATCAAAATGAGTCAAGTATAGTAACATCCTTAGTTGAACTTTTTCGTTTGTCATAAAACCACCAGTTCATGTTGAACATATGGCAGTGAGGCACCGTGTCCCTCGGGAGACTGGAGCAAGGTTGGTGCAGTGTAAAGTCACACTCTGTGCTCCAAGACCTAAGCTGTGAACAAGTTGACAACTTTTAGTTTTCGTGCGGCTCAGACAGTATATTGTGATTGTGGTACAGTAATAACCAGGTTGGATATTAATCGCTTTCAAAATGAGTAAATAGTAAGTCTAAGATGAATGATTTATAATCTTAGTCAGGATCTTGAGCTTGCTCGCTCTAAGCGTCAGCCCCTCCATTCACGTCATAGCCATGTGTCTACGCGTACTGCGTGACGCGCTTGTTGAGTTGTTTCACAATACAAGTAGAATTGTGAGCGAGAGGGTTCTGGTTAGAGCAAGCCTTGACATAAAAATGAGTCAAGTATAGTGAGATCCTTAGTTGAACTTTTTCTTTGTCTCAAATTAATTCTTAGATAAATATAGTAAAACCACCGGCTCATGTTGAACATATGGCAGTGAGGCACCGTGTCCCTCGCGGGGGACCAGAGCATCCTGCTTATTAGACAGGTAAGTGTAAAGTCACAGTAAGTGTAAAGTCACAGTATGCGCTCCAAGACCTAAGCTGTGAACGATCAGTTGACAACTTTTAGTTTTCGTGCGGCTCAGGCAGTATATTGTGGTGTAATAACCAGGGTTTTAATACTTTCAACACTACTATATAACAAATAATTTGAGATTATGTGACTGATTAAATGCTGAAGATAAAAGAAATATATTCATTTTGCTAAAATTATGTTTGCGTTTCATTGCTCAACAGCTGTTCGAAGGATAAAATTTAAGAGTCTAGTAATAACCAGGTTGGATATTAATCGCTTTCAAAATGAGTAAATATTAAGTCTAAGATGAATGATTTATAATCATAGTCAGGTCTCAGGAATATCTTGAGCTTGCTCTAAGCGTCAGCCCCTCCTTTCACATAGCCATGTGTCTACGCGTACTGCGTGACGCGCTTGTTTCAGTACAAATAGAATACTTCGACGGTCGCGCGCTACTGCAAGCGAAAGGGCTCTGGTTAGCAGTTAGAGGCCTTGACATAAAAATGAGTCAAGTATCTGTATAGTGAGATCCTTAGTTGAACTTTTTCTTTGTCTCAAATTAACTTGGAGTTAGATAAATATAGTAAAACCACCGGCTCATGTTGAACATATGGCAGTGAGGCACCGCGTGTCCCTCGCGGGAGACCGGAGCATCCTTCGCAAGGTTAGACAGGTTACTGTAAAGTCACAGTCTGTGCTCCAAGACCTAAGTGAACGAGTTGACAACTTTTAGTTTTCGTGCGGCTCAGACAGTATATTGTTGTAGCTTTACAACCTACCAGGACGCGCGCCGAGTTGGACTCGTCGACGGTAATATATGGAACAAATATTTTACGAGTATCACCCGTTAAGTATATTGTGGTGTAATAACCAAGTTGGATATTAATCGCTTTCAAAATGAGTAAATATTAAGTCTAAGATGAATGATTTATAATCATAGTCAGGATCTTGAGCTTGCTCTAAGAGCGTCAGCCCCTCCAGAGTAAGTTGCAACACCATAAACACTCTAACAGATTGAAGCTGTGATTGAAGCTGTGATTGAAGCTGTGATTGAAGCTGTGATTGAAACTCATTTACTTGCAGTATGAGTAATAATTTCTTTAAATATGTTCACCTTATTTAGTTATTTCATCAATTTAATATCTCTAAATATGAACTATAGTAGTATCTAAACAAGTAGTACGTATTTGACCAAAACCCATAATCATGGGTAGAGTGTACCGCTGCCAGTGTCTCTCTTTTCCAAACAAAAGGAAATGATATTAATTTGAATAACCGTCCGCAAATGCAAATTGATACCGAGAATGAAATCGGTCGCTCGCTTTTTCTAATCAATAAGCTTTATTACCAATTACAATTCGTAAGCCGTGATCGAATGGAAAAAGCGAGCGACCGATTTCATTCTCGGTATCAATTTGCATTTGCGGACGGTTATTCAAATTAATATCATTTCCTTTTGTTTGGAAAAGAGAGACACTGGCAGCGGTACACTCTACCCATGATTATGGGTTTTGGTCAAATATCATCTCTTTTTGATTATAATGTCAGGATAATTTACAAAGCCGAAATGTAAACTCATAACTTCATTAATATTTATATTAATAATTAGGAGGTAATTTCATCGATTTCGAAATTTTACCTGACTGAATATGGCACTTTTTACTCATTCAAGTTGGCATTAAATTGATATATAATTCCATTTAAATATCGCGGGAAAGCAGAATTTATTCGAAATCACGAATGAGCAAAATTCTCACCTTTCGCACGTGCAAACTTTGAGCGGACGTTGCGTGCGCATACAATATTGAATCACCGTAAATTTTTGCATAGCAGTATTTTATATATAATTTAATAAGCATGCAAAGTTTCAGAAGATTTCATATAGAACTTGGATCACAACGGGACTCCAAAGTTGATAAAAATGGTGAAAACAGCAATTTTCAGTAATTTTAGCAATTTTCTATCAATTTGGGCGTGTCCCCACGTGTGCAACTTTTCGATTTTCAACTTTAAAACTAGCCTATAACACAATTTAGACCTTTAGAAAGCACAATCGAGCTCCACAACTCAAGGGATGGCCCAACACCAGAGAATACTAATTCACAACTTTTGTATTTTTATAAAATTATTCTTCAAAAAAGCACTAACTTCAATAGCGAATATCTTTATGAAGGAGCAAGGTAGGAAAATTTTCCGGTAGATTTTCAGAATGCTTGAACAATTATCTAAGGTAAAGATGTCCTTAGATTTTGAATAAAATTACTCCTTAATGGTTTAAAATCGATTTGAAAAGTTGTTATTTTGTTAAAAACCAAGTTTTAAAAACACTTAACTTGATGACGTCATCAAGTGATGATGATGACGTTAAATTATTTTTTAATATAATGGAAACTAGAGTGTAAACGATTATCTTCAAGACCTGTGGTTCGAAATGACTGTATCTTTTATACTTTTGAATCTACGGACACTTAAATGTAGGCTATAATTGACTGCAAAAGCGTCTATATATATATAATATATATATATACTTCACGACAATCTGTTGTAAAACAGGGGTTCCAGAAAACCCACTTGCCGATACTCCTGAAACATGAAATTTTTTTTACAGTCGATTTGGACAAGGTCTAGACGCCCTGCAAAGTTTCATATCTCTAACTCAGTTTTAACATGGTTTTTAAGGCACCTGAATATGGCGATTTTGGGTTTTTTACCTAATTTCGTATAACATGCTGGCGCGTATTTTGCGCAAATTTCTTAAAAACCTCCACATAACTATTTCTTATTCCTGTCATCTTTAACATTGAATTAGAATGTTTTGAACTTAAATATGCCTGCTGAACTACTTTCGATGAATCTTAATGCCTGGAAAACAATAAAGGGGATATACTAGTATAGGGGGTAAATAGTATTGTGAATATAAGGGCGACGGTAATGCTTGCCAGCATTGTGATCTAAACAAGGGAAACACTTATAATTATATATTCAAACACATCAAAATCAAATAAACTCACAAATACAAAGTATTAATATGATTATATTAATATTAATTTTATTTGTAATTATATTAATATTAATTTGTAATTATATTAATATTAATTTGTTATTATATTAATATTAATTTGTAATTATATCATGCTGTATATGCTATAGTGGAGTCACTCTCTACTTGACGTAAGATCATGCAGGGGTGCAGACATTGGCTCCGATCATTATTTGGTTCGAGGTCAATTTAGAGTCAAACTTATGGCAGTTCAAAAACTGAACGCCTCTCGTAGGATATCTCCAGCAATTGAGAATCTTAGAGATCAGTCCAAGGTTGAAGAGTACTGCATTGCTCTTCAAAATCGTTTTAGCTGCCTACCAATGGAGGAGAATCTTGATGGAGAATGGACATTAGTTAAGGATACTATTAAAGAAGTGTCTATGGAGGTACTGGGTGAGCGCCCCCGGCGTAGAAAGCAGCAGCATTTGTCTCAGGAGACAAAAAACCTTATTGCCGAACGCAGTAAGATTAAACAGATGGCGCCTAGTGACAACAACAATAGGAGCGAGTATTCTCGGGCCAACAAACTTGTCAAAAAGAGCTGCAGGAAAGACGACGAGAATTGGGCTCTTAGAGTTGCAGCAGATCTGGAAACAGCTGCTGTCCATGGCCGGCAAAGGGAAGTCTGGCAACGGATAAAAACACTGTCCGGTAAGAAGAATCGAAAATCAACTGCTGTAAGAGACAAATCCGGGAAGTTGATTGCTGATCCCTCTGCTCAGAGAGAGAGATGGGGAGAACATTTTTCGGAGCTATTAAACCCTCCTCCCACGAATGCGGATCTGTCTGACCTGGACCATCTTGAAGTGGTTCCATGCTTTCCTTATCTTGGTGATGGTGATGGTCCCCCCACTAGACTTGAGATTTTAAACTGTCTCAAAAAATTGAAGAACCACAAAAGTGCTGGGATCGACGAAATCTCTAATGAGCAGTTAAAGTATGGGGCAAGTGGTCTTGTGGATAGGATGGAGAAATTGTTCTCTAAAGTTTGGAATTCAGAAGCAGTGCCTGACGACTGGTTGAAAGGCATCGTGATAATTGTACCAAAGAAGGGTGATACCTCTCATTGCTCCAATAATAGGGGGATCACTCTAAGATCTACAGCATCTAAACTGTATCAAATCATCATATTACAACGCATGAGTGACGGTTTAGAAAGTTTGCTACGAGACAATCAGTGTGGGTTTAGAAAGAACAGATCATGCATTGATCAGATTTATTCACTCCGCACTATTATACATAACTGCATTGAATATAATCTCCCCCTGTATGTAAATTTTGTGGACTTCAAGGCAGCTTTTGATTCCATCGACAGGAATTATATTTGGAAAGCTTTCAGTCATTATGGCCTGCCATGTAAATACATTCGAATAATACAGGCATTCTTTAATGGAACTGTTAGTGCTGTTAGACACAATGGTGAACTATCAGAATGGTTTGAAGTAAGTTCAGGCAGTGGCCAAGGAGACATTCAGGGTCCTCCACTTTTTAATGTCTGCCTCAATGTGGCTGCTGAGAGAACAGAAAGCAACAAAGTGGTGTCCCACGGAGCGGTTCTTCAAAGATCTATCAGTCCGCTTGTTGATGATATCACTGTGTTAGATACAGATTATGCAGATGACATGGCTGTACTGGATAACAGCGAGGAAGGTCTTCAAGAAACAACTGACCTTTTGTGTATGTATGGTGCCCAGGGAGGTCTCAGAATCAATGGTAAAAAGACTGAGGCTATGGTCATTGGTAAAGCAACCTCTCAACGGCCATACACGAAAGAAGCCACAGTGAACATCACTGTTGAAGACACGCCAGTGCAGCAAGTTAGTGACTTTACGTACTTAGGTACAATTATTTCCAGCGACGGTACTATCGACCGTGAGCTGTCAGCGAGGATTCAGAAAGCTTCCGGAGCCTTCAATCAACTGAGTAATATATGGAAAAACCGCAACATCCAGTCTTATACAAAGATCAGGATTTATAAGGCAGCGGTTTTGACAATATTGCTATATGGTAGTGAGGTTTGGAACACAACCAAAAAGCAGCTACATCGCTTTGAGGTGTTCCATCAGCGTTGCTTGAGGAGAATACTTAGGATAAGATGGCTCGATCGGGTTAGAAACACTGAAGTGCTGGAGCGTGCAAAGATAAATCCAGTAGAGACGTACATAGGAGCAAACCGCCTGCGTTGGTTTGGCCATGTCACCAGAATGCCAGACACTAGGCTTCCTAAGTACCTGCTTAACTGGACCCCTGCCCATGGGAGAAGATCTAGGGGCCGTCCAAGAAAGAACTGGAGGAAATGTTTGCTGGAAGATGCTGCAGCATTTACAGGAAACACTGACATAGACCTAGAAGGAGCGAGCGAGATGGCTAGTGACCGCAAACTTTGGAGGGAGATGATACGTCACAAACGGGAGTTCATTGGTGCAGGCCACTCGAATGATTGAGGAGACCTAATCAAGTACAAGTAAGTAAGTATCACAAAATTAGAGAATTACATAAGATTAAATATATTAGAGTTTCTAGTTTTTTCATGGTACATAAAATATAAGACAAATTATCTAAATAAAATAGTCAACTGCGTCTGTCAAGGTTTTTTGTCTGGATCCAATGTATGTGGTATGGTTAACAACAAATATTGGTAGCAGATGTTTAAATTCACAAAAACGAGTCATACTCATATTATCCATTTGTATGTGTTCAACTATGAATGAAATGAAATAATGTGCTTGTATACCGCCCATATGGTTAGCAACTGACACAAGTGTCAGGTACTAACCATGTCAGAGCGGTTCTAAAGGGTGAGGTGAAAATATCCAGCAACAAACAACTAAATCATCTCAAAAACAAATCTATTCAGAAAAAAATTAAAACTTTAATTATATCATAATAGTAATCATAGGAAGATTTATTGATATATATCACACAACGATTAACAATAAACCACCAGAAAACACTTCAAAAGTATCATATAGGAATCATAGGAAGGTTTAATATCTAAACGAACTACGAAATAAATTATATATGATCTGAACACAATTACTTTAATTCAAATCATTTAGTTGGAGCAATAAGCAAGCCAATTTAAATATGCATATTCTCAAACATCAAAGCCGCAATTAACATAATTATTAAGCTACTCTGTAACGTTAGTAGTACAACTGGTACACTGGTACACTGGTACACTGGTACACTGGTACACTGGTAACCTGGTACACTGGTACACTGGTACACTGGTACCCTGGTACCCTGGTACCCTGGTACACTGGTACACTGGTAACCTGGTACACTGGTACACTGGTACACTGGTACCCTGGTACACTGGTACACTGGTACCCTGGTACACTGGTAACCTGGTACACTGGTACACTGGTACACTGGTACACTGGTACACTGGTACACTGGTAACCTGGTACACTGGTACACTGGTACCCTGGTACACTGGTACCCTGGTACACTGGTCAGGGTTTATATCTGATGCATAAATTGTTAAACTGTATTTTGTAATTGATAAAAGTTTTTCTGAAATTATAATCAAATGAATACAAGAAGAATTTAGAATTTTATTCAAAAAGTACCTCAAGACATGCGCATAAAACGAAAATCAGATCTTCAAAACGGTTAACAAATTAGACCGGTAGCAAAATACAAACATTTCATGCAAACATTTTTTTTCGTGAAAGAATCTTATCATATAAGAACATAAAACTGTCACAATGTCCTAAAACATTTTAGACCATACTATGAACACGATCAAGGCAAACAAGCCCAGAAGTATTATCTTCTGTATAGGAACTATTCCATCTTTGAGATGGGGAACCAGTGCTGCTACTTGTCGTTCTGAAAGATAACACATTACAATAAATTGCTGTGCGGGGTGAAGGATAGTATCAATATTTCGGTAGGATAGACGACATATTTATTAAACTTAAAGGTACAAAAATATTTTGGTCTCATCATAATCATATGTCACTATTTGTCAGTTGTCACCATAGATTCGTCATGGATAAATGGCCAACATCAAAGATCACCCAAATTCACGAAAATCTCATCACCAAAAATAATCTTACAAGTTTCAGAGAAAACTCCGGAATTATCAATAATCTTACCGGTTTCAGAGAAAAGTCCGGTATTATCAATAACCTTACCAGTTTCAGAGAAGAAACTCCGGAATTATCAATAATCTTACCGGTTTCAGAGAAAAGTCCGGTATTATCAATAACCTTACCAGTTTCAGAGAAAAGTCCGGTATTATCAATAATCTTACCAGTTTCAGAGAAAAGTCCGGTATTATCAATAATCTTACCAGTTTCGGAAAAAAGTCCGGTATTATCAATAATCTTACTAGTTTCAGAGAAAAGTCCGGTATTATCAATAATCTTACCAGTTTCAGAGAAAAGTCCGGTATTATCAATAATCTTACCAGTTTCAGAGAAAAGTCCGGTATTATCAATAATCTTACCAGTTTCAGAGAAAAGTCCGGTATTATCAATAATCTTACCAGTTTCAGAGAAAAGTCCGGTATTATCAATAATCTTACCAGTTTCAGAGAAAAGTCCGGTATTATCAATAATCTTACCAGTTTCAGAGAAAAGTCCGGTATTATCAATAATCTTACCAGTTTCAGAGAAAAGTCCGGTATTATCAATAATCTTACCAGTTTCAGAGAAAAGTCCGGTATTATCAATAATCTTACCAGTTTCAGAGAAAAGTCCGGTACTATCAATAATCTTACCAGTTTCAGAGAAAAGTCCGGTATTATCAATAATCTTACCAGTTTCAGAGAAAAGTCCGGTATTATCAATAATCTTACCAGTTTCAGAGAAAAGTCCGGTATTATCAATAATCTTACCAGTTTCAGAGAAAAGTCCGGTATTATCAATAATCTTACCAGTTTCAGAGAAAAGTCCGGTATAATCAATAATCTTACCGGTTTCAGAGAAAAGTCCGGTATTATCAATAATCTTACCGGTTTCAGAGAAAAGTCCGGTATTATCAATAATCTTACCAGTTTCAGAGAAAAGTCCGGTATTATCAATAATCTTACCAGTTTCAGAGAAAAGTCCGGTATTATCAATAATCTTACGGGTTTCAGAGAAAAGTCCGGTATTATCAATAATCTTACGGGTTTCAGAGAAAAGTCCGGTATTATCAATAATCTTACCAGTTTCAGAGAAAAGTCCGGTATTATCAATAATCTTACCAGTTTCAGAGAAAAGTCCGGTATTATCAATAATCTTACCAGTTTCAGAGAAAAGTCCGGTATTATCAATAATCTTACCGGTTTCAGAGAAAAGTCCGGTATTATCAATAATCTTACCGGTTTCAGAGAAAAGTCCGGTATTATCAATAATCTTACCAGTTTCAGAGAAAAGTCCGGTATTATCAATCACGTGATCTCCCCTCTTTCTCTTCTCCTCAATACAAAGCTGAGAGTCTACTCTAGCCTGAGCCTCCTCTTCGGTAAAGTGATCATTCCGGTCCATCAGCCTTACTTTTTGCTGTTCGGCTGTGCTGAATACGATAAGAAGTTTTAAGAATGCGTTGGGGGAGGTATCGACTATCATTTTGGTTTTGGAACGTGTCTTATAACCGTTTCTATTGTATGAATCAATCTCTACCATTCGTACCAGCTGAGGTATTAATCATATTAATTATATCCCTGACAGAAAGAAGAAACTCACCAGTAAACAACAACGATGGAGTGAAGGAAGGGATTAATGTTGCAACTCTCGTACAGAAGAGGTATGTCTACAGCAACTATCGTCGTTCCTGGGGATCGGATAACATTAGCAACATTTAACTGTTACAAAACTTATTGAGTTCTTGCATAACCCAACAAAGGAGGAGGAGGAGGAGGAGGAGGAGGAGGAGGAGGAGGAGGAGGAGGAGGAGGAGGAGGAGGAGGAGGAGGAGGAAGAGGAGGAGGAGGAGGAAGAGGAGGAGGAGGAGGAGGAGGAAAAGGAGGAAGAGGAGGAGAAGGAGGAGGAGAAGGAGGAGGAGGAGGAGGAGGCGGAGGAGGAGGAGGAGGAGGAGGAGGAGGAGGAGGAGGAGGAGGAGGAGGAGGAGGAGGAGGAGGAGGAGGAGGAGGAGGAGGAGGAGGAGGAGGAAGGAATAATAATTTGAGTGCCTAAAATTTGGACCCCCAAGTGGTGTCGTGTGGAATATTGACACCACTTCAGGGTAAGACGGGTTTCTGCTAGTAAATATAAACTGAGTCCAACTGAACCTACCTTTGATAAAGTGCCAGATGATGTGACGTCTGATGACCTTAGCAATCTCAGGATGGATGCATTTGTTCAGAGCATCTCTGTTTTCTGCATCATTAAACACCAAATCACCTGAAAAAAGCGATAGATCAAAATGCTGGCAAGCAACCCCGCGTCTTTTATCATTTCGGGGGGGGGGGGGGGGGGCAATGGCATAAAATGGCATAAAATGGCATAAAATGGCATAAAATGGAGACTATTTCTATGGAGAAAATGGAAAAACCCATGAGTAATTCTCCATTTTCTCCATTTATGCCATTGGCCCCCCCCCCATCATTTCCTTTACAGACTCATCAGAAGTTGTTCAGAAGGCTCAATTTTAGCTCAAAATATTATAATTTGACGTTTAAGATTTCAGCAAAATAATAGTAATACTCGAGTTAAAAGTATTTTGAATTTTGCGCTAATTATTTATCATAACTAATTATGTAGCATAACTAATTGTGTATTATAACTAATTAGTAATTATGTACTACACAATTACATTACTCTCCTACTCACATCAAATTTAAACTCAATACCACATGAAAAATCAATTTACATGCGCGAAAATGGTTTCATAGTGGCAATGCAATGCTCACAATTGAATTCAAGACAGTCTGAGTCTAGAGCTATATCGGTCATTGGAGCTGGTCCTTTCTAGACAGGAGCCCTATATAGTATATAGTAAGTGTGACCAGTCAATTGTACGTACATAAGAATAAGTATATTGACGTAGTGGATGGTTGAGGGGGCTCTCAAATCCTAAAGATAAGCAGTGGCCTTCGGCACTTGAAACCTCTTCAAACCTCCCCTGATTTATTTATTATTGTTATTGTTTGATTGTGCCGTAAAAATAAATATTTGTTTTATTAAATATTTGTTTTATTAATTATCTACTGTCAATCAAGTTAACTTTAGTTATTTTACTTGGTTGCAGCTGGATACTGATTGGAAAAGCGCAGCTGTGACGTCTCTGACAATATATAGCTCTCCTCTCAAAACCTTAACCAATTGTGTTAAGGCACGATTTACTAAATCTTATGACGTGACGTAATTCGATATTGCAGTCCCACAAATTGGCCCAATAATATTAATACAAAATACCATATTTTAATAAGCAATGTTTCGTGTTAATTCTTATCGCAAATTTTAAATGGACAAGCAATTAATGTACTGATTATCAAATTAGAAAAAAAAGAGGATTAACATAAGGATTGGGAACTTTAATTTCATCAAATTTTTGAAGTTTGGAGGAAGTTTCTGCTCTCATTAAAAAAATAATTGCAGATAAATCAAGGGAAAGCGCGATTGGAGGAATGATAACTAACAATCAAGCTGATTAACTAGAGTGAGTATAAATAGTTCCCGCTGACACGTGTACCATTACTCAGTCAATTTGTCAGAATATAAATATCTCCGGGATTTCGACGCGGGATCATATTATCACTCAGCCCGGCCCGCTGTTAGATAAACATCTCAAGGTGATATCATCCCGCCCCGGAAATTTGTATAAACCCGGCCCGCTTTTTAGTCGTAACTGATGTTTATCATTCAATTCTCCGACTTACAATAATCAATGATACTGCTGATTAGAACTCGATAACAGTAGAACAGTTAGACGCGCGATCACGTGGGCGCGTCACGTGCGTACCACGTGCCACCAATAGCATACGCCGAGTCTATACCACGTGACACGAAAGCGCACCACGTGATATGAAACATCGTAACCGTCCACTGCTTTTACACGCAAATTCCTGGGAACGTTGCCAAAGCAGCTAATTTTTGGAATTTCTCCAACGCGTGGCGTGAGAAGTTGGCGACTAGCCAGCTACCCTTGTCCGTGCCCTAAAAATAGTATTGTTTTGCTTGCTCTCCTTCCAGCTCTTGTTCCTGCTAACGTTCAAGCTATTGTTCCACTATGACAGATCGGTTTGACATTCAGATTGATGAACTGCTTTCCAATCTAAAGTATAAATCCCTTGTCGAAATCGCCGGAGATAATTATAATCCATAAACACTTCACGCTCAGGGCTAAATAAATGTAATCCCTCAGCTGGCGCTTCGGGATTACATATTAACACAAAACTCGTGCGCTGCGCGCACTCGTATGTGTTTATCAGATCATCCCGCTAGCGCGGGATGATCTGTTATATAAACCCTTTGCGTGGCGGGTTTATGTTATTATAAACGTATATTTCTGTTTAGAATTTTTATTCAAAACCTTTATTTAGCAATTTTTAGCAATTTTTAGCAATTTTTAGGCAATTTTTAGCAACGTTTGACAATTTTTTCCTGTAATACTAATTTCCAAACCACATTTTGATTAATGCAACACTTTGTAGGAAACACTCTAAAAACATGTCTTGCGAACTGGACCAACTGAAAATCAAGCATGAAGAGCTGAGACTGGAAAAAAGAGCCGTTGATCGTCTGACCGAGGACACCCGCACCAAGATTATCGAGGATTCACGAACAGCAGAAGCGGAGATTGAGAAGTTGCAGCTAGATGTGGAAGCTCTGAAGGAGGAGGCCGCTGCTCTCATGACTAAAAATTCTCAGCTGGAATGTACAGTTGTCTCTCTGAAGACGGAACATGAGCAGAAGAAGAAGGCACAGGAAGAAGACTATGACGTTCAGAGACGTAACAAGCAGAAACTGCAGTTCCAGGAGTCTAAGTTGTGCACCAAGAAAGTGAACATTGAGAAGAAGTGTGACCCAGTTGAGATCCACAAATTGCAAATCGAGGAGCTCAAGGCTGAAGTGGAGCACAATAAGAACGAAAGGGCGGAGACCCAGAAGATCTACGAAACCGAAATGAACAGACTGGACAACATTAAATCTAAATGTAACTTCCAGAAGAAGACCTGGGAAAACAAGGTCCAGAAAGGTAGAGAGGCGCTCCTAAAGAACGAGGCTAACTGTATCAACACTAGACTGAGCTGCAGAAAGGAGCTCTTCGAGAAGGACCTCCTCCTCAAACGTCTGGTTATTGACACCAAGAGATGCGAGAAGAACATTCCGGAGCTTACAGCTAGCTTGCCTCTGCTTGAGAAAATGATCAAAGAATAGGTGGTTTGTTTACAGTGATGGGTACGGTGTGGGTGGAAGAAGACTTTAGGGTTGGATGGTACTTAAATATTGTTAGTTGTTGGCTTAAGGCGTAGTTTCAGCATTGCCAATAGTTTTCATCATTTTACGTTTTTGAAATTTTGGGGGCTCAGATCTATTTGGTACAGTGTTAACGTGGTGTTTTGAGGGCCTATTAGTAGTTATTTATTTCTGTTCCTAAATCATTCAATATCAATCAAGTGAACTTAATAATATAATTGAGTATTTGATTGTCAGTGTCAAATTACAAATTGTTCAAAGCTTAATCAAATAAAACTAAATTGAGAAAGCTCCAGACAATGGTTGCTTTATTTATATTTATGCTTCTCCATTGAAATTTAGCTATTTCAAAAGCCCTAACTTAATTCTCTCACGAAATTAATTAATTAACTTAATTAAGCAAAATTTGAAACTTCACTAACCCAGTTTAACACGATCTATTTCACCGGAAGGAAGGAGAATAGCTTCCCCAAACCTAGCGATAACCTTCTTGTAGCCAGGACACCCTTGTTCGACCACTGAAAAAATGAGCTGAAATTATCGTATGGAGAGAAAACAAATGAAGTTACTATGGTTACTATGCATGGTTACTATGTGTATGAAGAAAAAACAAATGAAATAAATTGGTTCCTGCCCCAGCTTATCTAAACCATAATATATATTTCAGAGGCACATATTAGGTGCGGTAAAAAAATCGAAATTATGCGGTACCGCACCCGACTATAAAGGTAAAATGTGCGGTAAGTTGCGGTAAATTTTTACCAATTATGCGGCAAATGTGCGGCGATTTTTTCGAAATTTGTGCGGGAATTGTGCGGTTTTCTTTTGCATTTTCTCAAGGACTTTGGAAATTCTAAATGTATAACCGCCGCTCTTATCAAAAATAGGTCTGTTTATGTGTTACTGAGGGTGTAGTTCTTTACTAAGACCATAATTGAACCTATATTGAGATTCAGTTATCTGAGAACAGTGACTTAGAGTAATCAGATGATGTGGTGAAGTTACGAATGATAACTGATAAACTATAATCAAAGTATGGTAACGACGAGGGTTTCATAACGGCCTGGATCACGGTCCCGAAAGGGCCTGGGTAACGGTCCCGAAAGGGCCTGGGTAACGATCCCAAAAGGGCCTGGGTGACGGTCCCGAAAGGGCCTGTGTCACGGTCCCGAAAGGGCCTGGGTCAGGGTCCCGAAAGGGCCTGTGTCACGTGGTAACTGGGTCACGTGGCCTAGGTATGAGTTCCAAAAGGGCCTGGGTCACGGTCCCGAAAGGGCCTGAATCACGGTCCTAAAAGGGCCTGGGTCAGGGTCCCGAAAGGGCCTGAGTCACGGTCCTAAAAGGGCCTGGGTCAGGGTCCCGAAAGGGCCTGAGTCACGGTCCTAAAAGGGCCCGACTATAACATATTTTGGTTTTTACACTCGAAAATCTTAACGCGAAAATTTCAAAATTATGCGAAATTACGCGGAAAATGCTAGATTATGCGGAAATATGCAGAAAATTACAAAATGTGCGGACATGTGCGGAAAACAATAAATTATGCGGACATGTGCGGAAAACGGTAAATTGTGCGATCCCGCACCCATCGCACCTAATATGTGCCTCTGAATTATATTTACTTAATGTTGTAACACTAGTGGAGCACGAGGTTCTGGGACACAAGGTTCTGTGGCACAAGGTTCTGGGACACATGGTTCTGGGGCACAAGGTTCTGGGGCACAAGGTTCTGGGGCACATGGTTGTGGGACACAAGGTTCTGGGGCACAAGGTTCTAGGGCACAAGGTTCTGGGGCACAAGGTTCTAGGGCACAAGGTTCTGGGACACAAGTTTCTGGGGCACATGGTTGTGGGACACATGGTTTTGGAGCACAAGGTTCTGGGGCACAAGGTTCTGGGGCACAAGGTTCTGGGGCACAAGGTTCTGGAGCACAAGGTTCTGGGGCACAAGGTTCTGGGGCACAAGGTTCTGGGGCACAATGTTCTGGAGCACAAGGTTCTGGGGCACAAGGTTCTGGGGCACAAGGTTCTGGGGCACAAGGTTCTGGGGCACAAGGTTCTGGGGCACAAGGTTCTGGGGCACAAGGTTCTGGGGCACAAGGTTCTGGGGCACAAGGTTCTGGGGCACAATGTTCTGGAGCACAAGGTTCTGGGGCACAAGGTTCTGGGGCTGGAAGGCGGTTACCCTCAAGGCCTCAAAGTTCATCTAATTCTTTACACTTAACACCTAATTTGCCCTAAAAGACCCACGTGACCTGGACCCACGTGACCTCATCCTGAACTAACCTTGTTTAGCGGCAGCATCACAAGAGAGAACAGCCACTCCGTGTTCCTTGAGAACACTAGCTACGGACGTTTTTCCGGACGCTATACCCCCTGTCAGACCAACCAACCTCATCCTACATTAATTAATACGTTAATTATTAATTAACAAATTTAATAAATACATAAATCAGAAGTAGAGGAATAACAACAATGGTATGAAGATTGAGCAATGAGCATTAGGTTCGTTGAACCACAATTTATCAGAATTTATCGGCATTTAAGTATTAGAAATGCATTTCGGAATTGCGAGAATCAATAATGTAACAGAAGAAAAATACACCACTGTACCAGACTAATGATTATAATTATAATTATAATTGTAATTAATTAATCAATTATATATAACTAATTATCAATTCTCTGGAATAAATAAAATGTCTTTCTCCGTTAAAAAGGATACATAAGCTTTCTGAATACAAAAACCTTCACGGAATACCGTCAACAAAATAAATACAAATTGTTCTCAGTATATCAAATGTTTTGAATTGAGAGTTTCTAACTCAAATCTCAACAGTAAGTTCAGCTACATTGCACCCGAGCACGCCCCGGCCCTGCCAAGGACGGGGTTTCAGTGCGATCGTCTTAGGAGTTCCACCTCTGATAAGTTTAACAGGCACAGCTTTGTTAACACTAAGTTTAACCACCTCCGCTACATCTCCAAGATCTGAAAGTGGGGCTTTGAGTACAAGGGAGATTACAGCCGTGAAAGGTTGAGATATAAATTCACGGTCCTGCTTGAATGGATAAATAAGGTGTAAAATTCAAATTCAGTGGTTATTATTAATTAAGGGAGATAAAAATGCATAATCGAAGATTTACTAATGGTAGATATATAATA
Source organism: Bolinopsis microptera (assembly GCF_026151205.1). Taxonomy (NCBI): domain Eukaryota; kingdom Metazoa; phylum Ctenophora; class Tentaculata; order Lobata; family Bolinopsidae; genus Bolinopsis; species Bolinopsis microptera. The sequence continues at coordinate 976,657 of NC_087080.1, read as the reverse complement.
TATCTAGTTTTTTGTATAAACTAAAAAGAAAGAAACGCAAGGAATTACTAAGAGACTCACTAGTAAAGCAAATAACAGTTGCGCACTATATAAATATAAGATACTCACTAGTAAAGTTGTCTCTGTGAAGAGATCCTATCTGGCAGATAGTATCCTCGTCCCTAAGTCCACTAGAATGGGCGGGAGAGTTGGGAATCACTCCGTGTACCCGTAGGAAGGGGGGTCTTGTTGGGGGTAATACTCGCTCTCTTGTTTCGGTACTCTCGCTCTAGATAGAGGGTGGTTACTGATAGTATTAAACTAATAATAAACGGGAGAGTTGGGAATCACTCCGTGTACTAATAGGAAGGGGGGTCTTGTTGGGGGTAATACTCGCTCTCTTGTTTCAGTACCCTCACTCTAGATAGAGGGTGGTTACTGATAATATTAAACTAATAATAAACGGGAGAGTTGGGAATCACTCCGTGTACTAATAGGAAGGGGGGTCTTGTTGGGGGCAATACTCGCTCTCTTGTTTCGGTACCATTGTTGTTGATGACGGGAGGGGGGGGGGTTGGTGCGCTACTTACTTCCCGACAATTCACTGAGATTTTCGCGCAGACTCACAGACTGTATTATCATGCTAGATGTGAAAGATGCATAAGATTCGAAATTGGACAACTCACGTATTGTTTCAAGAGCGGCGAATTCAATTCGTTTCAACTAAGTACCGTATCAACTAAGTACCCGTATATGTTTTAGTTTTTGTTTTTTACACAATTGAAGCTGATTTAATTGATTTGAAACGTTTACAAATAGTACAATGTACACATACAATAAAGTAATGTTGGGCTGATCAGTTTGTAAAGGCTAATCAGTTTGTACTTTGTAAGGTAAAACATTTTAATTACTTTAATATGTTAAAAGGCTGGCAAGATCTTTTGGTTGGTATCAATCGTGTTTGATAAAAGTTTTCAAATTTGGCTGAGAGAAAAATTTGAGTTTTTATGGCTTGATTCCCGCACTATATAATGACAAAACTATATAATGACAAGCACTTTATAATGACTTGTCACTATATAGTCCTGTCATTATAAAGTGCGTTTTGCACACTATATAATGACGGCTGCAAATTTACCTAAAAGGATGTGACCCATGCCTTCAAATGGTAAGGTCGCGTAACATCGAACGTGCCACAGATCATCAAGCTGTGGAAAGGATGTGATCCAAGTACTCAAGTGGAAACATGAGTACTTGTTGGAGCTCGTTGGTGTTGAATACACTACTGGTAAACGAGGAAAGGACAACGCTCTCGTGGATGGTCAACGCTACACCTTAAACAGAAAGAGGAACGGAACTGACGGAGTCACGAAGACCTACTGGATCTGTGTTGTTCCTGTCTGGCTCGTCTGGTGCTTCATGAACAGACAGTAAAGAACTCTCCGAACCACAACCACGATGAACAAAGAGCAGAGATCCTGGTCCAGATGATGAAGGAACGTGCAGCGGCATCGGACACATCAACTAAACGGATCGTTGCTGAAGTTCAGGACTTCCAGTGTTCAAATCCTACCACCTGGAAATTCCTCGAAGCCCTCAAACTAGAGCAAGAACTAACAGACCAGAAGATCACGGAAAGACTGATGAGAAGACCTACACCCCAGAGAGCAGCCAAGTGGATAAGGTACGACTCCCTTCTGGAATCCTTCGTGCAAGTCTACGATAACCAGGAGTACGAAGTCATCGATTATCTCTCTGCTGTTTCTGCTGCACTATGAATTCGACATTTGATTATTGATATTATCGGTTTTACGATATTGGGATTTTATGATATTTCGATTATAGTGTTGTCATTATATAGTCCGTTTTGCAGACTATATTATGACAAAGATCAGCTGTCATTATAAAGTGCTTGTCATTATATAGTGTTGTCATTATATAGCGTGATTACCGGCTTGATTTTCTCAGTTTTAAGAATTTAGGCGAATTAAGGCGAACCGTTAAAAAAAGCCTGATTTCCAAATTTGTAAAACCTACAAAACAAACTACTCAACTTTAGATATTCATCATTAAAAGATTAACACAAACAAAAATGTCCATAAATGAGCCAATTTCAAATACTGATTAATCTATAGGTGCACCGGATCGTGGTTTCGATACATGCACAAAGCGTTTGTAAGTACACAGTGTTGGAAGACGTAAGATTTAAGAACTAACAGTATGTCCATTGGAAGTGGGGGCTTGACAGGATATGAAAACTCTGTATGCAGTCTTTCTGCAATCTTTTAAGAATTTCACTCTTGCGAAAATAGAGTATAGCTAGAGTATAGCTATACATTGATATTCGTATTAAAGTTTAAGAGTTTCCGGCAAATTCAATATTCCATCGTGACTAACTTTTTTCAGTTCTTTGTATAAACAACTAATAATCGAATCTAGGTTGAAATTTCTTAAAACAAAGAAGGAAGTCCTTGGTCCATGAATGTAATGTCCTTTGACTTGAGCAGGAATATCATGTATCCCGGTTGGCATTGGTGCACCTTCAGTGCAACTATTATTTCTCAAAATGGATAATACATTCGACAAATTGTATGTATTTCTTAAATTCGATGGCAAATGATATATTAACCATCCATCTTTTTCAAGTGGAGATTCAACACACCAACGAATTACACGCATGTCTTTTTTCTCCCCGTCCATAATTGGGAGGCTTTGCAAGTAATCTACAGCCAACCATACGTATTTACAACATGCAGATAACATAACCACATCATACATTATGGCTGAATACATGCCCAAATCACTCCTAACAAAATTGTCTTTACATAGCGCAACCAAAATACTCCTAATATCGTTGGGATCAACTGATGATGGGCTAATAAAGCCATAATACAAACACTGGAAATCGTCTATGAAAACATTATATTCTTCCTCCAGATTACTGATTATGTTTATGATCGACTGTAATGTAGTATCTAACGCCATGTCAATGTGCATTCCTTGCACCAAAATAAGCTTAACTTCACTATCAACGCTAGATATAACATCAAAAAGCTCAGAAATGTTAAAACAGTTTATTGTATGACAACGAATTTCCGCTTTTTCAAAAGCTTTCTCATAAATGGTTGGTAACCATAATCGCTCTATAAAAGAAAAAAATATCACTTTATTGTTTTCACTTGACTTGGCTAGTTGTATAGCTTTAGCGATCAATACAACACTTTTACCTGCTCCCGCAGGCCCTTCAATAAGTACAAACTTTTCCTCTGAAGCATACAAATCATGTTGCTGCTTTGTCAAATTGTCCACCCCTAAGCACTCTCTGATGATGTCATCTGGTGCTGATACAACATTAGGATTATTGTTCCTGTATACAAACTTCCCACTACGTAACTTCTCGTCGATATCTAGTATACACCTTCCTAAGCTACACTTAGATTGATCGCAGTTATCTTTCTCAGTGCACCAAATAGCGAGGAGCATGTTCCGAATTTTCTCATGTTTAGAACGAAATCCTGCATACATATGTTCATCCGATATGTTCATCCGAACGAAATATTTCACATTCTTTTCCCACCAAGTGCCGAAATTGTTTAAATCGTCCTTGAAGATTATGGTGTCAATCTCGTTAGGCTTCAACGGAAATTCTTCGTGAAATTCTTTGCTGAATTCAGGATAAGCTGTGAACTGTAGCACTTTTGAGCGTTTCCCTATTGCTTTAATGAGCTGGGTCGTTTTCTTTCTTTGTTGGACTGATTTGTTGAATGTCCCTGACAATATTCGCGACTGTTCAACATTGTCTTTTTTCCCTTCTGGAAGATTATTTTTTATATTCTTCACTTCAATCAAAACGAAGAAAGTTTCACCAATTACCAAAAAGTCACATTCACCATCAACATTGGAAGCACTTTTACATTTCCGACAACCTTTCCTTGCATGCTTTTTGTCACACAATCGATATTGGTGATGTGTGAACTGAAAATTGTGGAGAACTATAATATTTTCATCAGAATCCTGTAGAGATCTATAAACAACTACTTCTGCCTCGTAGTTTAACTGCTGCTGGATATCTGGGGCGAAACTTGGACCTGGTTCACCTTCCCCGGGGTAAACGTCAATATACTTTTGATTAGGGGCTCTGGGAAGCATTACAGGCCGATTTTCTGTTGACGAACAGTATTTGTCGAAGATCTCTTTTCCGTTCCGTTGATACAGATGATACTGATCCATTCCACTGAATTGCTTGTGTTAAATTCACATAGAACGTAAGGTCCTCCTCCCGAAATGAAAACGTTACAGGATGGCCACAGAATATGCAGTAGTCGGTAAAGTATTGTAATACTAGTGAGTTACTAGTGAGTTACTACCAACATAAAAGTTATAACGATAGTCTATAACTATCCAGATCAAACAACGAATGAGTTCCAAAAGTTCCCAACAAAATCTTTACAGCATCGGTAAAATATTTTCGCCCATCATCAGTACCTATAAAGATAAGAAGGGGTGAAAACTCCAATAAAAATTTAAACTACGAAAAATAGTAACTCTAATTTACAAAAGGATGAAAAGCACTCGGGCGTGGGGGGGGGGGGGGGGGGGGGGGGGGTTGTGAGGCCCCAACTAGTAGTGAATATACTAGTCCCTGCATAGAGGATAGAATAATTAAGGGACCACTATCAAAAGATTTCTTTTCAAATAAGACTAAGAGAGGCATACCAAAAGGATCGCATGAGTTAATACCATACGGTTTTAAAGTTATAAGTTTTTGGATAAGGAGGATAGGAGGTGTTCATAACATAACATTCATAAATGTTCTATCCATATAAAGTTAAAGAGGAAACTGTCAACGGGACGAGTCACGAAATAAACTGGATAGATTTAACAAAGCAACGCAAATCAAGTTAAGATCTACTTTATTGAATTATCATAGGCTAAAGATTATGCTGTCCACACAGAAATATTACATTCAATACCTAACACATATTCTCATGTATTAAATACTCTCGGAGTCTCGGGCCCGTATAATACTCCTAAGTTACATAATCTATTAATAACAGTTGGCCTAATACTTCACATCGTGATTTTAAAGACTTAAAAAATTGCGCACGAGATTCCGATAGAAACTGAATTCCGAAGCGCAAGCGGCGAACAGAATTCCGACTAGGAACCTGATTATTAGTTTAAAGGTAAGAATTTCTATTCAAACTTATGATTTTAAATTCTGGAAGTGCTGAAAGATTTTAACGTCGGCGAACCGCGAGGCGAGGCTCTGCTGCTTCTTACTTAATACTTTTCTGCTGTAAAGTGAAAATTGATCCAATCAATTAAATGGTAGTCTTTTTGACCGTTCGCTCACGCCCCACATCCATAGTCCATACTCAATATAACAGCATGTTTCAATTTCATTTTCGTCATTCTGAATGTTTGGACTAAAAACGGTAAAAGTTCTAAATTTGCTGCCATTGTCAGTTGTGTGGAGCTGTGTCGAGCCTGTTGGTTAGGTTTATCACGCCTTGTCCTAAATGAAAAAATACGAGTTTCTAACCTGGTTTGGAGGAGCTAGTTCATGTAGTTTGTAGAGCGCCCTCTCAATACGTCCCATGACACCCCGCATATCGTTAGTAAGTCTGATTACTTGCTGTCTGGCAGTCCGCACTGCCACAACGTCTATATCAGATCTCGGGTACTGGTCCTTGTCAACTAGCGGGCCATCCATCCCTGGGGGAAATCTTTATTTGAAACATGTTACCAGGAATCATTGTCAACTAACGGGCCATCCATCCCTGGGGGCAATCTTTGTTTGAAACATGCCAGGAATCAGGATCCAGGATGATACGAGTATGTTACCAGAATGGGTCGGGGTAGAAACAAAATATGAAAGGGCCAAATTTACACAAAAGACAATGTGGAACTTAAATAACCGAAGAAGTGCAACATCAGCAAGTTGTGCCGCGATATAAACTCTGCCAACAGCAGAACATTTATTGGCTGTTTCAGCCACAATTCACTAACCTACATTATTTTCTCGTCTGAGAACGGCACTGTGTTCGTCAATGTCTACTTGTATCGTATCACGCTCCTCGCTTAGCCTATTGGAAAAGTTAACGAACATTTAAAATTTAGCAACATATAATTGGGAACTCAAACAAAAACATTCTATTCTGATGATTTTCAGTTTATAAAAGCTTTCTTTGGGAATAGAACCTTCAGTACCTCGATCGTGTCTTATGCCATCCTTAGTGACAATGCTATATCAGTCAAAACAGTGAAATTTGGGTCGTGGAAAGCTAAAATTCGAATATGTCCTACCGGTAGGACATATTCAAAATTTTCATTGCATCAAAGTTTTCTCCGGATATACTGCTTCCAGTACCTTGATGGCGACTTGTGTCACTCTCAACCGACCTCGCTGATTGGTCACTGCACTGGTCAAAATTTCGGTCGAGGGAACGGCAGAAAAGCTCCTCTTCAAAAATCTCTTCTTCTTTAATATCAAACCTTTGACTTGAAATTCAATTTAAACTCATGAACTTAAAAACCAGAGCAAATATTATAAGAACAAAGAAATTACAAGAACGGACCTGGTTATGAAATCTTTGAGCTCCTGCACAGTGGACGGCATAACTTCAGGTTTCGTTTGTCTGAAATCCGTAACTTCTATACCGTTTATTATTTCTGTGGTCATCTTTATGCTTCAAGATAATGATAGCTGTTATGTTAATTGCACATTCGGGCGGCAACATTTTAAACAATTGCAGTTACATGAAGGATGTAAAATAAATCTAATTTTAGAGGACAGCTATTAACCAGTAGGCCGTGATTCTAATAATACAAAGTACTAATAATAAAATATTTAAAATAATAATATATTAATAAACGACAGTAAGTTATAAGATATATTTTAAAAACCTAGCTAATATAGTAAACCACACCAATTTATCTATAACACCATTTTATTAGAAAAATAAATAAACAAACCCTAATTCCTTGCTGTTTAAAATAAGTTATTATACCAAACTGAGGATTATGGAAAAACTAAAAACATTAAAAATTACTGAACATCCCGCTCCTGCCTAAACTGTGAGTAACTCGGCGGTATCCAAAAAGCAGACCACTAAGGGTAGATATTAGGGTAAGCAACTTTAGATTTTTGCCCCCACCACTCCCCTTTTGGAGCTCCAAAGCAAGACGAAAGCCCAAGAAATCTTGCATTGCTTCTGATCACAGTCGTTCTAGAATTCTCTAAGATATCACAATTTTGAATGAATATTTGAGCTTTCAGTCCATGCCGTTGTCTGATAGCTGTTTCCGCAAACCGGTCAGGGTAATCATTAATGCCTCCTGAGAATATAACGATTTAGGAGACGCTACTTACTTCATAAAGTAAGTTAATAAAAATATACAAAATAAGCTGAACATTTCTTAATTGAATTTATCTGAACATACGCTGATCAGATCACATTTAATCATCAGATCTAACTGAATCTAACTGAATCTAACCAAACCCCCTCCAACTATTCGCAGTTATCAAACTTAACAAATTACAAACTTCAGTGCGGATAGTCCTACTTCCCTGGTAGTAAACTTAACAAATTACAAACCTCAGTGCGGATAGTCCTACTTCCCTGGTAGTAAACTTAACAAATTACAAACCTCAGTGCGGATAGTCCTACTGCCCTGGTAGTAAACTTAACAAATTACAAACCTCAGTGCGGATAGTCCTACTTCCCTGGTAGTAAACTTAACAAATTACAAACCTCAGTGCGGATAGTCCTACTTCCCTGGTAGTAAACTTAACAAATTACAAACCTCAGTGCGGATAGTCCTACTTCCCTGGTAGTAAACTTAACAAATTACAAACCTCAGTGCGGATAGTCCTACTTCCCTGGTAGTAAACTTAGCAAATTACAAACCTCAGTGCGAATAGTCCTACTGCCCTGGTAGTAAACTTAACAAATAACAAACCTCAGTGCGGATAGTCCTACTTCCCTGGTAGTAAACTTAACAAATAACAAACCTCAGTGCGGATAGTCCTACTTCCCTGGTAGTAAACTTAACAAATTACAAACCTCAGTGCGGATAGTCCTACTTCCCTGGTAGTAAACTTAACAAATTACAAACCTCAGTGCGGATAGTCCTACTTCCCTGGTAGTAAACTTAACAAATTACAAACCTCAGTGCGGATAGTCCTACTTCCCTGGTAGTAAACTTAGCAAATTACAAACCTCAGTGCGAATAGTCCTACTGCCCTGGTAGTAAACTTAACAAATAACAAACATCAGTGCGGATAGTCCTACTTCCCTGGTAGTAAACTTAACAAATTACAGACCTCAGTGCGGATAGTCCTACTTCCCTGGTAGTAAACTTAACAAATTACAAACCTCAGTGCGGATAGTCCTACTTCCCTGGTAGTAAACTTAACAAATTACAAACCTCAGTGCGGATAGTCCTACTGCCCTGGTAGTAAACTTAACAAATTACAAACCTCAGTGCGAATAGTCCTACTTCCCTGGTAGTAAACTTAACAAATTACAAACCTCAGTGCGGATAGTCCTACTGCCCTGGTAGTAAACTTAACAAATTACAAACCTCAGTGCGGATAGTCCTACTTCCCTGGTAGTAAACTTAACAAATTACAAACCTCAGTGCGGATAGTCCTACTTCCCTGGTAGTAAACTTAACAAATTACAAACCTCAGTGCGGATAGTCCTACTTCCCTGGTAGTAAACTTAACAAATTACAAACCTCAGTGCGGATAGTCCTACTTCCCTGGTAGTAAACTTAGCAAATTACAAACCTCAGTGCGAATAGTCCTACTGCCCTGGTAGTAAACTTAACAAATAACAAACCTCAGTGCGGATAGTCCTACTTCCCTGGTAGTAAACTTAACAAATAACAAACCTCAGTGCGGATAGTCCTACTTCCCTGGTAGTAAACTTAACAAATTACAAACCTCAGTGCGGATAGTCCTACTTCCCTGGTGGTAAACTTAACAAATCACAAACCTCAGTGCGGATAGTCCTACTTCCCTGGTAGTAAACTTAACAAATTACAGACCTCAGTGCGGATAGTCCTACTTCCCTGGTAGTAAACTTAACAAATTACAAACCTCAGTGCGGATAGTCCTACTTCCCTGGTAGTAAACTTAACAAATTACAAACCTCAGTGCGGATAGTCCTACTTCCCTGGTGGTAAACTTAACAAATCACAAACCTCAGTGCGGATAGTCCTACTTCCCTGGTAGTAAACTTAACAAATTACAGACCTCAGTGCGGATAGTCCTACTTCCCTGGTAGTAAACTTAACAAATTACAAACCTCAGTGCGGATAGTCCTACTTCCCTGGTAGTAAACTTAACAAATTACAAACCTCAGTGCGGATAGTCCTACTTCCCTGGTAGTAAACTTAACAAATTACAAACCTCAGTGCGGATAGTTCTACTTCCCTGGTAGTAAACTTAACAAATTACAAACCTCAGTGCGGATAGTCCTACTTCCCTGGTAGTAAACTTAACAAATTACAAACCTCAGTGCGGATAGTCCTACTTCCCTGGTAGTAAACTTAACAAATTACAAACCTCAGTGCGGATAGTCCTACTTCCCTGGTAGTAAACTTAACAAATTACAAACCTCAGTGCGGATAGTCCTACTTCCCTGGTAGTAAACTTAACAAATTACAAACCTCAGTGCGGATAGTCCTACTTCCCTGGTAGTAAACTTAACAAATTACAAACCTCAGTGCGGATAGTCCTACTTCCCTGGTAGTAAACTTAACAAATTACAAACCTCAGTGCGGATAGTCCTACTTCCCTGGTTAGGACAGGTATTGAGATAGTAGTCGAACAGAGTTCTGGGGTCTGTTTCCTTAAGGGACTCATCAGACTCAATAGCTGGTTCTAGACCTTGTAATCCACCCAGGAATACCAAAACATGTCTGCAATTTGGGGATATTTGTTGTAAAGTTGTGGCACACAAAGTTGTGTGAAGTAAGGTACTTAATTTTCTTAAAATTCATCCTATGAAAAAATGCACGAGAAAGAACCAAACCAAAAAGTAATGGAGCACTGAAATACCAAAGAACCAAAACAAAAAAGTAATGGAGCACTGAAATACCAAAGAACCTAGTAGTGTAACTATGGTAACCAAACCAAAAAGGCACCTGAAATGTCGAATGTTGACGTCATCGACTGGGTCCCCTTTATCAGAGGTGCCCACAGTGAGATCGTAACCCCCCTTGTAGCTGCACTCAGTGAAGGTAGCACTGAAGGAATCTGCTACACGAACCCTGTAGCCCCAGTAGGTACCCAGTTCCTGTCGAGGTGCGTCCGGTGATACTGCTGTACCTTTGTAGTGCTTTATACCTGGGCCATGGGGTGTTTTTAGAAGGGGGGGGCTGGATATGGTGATGGGGAGTGAAATAGCTACTGATAGGATATAAAGCTAGATAAGATAAGCGGCACACCTTCGTAATCATCCATTTTAACTGTGACTCTCATTCCAGGAGTTAGTTCCTTGTCAATCTGTACCTCCTGAAATTAATGATGTGGGTAATAATTAATTATATTAACATCATATTATTTTATATTCAAGCACCACGAGATGGTAAAAACCACGTGTAGTGTGTACCCATAACCAGATCCAGCCTCCAACCCTACTGAAACATTAACCCCACTTCTGAATTGTACCTTGTCAATACCACAGTCCACGAAGCAGCCCTTCCCCTTCTTTGTGGGCCTCTTCAACACAACTCCCTCCCTGAAGGGGTACTGCTCGTCCCGTCTCATATGGTGTGGACAGTCCAGCGGGTTGAGGAGACCCGCAAACTTGAGGTCGGGGTGGTGGGGAAACAGGGCTTTTCTCAAGTATCTGTAAACAGGGGGTTTAGTGTGTGATTTTATAATAGCTCGTATAGTGTAGAAAGAGCAGATTAGCAGGTCACCAAGAGGATGCCAACAAGTAACCAACATTCAACAAGTAACCAGCAAGTAACCAACAAGTAACCAACAAGTGACCAACAAGTGACCAACAAGTAACCAGTAAGTAACCAACAAGTAACCAACAAGTGACCACCAAGTAACCAACAAGTTACCACCAAGTAACCAACAAGTTACCACCAAGTAACCAACAAGTAACCAACAAGTGACCAGTAAGTAACCAACAAGTAACCACCAAGTAACCAACAAGTAACCAACAAGTAACTGACAAGTAACCAACAAGTAACCAACAAGTGACCACCAAGTAACCAACAAGTAACCACCAAGTAACCAACAAGTAACCAACTTACTGGGGGGTCTCCAGGTACTGTAGTATCCGAGCCAGGACTATGTTTGCATTAGTTTTCTTAGTGACCCCCTCGAATACGCCCCCTTTTACTTTAACCCCAGGGTTATCGTTAAATATCACTACCTCGTCCACGTTGAATATAGCTAGTGCTCTTGCTATTTGACCTGAAATAAACATCTTTGCTCAGATACTAATTTATGTTTTCCCTCCGTATCTAAATACGATGTAATATTGTAACATGTAACTGATTGACCACTTCGTATCAAAATACGATGTAATATTGTAACATGTAACTGATTGACCACTCCGTATAAAAATACGATGTAATATTGTAACATGTAACTGATTGACCACTCCGTATCAAAATACGATGTAATATTGTAACATGTAACTAGTTGTAACATGTAACTGATTGACCAATTATGAAATATTTATCAAACCCGCTAGATAAGAGCGAAGTTGTGGAGATTGAGCGTTATCACAGATAGAGCCAGGGAGAGCTACTGATACAGTGTAACCTCTACCAGCTAGAGGAGGCGGCAGGGGCAGTGCTGCTGTGTGGCTATCTGTAATTAGTTATTATATTATGTAGTTATTATTAGTTATTATATTATGTAATTATGATTAGTAATTTTATTATGTAATTATGATTAGTTAGTATGCTAAATGTTATTGCAATGAGGTATTATAGTATGTGATAATGATTAGTTTTCATCGGTTTGTCTCAAAAAAACAAGTTAAAACAGATACTCAAACTTGTAACCCCCATGCAGTGACAAACGAACAAGCGCACATACCCAGAGCTTTAGTGTGTGGTGGCGGGGGAGGTAGGGGGGAGTTGGTGGGGGTTGCAGCGTCTTCTTCCGATACCTGGACCAGCGACAGGGGCAGCATCGGTCTCTTGTAAAACGTGGTGGATCGGGACAAACTGCTAGTCCTGCGGAACATTGAAGTGGAGATACTGCTGCAGCTAGTTTAGTGGGTATTTAACCAAATGCTCTAATGTACGTTTTAAACGACCACTGCAAGGTATAATCCGCAGATAGTCGTCCAAACTACTCTAATTTACTAAGAGGAAAGGAAGTAAGAGTTTTTAAAACACGCATACAACTGAATTATTGGATTAGAAGAAATAGAAGTCTTTTTCGAAGTCATGCTAAACTAGATGGAAATCAGAATAAACGTTTTTGGACATGTTTTTATTGATGAAGCGTGTTATATATTATATACGATTATACGAGAATATTTCCATTAATTAAGATAATGGAGATAGTTACCTTGGTGTGACAGGTGGTGGGCCGGCTCGTGGGCTGAACACCGCTGTAACATCCAAAATGTTGTCTCGTCTCTTTTCGTCATCTAAAATGTGATCATTATTATTTAAAATATAAGATATAGTAAGGTTGCGGAATAATTCTGAAAATATTCGGAATTCAATTTCTGTATTCGATATTAGATATTCGGAAACCCTAATCTCACCTTTTTATTACCTGAAACAAAATAAAGCCCTCACCTGACATGACGGAATCACATGACATGACACTTGAAGCTAAAGAAGAGACTGAACCGCTCTTATCCTCCATATTTCCCGTACTGGCCCTCTTCTTTCCTTGAAATATGGGGTATTGTTAGGTGGTTTCCTTTAAAATATGGGGTATTGTTAGGGGGTTTCCTTTAAAATATGGGGTATTGTTAGGAGGTTTCCTTTAAAATATGGGGTATTGTTAGGGGGGTTCCTTTAAAATATGGGGCATTGTTAGGGGATTTCCTTTAAAATATGGGGTATTGTTAGGGGGTTTCCTTTAAAATATGGGGTATTGTTAGGGGGTTTCCTTTAAAATATGGGGTATTGTTAGGGGGTTTCCTTTAAAATATGGGGTATTGTTAGGGGGGTTCCTTTAAAATATGGGGCATTGTTAGGGGATTTCCTTTAAAATATGGGGTATTGTTAGGGGGTTTCCTTTAAAATATGGGGTATTGTTAGGGGTTTCCTTTAAAATATGGGGTATTGTTAGGGGGTTTCCTTTAAATATGGGGCATTGTTAGGGGGTTTCCTTTAAAATATGGGGTATTGTTAGGGGGTTTCCTTTAAATATGGGGTATTGTTAGGGGGTTTCCTTTAAATATGGGGTATTGTTAGGGGGTTTCCTTTAAATATGGGGGTATTGTTAGGGGGTTTCCTTTAAAATATGGGGGTATTGTTAGGGGGTTTTCTTTAAAATATGGGGCATTGTTAGGGGGTTTCCTTTAAAATATGGGGGTATTGTTAGGGGGTTTCCTTTAAAATATGGGGGTATTGTTAGGGGATTTCCTTTAAAATATGGGGTATTGTTAGGGGGTTTCCTTTAAAATATGGGGCATTGTTAGGGGATTTCCTTTAAAATATGGGGTATTGTTAGGGGGTTTCCTTTAAAATATGGGGTATTGTTAGGGGGGTTTCCTTTAAAATATGGGGTATTGTTAGGGGGTTTCCTTTAAATATGGGGCATTGTTAGGGGGTTTCCTTTAAAATATGGGGCATTGTTAGGGGGTTTCCTTTAAAATATGGGGCATTGTTAGGGGATTTCCTTTAAAATATGGGGGTATTGTTAGGGGGTTTATTTCAAAATATGGGGTATTGTTAGGGGATTTCCTTTAAAATATGGGGGTATTGTTAGGGGGTTTCTTTCAAAATATGGGGGTATTGTTAGAGGGTTTCCTTTTAAAATATGGGGGTATTGTTAGGGGGTTTCCTTAAAATATGGGGTATTGTTAGGGGGTTTCCTTTTAAAATATGGGGGTATTGTTAGGGGGTTTCACATTCTTATGACTCCCGAAGATTGATACATGATGCACATTATCCCTTAATGAATTAGGTTATTTTATTTCGAACTTTCTACTAAGAACGAATAACTTACTACTACTTTTGATGCTCAGTCTTTTTCTTTTGTCTTTTTTCCGTTCAGACTGGGTTCCATCTGCAATGACGTCTGGTGGAGTTTTCCGCTTCATCTTGCTATCAGAGGTAATATTATTAACCTTAATACATAAATTAATCAATTTAAAGGCATTTAACCCATATAATACCAACAACTCTAAACGTTCAAATTTTTTGATGAAATTTTTTTTCCTAAGCACTAAGGCACCAACTCCGACGGTGCAATAATTATTTTGAAAAAATTTATATTTTTTATAGCTTTTTCGACCCGTACTTTTAAAAGTTCATTGCTGGAGCTTGCTTTTTTGGAACATTGCATCGTACTTTTAAAAGTACATCATATTTGAATGATGTACTTTTAAAAGCACGGGTTTAATAAATAATGTACTTTTAAAAGTACGGGTTTAATGAATAGTGTACTTTTGGAGGTACGTTAGTTAATTAAACAGGAACTCAGGGTCAGATAATAAAACTAAAAGCCCTTGTCAGAATGGCTGAATAAAATTTAAACAATACCACACAAAATTTAAGTGGTACACTGAACAAATCATGAACAGCTATACTTATAAACTACTATCATAATTCCATTTACCAATTTACTAGAATTTTACGAAAATTGTCAGGTTTTGTGCTTTTTGCTCTAACTGATGATGAGGCTTAAAACAAAGCACACAAAGTGCAACGTCACACACTTCGCACTTAGCCAGACGCACTTATAGCCAGACGCTTTTCACAACTTAAAGAACGCCGAAAATGGTGAGAATGAGAAGAGAGTAGCAGAGGCTGAGACAATTTTAGAGGAACAGAAGAGAGTAGCAGAAGCTGAGCATATTCTAGAGGAACAGAATAGAGCAGCAGAAGCTGAGAGAGTTCTAGAGGAACAGAAGAGAGTAGCAGAAGCTGAGCGTATTCTAGAGGAGCAGAAGAAACTAGCAGAGGTGGAGAGAATTCTAGAGGAGCAGAAGAGAGTAGCAGAAGCTGAGCATATTCTAGAGGAACAGAAGAGAGTACCAGAGGTGGAGAGAATTCTAGAGGAACAGAAGAGAGTAGCAGAAGCTGAGCATATTCTAGAGGAACAGAAGAGAGTAGCAGAGGTGGAGAGAATTCTAGAGGAACAGAAGAGAGTAGCAGAAGCTGAGCGTATTCTAGAGGAACAGAAGAGAGTAGCAGAAGCTGAGAGAGTTCTAGAGGAGCAGAAGAGAGTAGCAGAAGCTGAGAGAGTTCTAGAGGAACAGAAGAAGGTAGCAGAGAGAATTCTAGAGGAACAGAAGAGAGTAGCAGAAGCTGAGAGAATTCTAGAGGAGCAGAAGAGAGTAGCAGAAGCTGAGCGTATTCTAGAGGAACAGAAGAGAGTAGCAGAAGCTGAGGGAGTTCTAGAGGAACAGAAGAGAGTAGCAGAAGCTGAGCGTACTCTAGAGGAACAGAAGAGAGTAGCAGAGGTGGAGAGAATTCTAGAGGAGCAGAAGAGAGTAGCAGAAGCTGAGCATATTCTAGAGGAACAGAAGAGATTACCAGAGGTGGAGAGAATTCTAGAGGAACAGAAGAGAGTAGCAGAAGCTGAGAGAGTTCTAGAGGAGCAGAAGAGAGTAGCAGAAGCTGAGAGAGTTCTAGAGGAACAGAAGAAGGTAGCAGAAGCTGAGAGAATTCTAGAGGAACAGAAGAGAGTAGCAGAAGCTGAGAGAATTCTAGAGGAGCAGAAGAGAGTAGCAGAGGTGGAGAGAGTTCTAGAGGAAAAGAAGAGAGTAACAGAAGCTGAGCGTATTCTAGAGGAACAGAAGAGAGTAGCAGAAGCTGAGAGAATTCTAGAGGAGCAGAAGAGAGTAGCAGAGGTGGAGAGAGTTCTAGAGGAAAAGAAGAGAGTAACAGAAGCTGAGCGTATTCTAGAGGAACAGAAGAGAGTAGCAGAAGCTGAGACAATTCTAGAGGAACAGAAGAGAGTAGCAGAAGCTGAGAGAGTTCTAGAGGACCAGAACAACGCAGCTGAGGAAATGTATAGACTACAAGGAAAGGAATCTTATGTTGGAACATCAGGTTGCTGATGGCACACAATCATGCCAGTATTTAATAGTAAACATACATCGAAATTCGGAAACCAGTTACATGAGATCTAGGATTGTAAACATTAAGCGGGGGGGGGGGGGGGGGGGGGGGGGGGGGGGGGGGGGGGATCAGGTACCAAGTACCCTACGTGACGTCGACTAAGTGCAACTTTGGAACTTACAAAAAAGACCCACCCATCCCCTTCGCAGTACTAACTGTTTTTTTTTCCTGATAGTATTTAGGACACCCACCCCTTTTGCGGTACTAACTGTTGAGAAATGGGCAAATTATACCCACTATTTAGTAGGGGTTTTGTTTTCAATGTAGTCGAATTAAATAAAAAGTTACAAAAAAAGGAAACAAAATTAAAAAAACCAAAAATAAAGGAAAAAAACCTCAAAACCCAAAAAAAAACCCATTCCCAAAATTGAAATTTGAGGTAAAATGGGTATTTTTGGGGTTGGATACGCCCCTTAGTACCTTGTACTAACTGATTTTCTGGGAAATGAGCAGCATACCAACCACTTAGTACAAAAGTACTAACTGTGTTTTGGAAGAAAATATGACCCACTCCCCCCCCCCCCCCCCCCCCAAACGTCACGTACGATTCTGACCTTATGTTCTCCCCCCCCCCCCACATTAAGAAAGAGTATATTGAAGGCCGCCCTGGAAGACGTGGAATAACCGGGTGAAAACGTGGATCCTTTTAAGATCGACTAAATCCCAGAAGTCACAACAGAAATTTTTTGTTGTGACTTCCGTTCTGATTCAGAACAATTTACCTGCCATTACACTTACAGTCTTACCGACATTAATCATGCCATCACACATTGTGTACTCTATATAAACCTGTACTTTTAAAAGTACATTTTTCGTGAAACCTGTCCTTTTAAAAGTACATCATTCGAAGATAATGCACTTTTAAAAGTACGCACTTTTAAAAGTACATCATTGTCTAGAATGATGTACTTTTTAAAGTACACCCAATTTACATCTCAATTAGAGGCAATTTATGATTTTTATGTCGCCCCACATTATTGCCTATTTATTGCACAATCGTTTAGGCAATATTAAAAAACCAAATTTGGGATCCATCAAAGTTGGAGAATTGGCTGGTGGTACCGAGAATTTACCATTTTTCAAAGTACCATTTTTGATCACCTTTGCCAACATCCTATAAATTTCTTGCTTTTTTAAACCATATGGTCAGGGTGTTAAAATCATCAGCAGACCTTTTCTAACCTAATGCAAAAAACTGTATCAAAAAATATTTGTCACGAGACAAGTTAGGTCACTGTTTATAAACCGTACTTTTAAAAGTACCGTGGAAGAATATGGGTTAAGCAAACGATAGTGATTGGTGAGCATCGTATCAACACTTTTCTCAATCAAACTAAGTTCTATGCGACAGGCTTGATTGAATTCGAATTCATGATTAGAACACGTCATGAAATACAAACAAAAGGTTGAGCTCACAAAATCAAACCGATCAACAGTACAACATTAATTTCCCGAAATTCATAATTCATAAACGTCATAAATCACAAATCATCTTTTTATATATACACATAATGTTATATGACTTTATTTTAAATTCTATATACGATATCTTTACTTATTTTGCTGCCAAACTCATCTTAAATAGCGAAAAATGGGCAAATGTGAAATGTGCTGTAAGATGAAACCAACGATCATAAAACATCAAATTTAAATGAAATGAAGGAGTCAAAATATTGATGTTATTTAAAATAACATTTTTACTCTTTATTTAAAATATTGTATTTACTCGTTCCTTCTGGAGAGCTAAATAAAATCACGACACAAAACATTACGTACCTCAGTTTATTCTAATATTATACACGTACAGGGTGCAGGGTCGCAACACAAGTGGAATCACTGTCACATGATGACAAGTGAGTTGCAATCCTGCAAAAATCTGTCGCAAAACATCACGTCAGATTTTAAAACTCTATTTTAAAACGTGATTAAGACGGAAGGTTATTGTCAACCGTAGGAGGGATATTCATGTTCTGATTCGCCATCGTTGGAGAATCTACTTTTGTTGGAGAAAGAGAATCTCTTTTTGTTGGAGAAAGAGAATCTCTTTTGTCCATTGTTTGGACAGCTGCAAGAGTTTTTTGAGACCCCGTCTTTCCTACAAAGTTAAATTATTGGTAACAGTGTATGATAGTAGTCTATAGTATAGGGCTATAGTCTATAGGGCTTCTGGGACAAAGTTGAATCAATCATTAGGTAAACCTTTACCACCAAGAAACTACCGAATTGAATCTAGTTTAAGAAAAGCTGGTTTTAAAAATCCTCTGTATTTTTTGAGTATTACAAAAAAAACCGTTACTTACTTGACTCTAGAACAATGTCGTGGTATTTAGAAGAAGTGAATGTAAGATCAGAATATTTCCTGCAAATAAAATCTTTTCTCTCAACATGATTTGTTAGATTCTTTTCCGCATCTAATTCCGCCTCGTAAATCTAAAAAGAAAGTAATTGAGCCTTCCTATACTATCCCGTCTACCAAATTACAAAGCTTTTGTTTGTCGTAAAACTCAACGCTCATTAATTTAAAGTTAACTCAGTCTCAATAAAAAAGTAAACAAATTAAGTCTGAAAAAAGGATTGGACCTAATATTGAAATATAATTCTGCAAGGAGATACTCAGGACAAAACTAAAACAGAAAAGAAAGAATATTCCAAATACTAAGAGGAGTAAACGACTTACAGCATTAGTAGTGTAACTATGGTAACTAGTAGTGTAACTATGGTAACTAGTAGTGTAACTATGGTAACTAGTAGTGTAACTGTGATAACTTACAGCATTAGCAGCAGCATTTCCCACACTTCTCAGTAGTTCTATCTGATCCTCACTCAGCGCATCTAGAGTCAGCGACCTGACCTACATTGTTTATTTTACAAATAAGAAGACAACGTCCATCTTAAAATCTTTGAGAATTAATGATTCAAATCAAACATTTTCCATCAAGTGGGTTAAAAGATGCCTTGATGTCGGCCTAGTTTTCCTCAAAGACTAAGTAAAGAATAAATGTAAAGAACAAAAGTAAAGAACAAAAAAACAGTAAACATTGCTTGCTAGTTGCTCAATACCTGTGATAACTGTACACCCAGACCGCGGTGAATCCCCGAGCACTCAATACAAATCAGCACACCAAGATTCAGGCTGAAAAAGGGAACTTTTAAAAGCAAGTGTTTCGTACTTAACAAAATCACACGAGAAAAGATAAGAGTGGAAACAAAGTGAAGGTAAATTCGCGGAAAAGGACAGATTGCAGAACCAAAATAACTTTACGATGACTTAAAATGGATCGAATTCCAAGAAATCTCACCTGGCCCAAGTAGGCTTCTTCTTGGCACAATCAGCACAGGTAAGATTGCCCGGTATTTCCTGCAATTCTCGTAAGATAGTCAAGGGTATTATATTGTCTTTCTTCCGAGAGGATGTTTTCGATTTTCTGGTAATGATATATTGGGATAACGTAAAATAATCAATGTAGAGTCAAGTTTCTTGTTCATATGGACTATTCTCCAATTTGGTGGGATTGCTTGCGGAGTAGGGTATCAAAACGATCATAAAACCACAGTTATGAGGTATCCAATCAGTGAACATCAAAATTAACATAAACCAAGAATTGAGATGGACTCCCAATTTTAAAAGATGAAACGGGCTACTGATAACTTTTGAAAACTTAACCAAGATACTCACGTATTATTAGAATCATCAGCTATAGAGAACTGGGTGTCTTGCTTTTGAAATAGCATTAGCGATAGCTTTGTGCATTATCATTATCCAGGTTTCCCTATCTGGTGATTGGTGAATAGGTTAAGTAAGAACTAAGATTACTACTTTCAGAGCTGATCTTTTGTAGGTTTCGAGTTATTCACTTTCAGTGGGTATGGCAATTCTTCAATCTTAATAGTGCCGCGTGCATGGTTTCAAATATTCCACAATCGATTTAATGTCGATTACTGCAAGAATAATTAAACCTCACGCAGCGCACGTACTTATACGCGCGCATACAGCAAGCAATTTATCGCTGTGCTATCAAGCGAAATTGTTTTCGCGCGTTCCAGAAAAACGTCCTAAAATTTGCGTGCCGGATTAGTGCCCAATAGAATTATAGCCGCTGTTTATTGACGTATACTGATTACTGTACATATACGTGAGCGGTGAGTAAAGGAGTAATAACAGCGTACCTTGTGAAGATTGAGCTTGCAATACCAGGGGCCTCACAGGTGAGAACAGGGTGAAACAAAATGCACGGTTAATATTGTACGCGTCTGATTTCACTTGACACAGCTTTAGGTTTATTCTCTGTTCGCCCTTGTCCGCATTCTGAAGATAAAAAGATAATACTAAACACTAAAGATTCGAGAAACAGTAGTTTCGACAGTAAAAATGTAGATTTGAATCAGGTGTAGGGTCGGGACTTATTGATAAAAGAATTGTGGTGTACAAATGGGCAGTAAAAGATAAATAAGGACACTTTGTCCTTGACGATTGCAGCAGTTCATTCATCTTACTCTTAGACAAAAGTTTCCTTGCTCTTAAAGTAATTACATGTCTTATCTTCATTTTGTTTTAACGTCATATGATTTGCTAATAGTTGGTCGTGCAATCGACATTGAACCAGACGTTTAAATCTAAATTTCACCTTCGACCGAGCTTAAGGAACTGAATACACATTCGGCAGCATATGTATGAATTAACCATGAAACGAATAATAATTCAAACTAAACCAGCATTTAACAACTATTCCCACATAAAAATCACCCGACTTTACACACAAAACACACAGCACAAAACAGCGCTTCAAACCTGCAACACCAGCATGCCGTCTTTAACACGGCACCAGGACCGGTACCAGGAATGTCCAAATACGGCACTTTTCTCCCCGACCCACAAATAACCGTGTATCTGGTCTGGGGGACTGCTGGGAGCTATCTCCTCTATGTTAGTGTACTCGTTTAGTCTGGAGGTTAAGGGGGCATTAATTAGTTAATGTGTCATTAATTGGTTAATGTGTCATTAATTGGTTAATGTGTCATTAATTGGTTAATGTGTCATTAATTGGTTAATGTGTCATTAATTAGTTAATGTGTCATTAATTAGTTAATGTGTCATTAATTAGTTAATGTGTCATTAATTAGTTAATGTGTCATTAATTAGTTAATGTGTCATTAATTAGTTAATGTGTCATTAATTAGTTAATGTGTCATTAATTAGTTAATGTGTCATTAATTAGTTAATGTGTCATTAATTAGTTAATGTGTCATTAATTAGTTAATGTGTCATTAATTAGTTAATGTGTCATCAATTAGTTAATGTGTCATCAATTAGTTAATGTGTCATCAATTAGTTAATGTGTCATTAATTAGTAAATGTGTCATTAATTAGTTAATGTGTCATTAATTAGTTAATGTGTCATCAATTAGTTAATGTGTCATTAATTAGTTAATGTGTCATCAATTAGTTAATGTGTCATTAATTAGTTAATGTGTCATCAATTAGTTAATGTGTCATTAATTAGTTAATGTGTCATTAATTAGTTAATGTGTCATTAATTAGTTAATGTGTCATTAATTAGTTAATGTGTCATCAATTAGTTAATGTGTCATTAATTAGTTAATGTGTCATCAATTAGTTAATGTGTCATTAATTAGTTAATGTGTCATCAATTAGTTAATGTGTCATTAATTAGTTAATGTGTCATTAATTAGTTAATGTGTCATTAATTAGTTAATGTGTCATTAATTAGTTAATGTGTCATTAATTAGTTAATGTGTCATTAATTAGTTAATGTGTCATTAATTAGTTAATGTGTCATTAATTAGTTAATGTGTCATTAATTAGTAGCACAGTAGTAATGAATATACATTCAGCTCTTGAGGGCCGGGTAGAGTTCGTGAATAATCATCCTGCTGTGAATAGTCATTTTGCTTTTGATTGTAATCTAGCTATGAATAATCATGAATTGGATGTTACTTTTATGATAATAGAAGATTTATAATCTCATAATTCCCCAATGAAGTCGCAGACTTGTGGCACCAATCATAATGGTATCTGAATATACTCCGCTAGCAATCCCACCAACTTGGAGTCACCGTGGTATATGCACATTGTACAGTGCTTAACCCAAATCTTACTTTGGTAGCCAACGAAATTTAAACAATGCTTAGCGATTTACTTGAGCCGTCATTAACCATTAATCAAACGTATACCTAACCTTTGCTGCATGAGCTAGTTTCCGCAACCTTCTCTACGAGGAGTCCCACTTTGTAACACACATAAGTGAAGCATACACTCGCCGACAATTTCCTAGTACTGATTCCTAAGTCATATTTAATAATTCGGATGATTTATTTTGTTTCGTTCAATTCAAATTTCAAACATAGAAATAATCACATCCACGTGCATTCAAATTGCCAAACTTTATAGTCAAATTTAATAATTCGGATGACACCGGTTGGTCTGTTTGAGACCGTTAGTACCCTGGTAGTTCGAACAGTCATTGTTGTTGTATTCCATTAGCAGTGTCCAAATTGCCAGAGTCAGGGCACTAATTTTCAATCTCTATTTAGTTTGAAATATTGGTTGGTACTTACCGTATCCAGTTTCAAGTTTGAATCTAAATTAGCGGGCACTGCAAACCAGGGTACTAAATATTTTAAAATTGCACCTGTTTCTCTGAACTATAAGTATTGCATGTTAAGTATTTCGTTAGCAGTTATCACCTCGGCACATTAAGAACCATCTATTTAAGTTTCTGACGGTTTTTAGTTCACTATTTTATAATATTATGCAGATAATCTAACATGAACATTGTTCGGTTTGAGTTGGTTTCGTGGCAAAAGTTTGATTTATTATAGTAACTATATTATAGTAACTACATTTTCATCCATTTGCAATTCATTGTTATTCTCCTATATAAAGTCAGTAAGACCCTGACTAAGGGGCCCTGCCAAAAGATCAATAATCTTTTTAGGATACCTCTTGAGCACATCAACATTGTAGTGTACTGTAAACACTATCTATACTAAGATAACAGTTGAGGTTACGTTGCCTCAATACATGTTATTATTCGTAGTCGTGAAATTAACCATTACTACTCCAAATTTTGTTTCGTTCAATTCAAATTTCAGACATAGAAATAATCACATCCACGTGCATTCAAATTGCCAAACTTAATTAGTTAAAAGTTTCTGTAAACAAAATCTCACGAATGCTTATTCCTTACTTGGCAGCTGTTTTGGTAGCTTCCTCGTTCATGTGCAGGTCGTACAGTTGAAGGTTAAGAAGTTTCATAGTCTGGGCGCGTTCAGCACGTGTAACTACTACGCGCAGCTCCTCCTTCAGCTCGCCTGTAGTTGCTTCCAGACCTTTCTTTGTTTCTACCAGCGTCTCGGTAAAGGTATCTCGCTGGCTCTCCACCTGTTAGGTATTTAGTTATTTAGTTAGTTATTTAGTTAGTTAGTTAGTTATTTAGTTAGTTAGTTACCAGCGTCTCGGTAAAGGTATCCCGCTGGCTTTCCACCTGTTGTACAAGGGATGGTTTCGAAGCACTGGCTTTATTCAAATCATGTCATGTTGACTAAAAACTCAGATTAACTAGTACTACAATTATAAACACTAGATCCACTAAATCCAAATCAGAATTATGAATTAACAAAAAGATTAAGAACAATTTTAGTTTAAAAACCTCGAGAGCAATGTTAGGGTGTTACTAGGGTGTTATTAGGGTGTTACTAGGGTGTAACTAGGGTGTTACTAGGGTGTTACAATATAAAAACCTCGAGAGCAATGTTAGATCCCAGTTGGTGATGTGTAAGGTATGTTGTGAGTAATTAGGGTGTTACTAGGGTGTTACTAGGGTGTTACTAGGGTGTTACTAGGGTGTTACAATATAAAAACCTCGAGAGCAATGTTAGATCCTAGTTGGTGATGTGTAAGGTATGTTGTGAGTAATTAGGGTGTTACTAGGGTGTTACTAGGGTGTTACTAGGGTGTTACTAGGGTGTTACTAGGGTGTTACAATATAAAAACCTCTAGAGCAATGTTAGATCCCAGTTGGTGATGTGTAAGGTATGTTGTGAGTAATTAGGGTGTTACTAGGGTGTTACTAGGGTGTTACTAGGGTGTTACTAGGGTGTTACTACCTGGTTTTACTAGGGTTTTACTAAGGTGTTACTAGGGTGTTACTAGGGTGTTACTAAGGTGTAACTAGGGTGTTACTAAGGTGTTACTAGGGTGTTACAATATAAAAACCTCTAGAGCAATGTTAGATCCCAGTTGGTGATGTGTAAGGTATGTTGTGAGTAATTAGGGTGTTACTAGGGTGTTACTAGGGTGTTACTAGGGTGTTACTAGGGTGTTACTACCTGGTTTTACTAGGGTGTTACTAAGGTGTTACTAGGGTGTTACTAGGGTGTTACTAGGGTGTTACTAAGGTGTTACTAGGGTGTTACTTGGGTGTTACTAGGGTGTTACTAGGGTGTTACAATATAAAAACCTCTAGAGCAATGTAAGATCCCAGTTGGTGATGTGTAAGGTATGTTGTGAGTAATTAGGGTGTTACTAGGATGTTACTAGGGTGTTACTAGGGTGTTACAATATAAAAACCTCGAGAGCAATGTTAGATCCCAGTTGGTGATGTGTAAGGTATGTTGTGAGGAGCTCTGATAGTTGGCTTGTTAAGAATATGTCACGCTTTGAGGAGAACGTCTTCAGTTGTAACACGTACCTGAGATAATTAGTGATCAATTAAACATATACCTGAGATAATTAGCGATCAATTAAATATATACCTGAGATAATTAGCGATCAATTAAATATATACCTGAGATAATTAGCGATCAATTAAACATTTACCTGAGATAATTAGCGATCAATTAAACAATATATACCTGAGGTAATTAGCGATCAATTAAACATATTCCTGAGATAATTAGCGATCAATTAAACAATATATACCTGAGATAATTAGCGATCAATTAAACATATACCTGAGATAATTAGTGATCAATTAAACATATACCTGAGATAATTAGCGATCAATTAAACATATACCTGAGATAATTAGCGATCAATTAAACATATACCTGAGATAATTAGCGATCAATTAAACATATACCTGACATAATTAGCGATCAATTAAACATATACCTGACATAATTAGAGAATTAGTGATCAATTAAACATATACCTGACATAATAAGCGATCAATTGAACATATACCTGAGATTATTAGGGGTTGATTAAAGGAATAAACGACAGTTGAATGGATCAGTCAAAAGCAAGAAATTTCAATTTGTGTCTGTGATATCTTTAATCTACAGCCTTATTCCCGCCATTTCCCGCCTTTTCTCACGCATTCGAATAAAATGTGTCCTTAGTAAGATAGAGTTCTCATATCTACATATTATTATGACACATAAACAGAATAATTTTCAATCTTGCTCTTAGAAAACACGTTCACAATAACCATAAAACATTTTGTTTTAATCTTTAATGTTCTTAAATGTTTTATGTTAATTAATTAAGATTGAGTTAAGTTAATTAATTAATTAAGATTAAGTCAACACTTGTTAAGTTAACTTGTTAACTTAAGATAACACTTTTAACCGTCTTATTTGATCCTGAACTTCAGTTTATTTACTTTTAAACTAGTTTTCCCGCCAAAACAAAAGATCTATAATTGTTGTTACTATTCCTGGAAGAGGCCGGAACGAGTACAAACTAACAATCTCACTAAATATTTGCGATGTATTAGTGCTGGTTACTCACACCTGTGTATACTATTGTGTTCAGTACTCTCTACAGCATACTTGAGAACACTGCACAGGTCCATTTTCAAGTTGTTCAGTTTGAAATAAAACTACTGTAGAGTAAAATAAGGTTTTCTCGGCTTATTAAAACTTTGAAGTATAAGTTTGTTTTAACACGTGATATTTTGTTGACCACGATGAAAGTTGAAACCATCTGACAGTTAAATCTTTGTATTATCAAAACAAACCTACGCCACTTGTACCATGACTGCCTTCCCACTATTACTAACCCCCATAATCAACCAAGCATCTAACATGCATAATTATGTGGTCATTATGTGGTTATTATCGTCGTTAGATTAACAATGAACCTGTCAGTCTCCTCACACCCATGGTTAGATTGTTCTTTGTTATGACACTACGCTTGTCCTAATATACATGATAATTTATAGGAGGTGATGTTTTTGTATTTCGCCGAGTGTGTGCCATGAACCATAGTTCTGGATGTTGTATTTTCGTGGCATTGAGAGTCAAATGTTGGGCTATTTCGACAAGTTTTAGTGTTCTCGAATAATTCCGTTTTCGAATATCAGGGATATACTTAGATAACAATAGTAAGACGAAATAAGTTAATAGATTTGAATATTGCACCAATATTCTCGCCGAGAAGGTGAACTTGTTCTGCACTGACTGGACAATGCCAGGAGTTGATTATTAATTGCTGTCACGTGTCAAATAGGTTCACCTCCCCGTCAGTATCCAGATCTACTCAAGTAAGACTGATTAATACCACATAATGATATTATGATAACTGTTACTCATCTATCATCAATCGGAGCATGGCGAGTAGTGTAATACTAATACCACAAATTACAGAACATAATTAAATACAAACTTGCAGAATACCATGTACGAGGGCAAGAAAGCCACCTGTTTTCACATCACGTGACTTTGTTTCACATCACGTGATACAAAGTAAGGTCACGTGTTCAATACCACTGTACAAATCAGATGAGATCAACTGATCAAGACACGTGATCAAAAGAGCGTCACCTGATCACGAGATGTGAATCAAGTTGAATTGTGCTGTAGCTGTGTGCACTGTGCAGGCACTAACTAAACCCTGACACCTGAGTTTCTTTTGTTTCTTTCTGTGTATTGTGCTCCGCCAATCGCATCACTTGATTTAATTGAATGCATATAATATATTGTTCTTTTTATTTATTTCTTTCCCTTAGTCTTTACTCAAAGATTACATCATCTACCCATTCACTCTTTCAGTCGGGTGGATTTTAATGAATATCGCTTTATTTAAAAATTATAAACGCCTTACGTTTCCACGAATAAAAGACGTAGTCATAAGCATTTTAATTGACACAGAACAAACAAACAGTAGCCTTATTGCTTCACACTGTCTTCCTGTCTCTTCACATCAGCACACTTAATCTGATCACAATTTGGTTGGATAGCCATTAGCCATGCATTATTAAGTTGAACAAAGGCACGAGGAGTGCTCAATCAGTTGTTGCTAGTTTGACTTGTTTGTGTCAGATTGTGTCAGAATATCTGAGCTAATTTGAGGTCTAGGAAACAGGTGTGGTTCTGAGTTCTGACATTATCCGCAAAAATTACTCTACCTTGAGAATTATGTCGGCGAATACCCTTTGTCTGTATTTTAGTAGGTACCTCCATCAGCAATAGGATTTGATTACCAAATAAACGATCTTTTAAGCGTGGATATGCCAGCCTGGCATAATGCCAGGATGAATCATTTTGTGGGGCACGTGACACTGATTAACCAATCAACTTCCAGTATCCATGGTAACCTGGCTCCTCCTACTAGAGTATCAAACAAACAATATTATATAAGCAATAAAAAACCAGAAGCACTGTCACGTGTTTAGTTTTACTTACTCACAAGTATTTAAATGTTTAGTTCTGACCAATTCCATGTTTGATGACGATTGACGAATCTAAACTTTTGTTCTTATCCGGAATTACAGTATACACAGTAGCAATACTAACGGTATCGTACAGTTTTACGTAACCATTGCGACAGAAGTTCGTTAAATATCTAATATTTTGTGTAGTAAACATTACTCTGACATTGCAATAATTTGTTGCTTCTATTTGTGTGTCTAGTTTCTCTCTTCACTTCATCTAGCTAGCATTCCCTTCATTATTAACTCTACATTTGGTATGCAGTGGTTAAGCTATGATGAAGTTCCGCTGACTTAACAGTGACAACACGTCTCTAACATGCACACAATTTACTAGGATTCCGTTTTAGCGGGAAATTCTAAATCAACTTGCTCCAAATCTCTCGGTATTTACTCAGTATGACTTCTAGTTAGGGCGAGAATAGAAATTCACAGGACCATCTGTGAATAAATTCGTAACAAAGGTTTCTCTACAGGAATTTGTGGTTCCTGGGACTACATTCCTGTAGAATAACCTTTGTTACAAATTTATTCACAGGGTATGACTACTAACATTACAACTTTTAAAACCTACACAGCGGTCATTTTACTATTTAAAGTTACCATCACTTGCACTGTCTTTTCCATTAGAATCATATCCACTATTCAGTAGTGTTTTGCCATCCACTGCATGATTGAGGTTAGGAACATTAACTAAGTTCGGATAAATTGCGGTTCATTTTGTACACACAAAAACCCGTCACTATTCACTAACCTGGCAGCGAGGCGGGTCATGTTGTAGTTAGCGTTAAAGAGCGTGGTAGAAGAAGCGTGCAGGCGCGTAACTTCCTCCTTCTTACACTCCGCATACTCCGTGCTGCAAATGAGATGCTCCTTTACTGCAGTGTGGTATTGTTGCTTCCGTAACTCTAGTTTCCTGGGGAGTGCGGGGTTTTATTTGGGGTTTGCTGCAGATGCTCCTTTACTGCAGTGTGGTATTGTTGCTTCCGTAACTCTAGTTTCCTGGGGAGTGAGGGGTTTTATTTGGGGTTTGCTGCAGATGCTCCTTTACTGCAGTGTGGTATTGTTGCTTCGGTAACTCTAGTTTCCTGGGGAGAGAGGGGTTTTATTTGGGGTTTGCTGCAGATCAGATGCTCCTTTACTGCAGTGTGGTATTGTTGCTTCCGTAACTCTAGTTTCCTGGGGAGTGAGGGTTTTATTTGGGGTTTGCTGCAGATGAGATGCTCCGTTACTGCAGTGTGGTATTGTTGCTTCCGTAACTCTAGTTTCCTGGGGAGTGAGGGGTTTTATTTGGGGTTTGCTGCAGATCAGATGCTCCTTTACTGCAGTGTGGTATTGTTGCTTCCGTAACTCTAGTTTCCTGGGGAGTGAGGGGTTTTATTTGGGGTTTGCTGCAGATCAGATGCTCCTTTACTGCAGTGTGGTATTGTTGCTTCCGTAACTCTAGTTTCCTGGGGTGTGAGGGGTTTTATTTGGTGTTTGCTGCAGATCAGATGCTCCTTTACTGCAGTGTGGTATTGTTGCTTCCGTAACTCTAGTTTCCTGGGGAGTGAGGGGTTTTATTTGGGGTTTGCTGCAGATCAGATGCTCCTTTACTGCAGTGTGGTATTGTTGCTTCCGTAACTCTAGTTTCCTGGGGAGTGAGGGGTTTTATTTGTGTTTGCTGCAGATCAGATGCTCCTTTACTGCAGTGTGGTATTGTTGCTTCCGTAACTCTAGTTTCCTGGGGAGTGAGGGGTTTTATTTGAGGTTTGCTACAGATCAGATGCTCCTTTACTGCAGTGTGGTATTGTTGCTTCCGTAACTCTAGTTTCCTGGGGAGTGAGGGGTTTTATTTGGGGTTTGCTGCAGACCAGATGCTCCTTTACTGCAGTGTGGTATTGTTGCTTCCGTAACTCTAGTTTCCTGGGGAGTGAGGGGTTTTATTTGGGGTTTGCTGCAGATCAGATGCTCCTTTACTGCAGTGTGGTATTGTTGCTTCCGTAACTCTAGTTTCCTGGGGAGTAAGGGGTTTTATTTGGGGTTTGATGCAGACGAGATGCTCCTTTACTGCAGTGTGGTATTGTTGCTTCCGTAACTCTAGTTTCCTGGGGAGTGAGGGGTTTTATTTGGGGTTTGCTGCAGATCAGATGCTCCTTTACTGCAGTGTGGTATTGTTGCTTCCGTAACTCTAGTTTCCTGGGGAGTGAGGGGTTTTATTTGGGGTTTGCTGCAGACGAGATGCTCCTTTACTGCAGTGTGGTATTGTTGCTTCCGTAACTCTAGTTTCCTGGGGAGTGAGGGGTTTTATTTGAGGTTTGCTACAGATCAGATGCTCCTTTACTGCAGTGTGGTATTGTTGCTTCCGTAACTCTAGTTTCCTGGGGAGTGAGGGGTTTTATTTGGGGTTTGCTGCAGATCAGATGCTCCTTTACTGCAGTGTGGTATTGTTGCTTCCGTAACTCTAGTTTCCTGGGGAGTGAGGGGTTTTATTTGGGGTTTGCTGCAGATGAGATGCTCCTTTACTGCAGTGTGGTATTGTTGCTTCCGTAACTCTAGTTTCCTGGGGAGTAAGGGGTTTTATTTGGGGTTTGATGCAGACGAGATGCTCCTTTACTGCAGTGTGGTATTGTTGCTTCCGTAACTCTAGTTTCCTGGGGAGTGAGGGGTTTTATTTGGGGTTTGCTGCAGATCAGATGCTCCTTTACTGCAGTGTGGTATTGTTGCTTCCGTAACTCTAGTTTCCTGGGGAGTGAGGGGTTTTATTTGGGGTTTGCTGCAGACGAGATGCTCCTTTACTGCAGTGTGGTATTGTTGCTTCCGTAACTCTAGTTTCCTGGGGAGTGAGGGGTTTTATTTG
The DNA here is from genome assembly GCF_026151205.1 of Bolinopsis microptera. Lineage (NCBI taxonomy): Eukaryota > Metazoa > Ctenophora > Tentaculata > Lobata > Bolinopsidae > Bolinopsis > Bolinopsis microptera. The sequence continues at coordinate 945,865 of NC_087080.1, read as the reverse complement.
GGGTTTGATGCAGACGAGATGCTCCTTTACTGCAGTGTGGTATTGTTGCTTCCGTAACTCTAGTTTCCTGGGGAGTGAGGGGTTATATTTGGGGTTTGCTGCAGATGAGATGCTCCCTTACTGCAGTGTGGTATTGTTGCTTCCGTAACTCTAGTTTCCTGGGGAGTGAGGGGTTATATTTGGGGTTTGCTGCAGATCAGATGCTCCTTTACTGCAGTGTGGTATTGTTGCTTCCGTAACTCTAGTTTCCTGGGGAGTGAGGGGTTTTATTTGGGGTTTGCTGCAGATGAGATGCTCCCTTACTGCAGTGTGGTATTGTTGCTTCCGTAACTCTAGTTTCCTGGGGAGTGAGGGGTTTTATTTGGGGTTTGCTGCAGATGAGATGCTCCTTTACTGCAGTGTGGTATTGTTGCTTCCGTAACTCTAGTTTCCTGGGGAGTGAGGGGTTTTATTTGGGGTTTGCTGCAGATGAGATGCTCCTTTACTGCAGTGTGGTATTGTTGCTTCCGTAACTCTAGTTTCCTGGGGAGTGAGGGGTTTTATTTGGGGTTTGCTGCAGATGAGATGCTCCTTTACTGCAGTGTGGTATTGTTGCTTCCGTAACTCTAGTTTCCTGGGGAGTGAGGGGTTTTATTTGGGGTTTGCTGCAGATGAGATGCTCCTTTACTGCAGTGTGGTATTGTTGCTTCCGTAACTCTAGTTTCCTGGGGAGTGAGGGGTTTTATTTGGGGTTTGCTGCAGATCAGATGCTCCTTTACTGCAGTGTGGTATTGTTGCTTCCGTAACTCGAGTTTCCTGGGGAGTGAGGGGTTATATTTGGGGTTTGCTGCAGATGAGATGCTCCTTTACTGCAGTGTGGTATTGTTGCTTCCGTAACTCTAGTTTCCTGGGGAGTGAGGGGTTTTATTTGGGGTTTGCTGCAGATCAGATGCTCCTTTACTGCAGTGTGGTATTGTTGCTTCCGTAACTCTAGTTTCCTGGGGAGTGAGGGGTTTTATTTGGGGTTTGCTGCAGACCAGATGCTCCTTTACTGCAGTGTGGTATTGTTGCTTCCGTAACTCTAGTTTCCTGGGGAGTGAGGGGTTTTATTTGGGGTTTGCTGCAGACCAGATGCTCCTTTACTGCAGTGTGGTATTGTTGCTTCCGTAACTCTAGTTTCCTGGGGAGTGAGGGGTTTTATTTGGGGTTTGCTGTAGATCAGATGCTCCTTTACTGCAGTGTGGTATTGTTGCTTCCGTAACTCTAGTTTCCTGGGGAGTGAGGGGTTTTATTTGGGGTTTGCTGTAGATCAGATGCTCCTTTACTGCAGTGTGGTATTGTTGCTTCCGTAACTCTAGTTTCCTGGGGAGTGAGGGGTTTTATTTGGGGTTTGCTGCAGACCAGATGCTCCTTTACTGCAGTGTGGTATTGTTGCTTCCGTAACTCTAGTTTCCTGGGGAGTGAGGGGTTTTATTTGGGGTTTGCTGCAGACCAGATGCTCCTTTACTGCAGTGTGGTATTGTTGCTTCCGTAACTCTAGTTTCCTGGGGAGTGAGGGGTTTTATTTGGGGTTTGCTGCAGATCAGATGCTTCTTTACTGCAGTGTGGTATTGTTGCTTCCGTAACTCTAGTTTCCTGGGGAGTGAGGGGTTTTATTTGGGGTTTGCTGCAGACCAGATGCTCCTTTACTGCAGTGTGGTATTGTTGCTTCCGTAACTCTAGTTTCCTGGGGAGTGAGGGGTTTTATTTGGGGTTTGCTGCAGACCAGATGCTCCTTTACTGCAGTGTGGTATTGTTGCTTCCGTAACTCTAGTTTCCTGGGGAGTGAGGGGTTTTATTTGGGGTTTGCTGCAGATCAGATGCTCCTTTACTGCAGTGTGGTATTGTTGCTTCCGTAACTCTAGTTTCCTGGGGAGTGAGGGGTTTTATTTGGGGTTTGCTGCAGATCAGATGCTCCTTTACTGCAGTGAGGTATTGTTGCTTCCGTAACTCTAGTTTCCTGGGGAGTGAGGGGTTTTATTTGGGGTTTGCTGCAGATCAGATGCTCCTTTACTGCAGTGTGGTATTGTTGCTTCCGTAACTCTAGTTTCCTGGGGAGTGAGGGGTTTTATTTGGGGCTTGCTGCAGATCAGATGCTCCTTTACTGCAGTGTGGTATTGTTGCTTCCGTAACTCTAGTTTCCTGGGGAGTGAGGGGTTTTATTTGGGGTTTGCTGCAGATCAGATGCTCCTTCACTGCAGTGTGGTATTGTTGCTTCCGTAACTCTAGTTTCCTGGGGAGTGAGGGGTTTTATTTGGGGTTTGCTGCAGATGAGATGCTCCTTTACTGCAGTGTGGTATTGTTGCTTCCGTAACTCTAGTTTCCTGGGGAGTGAGGGGTTTTATTTGGGGTTTGTTGCAGATCAGCTGCTCCTTCACTGCAGTGTGGTATTGTTGCTTCCGTAACTCTAGTTTCCTGGGGAGTGAGGGGTTTTATTTGGGGTTTGTTGCAGATCAGCTGCTCCTTCACTGCAGTGTGGTATTGTTGCTTCCGTAACTCTAGTTTCCTGGGGAGTGAGGGGTTTTATTTGGGGTTTGCTGCAGAGCAGATGCTCCTTCACTGCAGTGTGGTATTGTTGCTTCCGTAACTCTAGTTTCCTGGGGAGTGAGGGGTTTTATTTGGGGTTTGTTGCAGATCAGCTGCTCCTTCACTGCAGTGTGGTATTGTTGCTTCCGTAACTCTAGTTTCCTGGGGAGTGAGGGGTTTTATTTGGGGTTTGCTGCAGAGCAGATGCTCCTTTACTGCAGTGTGGTATTGTTGCTTCCGTAACTCTAGTTTCCTGGGGAGTGAGGGGTTTTATTTGGGGTTTGTTGCAGATCAGCTGCTCCTTCACTGCAGTGTGGTATTGTTGCTTCCGTAACTCTAGTTTCCTGGGGAGTGAGGGGTTTTATTTGGGGTATGCTGCAGGTGAGATGCTCCTTTACTGCAGTGTGGTATTGTTGCTTCCGTAACTCTAGTTTCCTGGGGAGTGAGGGGTTTTATTTGGGGTTTGTTGCAGATCAGATGCTCCTTTACTGCAGTGTGGTATTGTTGCTTCCGTAACTCTAGTTTCCTGGGGAGTGAGGGGTTTTATTTGGGGTTTGTTGCCGATCAGATGCTCCTTTACTGCAGTGTGGTATTGTTGCTTCCGTAACTCTAGTTTCCTGGGGAGTGAGGGGTTTTATTTGGGGTTTGCTGCAGATCAGATGCTGCTTTACTGCAGTGTGGTATTGTTGCTTCCGTAACTCTAGTTTCCTGGGGAGTGAGGGGTTTATTTGGGGTTTGCTGCAGATCAGATGCTCCTTTACTGCAGTGTGGTATTGTTGCTTCCTTAACTATAGTTTCCTGGGGAGTGAGGGGTTTTATTTGGGGTTTGCTGCAGATCAGATGCTCCTTTACTGCAGTGTGGTATTGTTGCTTCCGTAACTCTAGTTTCCTGGGGAGTGAGGGGTTTTATTTGGGGTTTGCTGCAGATGAAATGCTCCTTTACTGCAGTGTGGTATTGTTGCTTCCGTAACTCTAGTTTCCTGGGGAGTGAGGGGTTTTATTTGGGGTTTGCTGCAGATCAGATGCTCCTTTACTGCAGTGTGGTATTGTTGCTTCCGTAACTCTAGTTTCCTGGGGAGTGAGGGGTTTTATTTGGGGTTTGCTGCAGATCAGATGCTCCTTTACTGCAGTGTGGTATTGTTGCTTCCGTAACTCTAGTTTCCTGGGGAGTGAGGGGTTTTATTTGGGGTTTGCTACAGACCAGATGCTCCTTTACTGCAGTGTGGTATTGTTGCTTCCGTAACTCTAGTTTCCTGGGGAGTGAGGGGTTTTATTTGGGGTTTGCTACAGATGAGATGCTCCTTTACTGCAGTGTGGTATTGTTGCTTCCGTAACTCTAGTTTCCTGGGGAGTGAGGGGTTTTATTTGGGGTTTGCTGCAGATCATATGCTCCTTTACTGCAGTGTGGTATTGTTGCTTCCGTAACTCTAGTTTCCTGGGGAGTGAGGGGTTTTATTTGGGGTTTGCTGCAGACCAGATGCTCCTTTACTGCAGTGTGGTATTGTTGCTTCCGTAACTCTAGTTTCCTGGGGAGTGAGGGGTTTTATTTGGGGTTTGCTGCAGATGAGATGCTCCTTTACTGCAGTGTGGTATTGTTGCTTCCGTAACTCTAGTTTCCTGGGGAGTGAGGGGTTTTATTTGGGGTTTGCTGCAGATCAGATGCTCCTTTACTGCAGTGTGGTATTGTTGCTTCCGTAACTCTAGTTTCCTGGGGAGTGGGGGGTTTATTTGGGGTTTGCTGCAGATCATATGCTCCTTTACTGCAGTGTGGTATTGTTGCTTCCGTAACTCTAGTTTCCTGGGGAGTGAGGGGTTTTATTTGGGGTTTGCTGCAGACCAGATGCTCCTTAACTGCAGTTTGGTATTGTTGCTTCCGTAACTCTAGTTTCCTGGGGAGTGAGGGGTTTTATTTGGGGTTTGCTGCAGATCAGATGCTGCTTTACTGCAGTGTGGTATTGTTGCTTCCGTAACTCTAGTTTCCTGGGGAGAGAGGGGTTTTATTTGGGGTTTGCTGTAGACCAGATGCTCCTTTACTGCAGTGTGGTATTGTTGCTTCCGTAACTCTAGTTTCCTGGGGAGTGAGTGAGGGGTTTTATTTGGGGTTTGCTGCAGACCAGATGCTCCTTTACTGCAGTGTGGTATTGTTGCTTCCGTAACTCTAGTTTCCTGGGGAGTGAGGGGTTTTATTTGGGGTTTGCTGCAGACCAGATGCTCCTTTACTGCAGTGTGGTATTGTTGCTTCCGTAACTCTAGTTTCCTGGGGAGTGAGGGGTTTTATTTGGGGTTTGCTGCAGATCAGATGCTGCTTTACTGCAGTGTGGTATTGTTGCTTCCGTAACTCTAGTTTCCTGGGGAGTGAGGGGTTTTATTTGGGGTTTGCTGCAGATCAGATGCTCCTTTACTGCAGTGTGGTATTGTTGCTTCCGTAACTCTAGTTTCCTGGGGAGTGAGGGGTTTTATTTGGGGTTTGCTGCAGATCAGATGCTCTTTACTGCAGTGTGGTATTGTTGCTTCCGTAACTCTAGTTTCCTGGGGAGTGAGGGGTTTTATTTGGGGTTTGTTGCAGATCAGATGCTCCTTTACTGCAGTGTGGTATTGTTGCTTCCGTAACTCTAGTTTCCTGGGGAGTGAGGGGTTTTATTTGGGGTTTGCTACGGACCAGATGCTCCTTTACTGCAGTGTGGTATTGTTGCTTCCGTAACTCTAGTTTCCTGGGGAGTGGGGGGTTTTATTTGGGGTTTACTGCAGACCAGATGCTCCTTTACTGCAGTGTGGTATTGTTGCTTCCGTAACTCTAGTTTCCTGGGGAGTGAGGGGTTTATTTGGGGTTTGCTGCAGATCAGATGCTCCTTTACTTAGGTAAAATTGATGACACAATAGACAGACTGTCGAGGTGGCAACGTCTTAGTCGAGAAGTCCCCTGATATAAAGAGAGATAGTGAGGCAGCGATACAGGAATTAAATTGTTCAGAACTTTGTGGAAAAAAATAAGATCATTCAAGTCAAACTTTTGAGACAAAGGGAGAATGTCGACAAGCTTGCACTTTTTGACATACTGCTCAGGTGGATAACTGCGGCCCTCTTCAGACAGAATCCATTTAATAGCTCTCTTTTGGAGACTTTCTAATTTATCACTAAGTGATTTATTACAAGGGCGCCAGATTATGGAGCAATTTTCGAATTGGCTACGAACCAGGGAGAGGTAAAGCGCCCGGCGACGTTTCTGATCAATGACAATATGGCCATTTCTTCTGACCATACCAAGTTGTTGATGAATTATTATGTATAATTTATTATACACGTAATAAATTGTAAGTATGACTTAAAGTTATGAATGTTTCTTACTTGTTAATTTTTTTAATGAAAATCTTAACATTTATAGATCAAATATCTACAATCTACATTCTTCCCAAGATTCCTTGGTAGAACATATTTTTATGATGACGCATTATTCGCGACAACACATTATTCATGATAATGTCTATCATCTAACATAATTGGTAATATATGGGCTAATTTGAGGTCTAGGAAACTGTTGTGGTTCTGAGTCCTGACATTATCCGCGGAAATTACAAGACCTTGAGAAATATCATGTCTATTGTATGAAGTTTATACAGAAATAGATTGTGTACATAAACTCTCATGTCTTCACATTGTGATTTACTACATGACATAACCAATAGGGGCACCCTGTTTTATGTGGGTTAAACGTTGCAAACTTGTAATATTTTGTGAAATTTCTATTTCGTTTCGGTGATTTCTTATAATTCATACCTTCCGACTTGCGGGTAAATCTCAATCGATAACAATTGCTAAATTATAACATTAATTATCAGTGATAAGAAATGAACATCTAGACGTGCTGTGCAGAATGTTGGTTGCAGGTATTATTCATTCTACTTGACACAGCTAACTCTTTCTTTACCGTTCACCCCTCGTCAGTTGGTGAGCAACTTGTTTCTCAGATAACTATTAGCTTTTCTTGTTTTCGCTCCATATGAGCACACAAACTATATTTCTATATTATAGTTTTCGCAATATTTTGGTTTGATTTCATTTTAGGCTATTGAGGTGTTGGAGTGAGTCTATACTAAACATGAACCATATAGTTCAGTGCCCTGAACAGAGGGATTATTATTCACTATTATTTTATATGTTTTAATTGGTATTTGGTCATTAGAACCGCCCAGCTTTCAATCATTAACTACGAGTTCTGGACAACTTTTAGTAATTTTCTCATAACGCGATGTCGAAAACATAATATGGCACCCCATTATATATATAAATTCCAGGTGGTTGCTCGATTCAAGAAGTGGGACGGTTCCTGAAAGTAAAATGTACGAACCAAGATTTTAACACTACCGTTTACCAGTGTCCTAACACTGAGACGCAGTATTATGAGGTAGGTACTTTTACTTTTCCGCTCATTGTGAGGGTAAAAAGATGCTTAGCTAATAGCTATGTAGTTTAAAGTTACTAGCAGGAACCCGCATAACCCTAAAGTGGTGTCAAGACTCAAGAGACTAAAATAATTATTATTTATTTAATTAAAAAGATGGTATGTACTATGGCATGTACTATATGTAATTGTTGAATGTTGATGTTACAGTACACTTTTCATTTGTACATATTTATGAGGTAGGTACTTTTACCCAGGTTCTTGGACTGCAGGAGGATTGCTACAGACAAAGCTACATTGGAGCATGTTCAGACGACCCCGGGTTTTACCAAACCTGTGGCCACGTGCCAGAAAGTTGTGGCACCTACCAAATCAGTGGCCAGACACCTGTGTGTGGGTACTATGTCTGTAAAAACGGACCTTTTGATGTCAGTGGCGGGTACAAGAACAAGCAGAGGTTCAACTGCAATGGTGTTCTGAACTGCGAGAATACTGGGATAGATGAACAGGATTGTGACGATGATAATTACAAATGTTTGCAGCAACAAAACTTCGATATCCCACGTGGCAGCGTGTGTGATGGCGTGTGTGACTGCTTGAAGTGTGACGATGAGGCGATGTGTGATGGCTACAGGTACGGCATGTTCCATACATCATTCTATGGCCAAAATTGGTACCTGCCGCCCAATAGAATCTGTAATGGTATAAACGAAACTGATGACGGTTCAGATGAAGTGAACTGTACGGTACTAGGACGGTACTGTAAGACAGATGGTAGACACCAGGGCTTTAGTCTGCTTCATGGAGGTGCAGTGGAAAGTAGTGTCAGGCTTCTGAGGAATGACTCTGTGTGTAGTGTCCCAAAGGACGATGAAGATGCCAGTAATGGTGACTGTGTGGACGGACTCGACCAGATCGACTGCAGTGACACAAACATTGCCCCACTGAAATGTCAAATTAACGGCACTGAATCAACAGTGTCGAAGTATGTAATCTGCAGGGGCAAGGACCTGGGACTGTGTGACAACAGGCTGGATTCAACTTGTTTGTACCCTGAACGGGAATGTAGAGTACACAAGCACCAAGTGTGTGACGGGGTGGCTGATTGTCCCAGGGCGGGGGATGAGGACTATAGGATCTGCAGGGGGCTCACTAATGTCTCGTGTGTTCGGAGGTATTCCTATGGAACTACATCACTGCCTATTCTTCTTGAGTGGGTAGGAGATGGTTTGGAAGACTGTGTTGATGGTAAAGATGAAGATGAAGATAGGTGGAAGAAATGTGGCAAAGAAATGACATCGAGATTTATCAAGAAGAGCGACTCGTGCAAAGAAGTCCTTTTGTGCCCGGATGAAAAGCGTTTTATAACCCACAATACACTGTGTGACCAACAAGAAACGTGTATAATGGAAAACAAAATTTGCAAAGCAGCTCGTATGGGTGAAACCAGGTTTAAAACACAATTCCATGGACACCCAACACATCCATTTTGTTTAAAGGGAATGGCAAATATCCTGAGACTAAGGGACAAATTCTCGATACAAAAACCATCTGTGGGGAGGTACAGATAGAATCAGCCGAAAAAGCGTTTGGTGTTCAAGAGAAGAAGATTATGCTGCCTTACTTGAGCAAAACGGATTGCAGATACACATTTGGGGAGTTGTATGTGTACTACAGCTGCAGCGGACAATGCTCTGAAGACACTGCGTCTTGTGTTTTAAGAAGAAGTTTGAAGTTTAACTCATGCGCTAACATGGAAAATAGACTATTTACCTTGTCTGGTAAAGGGAATCTCACTATCGCGTTCAAGGGGAAAGACGGTGAATACGACAATTCGGTGTTTCCTTGCAAAAATGGCAAGTGCATAAGTTATGATAAAGTATGTAATTTACAAAATGATTGTGGAGATTACTCGGACGAATCTGCCTGCATCAACCATTTTAGATGTAATGGAACAGACGGAGTCTCAGAGTACATCCCACTGTGGAGAGTGTGTGACGGAAACCTGGACTGTGTAGATTTTACTGATGAGTGTAATGACAATTGCAGAGGAAAGGAGAAGATCATAGATGGGCTGTTTCTTTCAATATTTACGTGGATCATCGGTATACTAGCAACACTGTTGAATATCGGAACTTTGGCCTCAATATTTTATCAGTTCAAACAAGCAACGTCGAATTTAAGAATCGTTAACCTGGTTCTAGTCATGCTAATAGTAATCGGAGACTTTCTCATTGGCGTATATCTCATAGGAATATCCATTGCGAGTGCGGTCTATAAAGTGACTTATTGCAAGAAGCGTTTTGAATGGTTAGCGAGCTCCTACTGCCAGTTATTTGGTGTCCTCAGTACAATTGGGGGACAGTTGGCACTGTTTGCGATGACCATCCTCAGTATCGTCAGAATGGTTTGTGTTAGAGCTGCTATTCCAAACTACACGTTCAGCAGGAAAATGCTGGTTGTGGGAACCGTCACTGTTAGTTGTATTCTATTGATACCAGTGGTTATTGCAGTAGTGCCCCTGGCTAGCAGCTTTGAGGACTTCTTTGTCAATGGATGGGTGTATCTTGATAGTATGCTCTTTATCGGGGCTCCTGACAAGAGTAAATACATCTCCATCATTAGTGCATATTATCATGACAAGATTAAAAAACCAGATAATTTCAACTTCTCATGGGGACAAATTAGAAACCTTATTGAGGAGATGTTTTCAAACGACTACACTGGACTGCGACATAAACCTCTCAACTTTTATGGGAACCACGGGACTTGTCTCTTCAAATATTTCGTTACATCAGATGACCCCCAAAACGTATACACCTGGACTTTACTTGGTGTAAATCTATGCTGCTTCTTCATTATTTGCTACTGCTACATCTGGATTTACTGGAAGTCCAAGTCATCAAGTTCAAGATGCAATACGAATAAAAACCAGACAACCAAACAAGGATTGCTTCACAAAAAGATAGCATTAATGATCATAACAGACTTTTTGTGCTGGGCTCCATTCACAGTGGCGACCATTCTTCATTTCAGTGGCACAATTGATGCAACAAACTGGTATCCGTTCTTTTCATCAGTGATCTTGCCATTAAACTCTGTTATAAATCCATTACTTTATGACAGTAATGTAAGCACAATTATCTGCCGGCTGCTGAATAGAAGCAGCTCTCAACCACAGCGCATGACGGCCAGGAATGTGAACATAACAGCGAGAAACAGTTCTAGTACATCGAGTTTAAAACTGGTAGATAGAGGAATTAATGCTGAGATTTCGTTGGGAAGTCCTAAAACTGCCCAGCAGGATGTTTAATCAAACTATAAAACATGATAAATTATTAGCCTCAGATGGACTTCAATATTGTTTATTATGACGTAGTCTTAGCGTTCTGTATTAGTTATTATGTATAAGTAGTAACAAGGCCAAGTAACAAGGTCACTGACAGTTGACACGTTGTTTCACTTAGTATACAGCAATTTGAAGGAACAAACTTACTTGAAGTCAGTTTGCATAAAGTCCACTAGAGGGTCGATGAGGACCATTCTGATCTGTTCATTGTGGCGCTCTTTACTCTCTTCCCAGTGCTGCAGCGCAGAGGTGTACTTCTTTAGTGTGTCTTTTAGAGGTGTAGTTGAGGTCACCATTAGTTGTTCAAACTGAAATTGATCCAACATTAGTCTACAGTAAAGCTTCACAGAATTAAAAATAGCAGTGAGACTCAATTTGGAAAAAAACTCGAGTGGGACGGAATGGGTTGGTCAGAACTCCAGAAAGCCTTATTTCAATCTGATTGTAAATAACAAGCTTTTAACTGTAATAAATTTGCTCAATAGCTTAGTTAATTAGCAAAGATAATTTAGACTGCTGATTAAGACACAAAATTAAAAGAACAATAACAGGTACTAGTACAATGTACATCTGCTTAAAATATTCCCTATAAATAGTACCTCTAAATTAACAAGCCGGCTTGTTTCTAGAATCTGTCTAGTCTGCTCCTCCCTCTTGACGAGTAATGACAATAATCTGTTGAGACGGGTCTCCTGGCCGGTAATTTCATTCTGAAAAAGAATCAATAAAGCAAACATTTTAATCAAACAAATGAGAAAAAAAAAAAAAAGAAAAGAGAAAAGAAATGAAGAAGAAAAGAAAGAGAAAAGAAATGAAGAATGAACTCTAGAAACTTTATCGATAAAATAATTTGATCATAATTGGTAAACGATCTTAAAGTTAAATTCATTTATTTATCATAGTCTTGCATTAATATGGCTTTCGGAAAAATCACTCCACAACTTATCTGATGTACGATCTGATGGACGAAATATATATGAGTAAATCTAAGTCTTATAAACCAGGAATCATCTTTCTTGATCTTAAGAAGGCCTTTGACACAGTGAATCATGAAATATTGCTTCAAAAATTGGCATATTATGGAATTGGTGGCATTGCTTTAACCTGGTTTAAGAACTTCTTATCTTGTAGATATCAATGCACTAGGATCAATGGCAATCTAAGCTCATTTTTAGAAGTTCTGAGTGGTGTACCACAAGGAAGCATCATTGGGCCTATATTATTTAGTATCTTCATAAATGACATCATTTATGCCTGTAACCTATCTAAGCCCTTTCTATTTGCAGATGATGGTGCACTATTCTTTGATCAAACCTGCAGAAGCACATTTATAAACATGAAAATAGAACTTATGACAATCTTTAAATGGCTCAGTGTTAATAAATTATCACTCAATGAAAAGAAGACTGAATTCCTATTGTTTGATTCTGTTGACCAACATGATGAAATAACCATTGATTGTAATGAGGTAACTTTCACAATCAAGGAGTGCAAAGAGACAAAATATCTTGGCCTCATTCTAGATAGTAAATTAAACTTCAAAAGCCATGTAGATTATATTATTAGGAAGGTCATGAAGAGAATTGGTGCCATGTATGGACACGTTCATTTGAGTTTGAGGATATTGGTAAATATAAGTGACCCTATTAAAAGGCACAGTGTAGTTGACTTTGTTACACTATTGAATTACTTAAACCCTTGATGGTTAGGATAATCGTCTCATCCTCTAGGCTAACTTTGTCACATAACGATATCTTAATCAGGTGATAAGATATCGCTTAAATACGGCCGGCACGGAAATGGTTACATTGTCACACTATAAACATGTGACGGAGTAAATATGGACCCCTTGCTGCCGTTTTTGACCAAATTTTTGAGTGTCCAGTTGATTGGATGGGTACATATGACCATTACCTACATATTTGACGACTTTTTTCGTTATATGGTGCATTCAGGTTTACTCTGTCACACATTAAAGAAAATATGTGATGAACGTTTAGGGCACCCTGATAAGCAATGCTGAGTAGTGTAAGTTTATTTGATGGCCTGGAAGTGCTGGGAATTGTTATTATATCATATAGTCGTAAGGAATTAAAACACAGAAGGCACAACCAAGCTTATTTTGTCACATAATCTTGATGATATCTGAACATGTGTGAAATTGAACAAATAATGACATACCAGCTTAAACCCCTTATATTATACGTACTATGGATCAAACAACACTGCTAGTACCATGCACCAGTCACATAAATCATTATCAGGTGGCAATATGTTAACAGTGTCACAAATAAACTACCGCTACATGGTCAAAAATAGGGTAATTTCGTCACAAAAAATTATTATAACTCTGTTAGCTCCTTGCTGGCAAAATAACTAGTTTATCGAAATTTTGTTGATGATAAGGTTACATAGTATTCTAATAGAGGTATAGTTCTTCAAAATAGGGGCAAGACATGTTTACTTTGTCACATCAGTTATTATAAGAGTTATTATTAGAGACTATTTCATTCTATAACCATTGTTTTTAATCTATTTACGATTTCGTTTAATTTTTTGTGACAATGTAAACATCAACTGATCTTAACTTGCATCAACTACATTGTCATCATATAAAATTTTCCCGCCTTTCAAACCAAAATCAGATATAAATAATTCGCCCAAAATTTTAAATTTCATATATTGTGACAGAATTAACCTCATTTCCCAATAACCAAGTGCCTGTATTAGCTAACTATTCAAAACAACATATTTTAGGGTTATGATTGGTAGAGCAACCATCAAATAATGAGTTGAAAGGGTTTTTAGGACACCTCACAGTAGAATAGAGGTATGGTATCATGAGTGTGACAAAGTTACCTAAATATTGCCTTGTAACCGTTCGATCCGTGCCCTTTAACCAATGTTGTATCATAATTGTTAGATTGACCTAATTTACTATATTTCAGACCAAGGAATGATAATTAGACAAATGCAGTTAACTAAGTCACACAAAATGTGACATTTGAAACATTATAGTGCCTAACAACAATAGATTTTCTTTCTGAGCGGTGCATATGGGAGTATGGGTTACGTGGCTAATGTTCAGAACTTCTGAACGTGCTAGGTTAATAGATGTCAAAATTAAGCCACTATCGTCAAAAACGCTATTATTTTTGTTTACCAATATCCTCAAACTCAAATGAACGTGTCCGTATAGAAGTAAAGCACTGCTACCCATTAAATATAGGAAAATGTTTGCCAATGCACTCATGTTGCCACAATTCGATTATTTAGACACGATCTATTGTAGAGCTGGCAAGACAAAACTTGCTGAACTTGACACTCTGTACAAAAAGGTAGCCAAAATAGCTCTCAACGTTCCAAAAACAGAGAGCAGCCTTAATGTTTATAGAGACATGAAATGGTTACCACTCCATCTTAGACGACAACTCCATCTGTCAAATTATATGTTTAGAATCATCCATGACAATTGTCCTACAAACTTTATGAACAAATTTAGTTACATATCAGGAGGTAGTAGGAGCGGCGAAAGCTGCAACCTTTATGTCAATAGATCAACATCACATAAAAACTTTCAATACTTGGGGGCAAAATGTTGGAATAATGTTCCAACAGATCTACGAAATCTGCCCGATGTTAAAAGCTTTAGTGATTCGTATAAGAAACAGCTACTATCATCTATAACAACAGACCCTAATTATACCGTCGACAATTCATATGACAAATTTTACACTGCAATCATAGTCGCCGATAACTAAGTAACTTCTAATTCTTTTAAATCTGAGGCATATATAATTGATGTATCGAAAAGATATTCCCTTTTTTACCACCTTACCATTCTGATTGATTTTGCACATGACTGACATGTTTTAACTGGAGAAGGGGTTCCCACAGTGGTAGTTTTATAAACCACTTTTAATTTATTGACCTATTATACTTAGTGGTAGTTTTATAGACCACATTTAATTTATTAACTTATCATACTTAGTATTTTTTTTTTTGGTGACTGTATCACCCAGTTTTAACATTTGATAATTGTACAGTTTATTGACGACACATTGACTGAATGTTATTTTATATTCTAATTTATATTCTAGATATTTTATTTATTTTACAACAGACGACAACTTCCTGTTTTTTCTTCTATATTAGTTACTCATATCTCTTGTACAGACTTTTTTACAAGGATATTGACAAATGATACTCACATTAGGCATTCATTATTGCATCTAAATTATTTCACTTGCATTAGGCTTAGAAATTTATTCTCTGGTCAACAGATTTCAAATGTTTAATTAATTTGTAGTATGACAGTAAGGTATATAAGAAGTTATTTAATTTTGCTTGGGCTATTATATTGACTAGGTATTGAGGTTTAATGATGATATGGAATTTGAATTCTATATAAATTTACACTATGTGGTTGGGGCATTTTGCATAGTAAATATGGTTACTACTCATATATATCATATTATTTGATTGGTATTCGATTTCTGATTATTTCTCTAGGAATATGATTATTATATCTCAATTTGGCTTTAGGTAGGGTGCCCCGCTAAAAGAACTGGATTCTTCCAGGAAGCATCCCGTGCACAGAGCTTGGTCTACATATATATTAAATTATTAACCATTCATTCTGTATGTGCACGAAAATTTATTTCAATCAATTAGTGTTACCAATATCTTTCCAAGCACAAGTTTACAGTCCTTAACTAATATTCAAGTACATTTCAGGGATGTTCTGATTGAACACTGCTAAGAAATGAGTATAAGTTTTTACTATCATAAATTGAATATAACAATTAAACTATAATGATATGTTACCTCTGCTCTCTGTACTGCAGTCTTGAAAACAGGAGAGTGTTGAACTGTCTCCTCGAAAGAGAGTCCCATATCACAGTGACATAATCTATTGTCTGAAAGAAACCGTAAGTTTGACACCAGAATCAGTCAGGGTTTGCTCAATTATATGGGCTCTTCTATGAATTAATTAACTTGAGCCTATCTGATTTAATTTGTATTTTGTTTGCTGTTATAAAATGAGGAAAACAAAATCATGCTACAAATTTCATTTCTTCTTGCTAGATATCATCGAACTGAAAGCAACAAATTTTTCTAAAGGTCACGTTCCTGTGCCCCGAAACTGCTAGGAATTTGGATTTAGACAAAACATTTTGATATTTCGACCTAAAATCGCATTTTTGCCCTTAATGTAGACCAATGAGCAGCGTTTTGAAATTCACCTACATCAGTTTACAGGGATTCAAAAGATGATAGCTCATGAAATTATAAATTATCACAATTCCTAGACTTGTAAAATCGATGCACAAGCAAGTACCTGACACTCAATTGGAGATGTGAAGCTCATAACTTTGCTCTAATCTCTGATTTCGTTAGAAATATTATTTGATGCATGGGGAAGCCTGAAAGTAGCTGTCAGAACACTCGATTTTTTTGTGAAACTTGGTTTCGAGATAGCAGTTACCAACAAACTAGGACCGGTGACCGAACTTTTGAGCGGGTCCCCGACCCCAACCGCCAAACGGTGCCCGCGGGGCAGCCACGCCCATATTTGGTCCAAATTAGGCCCAATTTAGCCTGCCGCCTCTCATTAATTAAAAATGGCAACAACCCCTTTCGATAATTTTGTTTCTCTAATCCCTTAGAATCCTAAATCTCTAACAGTGTAATTGTTCAAAATTCACGAAAACCTATTCATTATCAGCCAATCACGATAAAGCATGGCGAAGATAAGTATAAGTTGTTAGTATAGCTGTAAGTATAAGTTGTTTTCTTGATAACTTCACATCGATGAAGACACAAGAAAACATGGCTAGTAATTGTATTACACGTAGAAGCTATAATTAGATGGCACAAGATGTGTTGAAATGCAACAATAACACTGAAAGACAGATTTTGCTTAAGCGCTCGATTTTGATTATATATGGTTGTACATTGGCGAAAATATGCGCGGCACGAATAAAATATAAGTTTCATTTCAGCTAAAACATAAAAATTTTGTCATAATTGTATCATTCAGTATTATTCACTTAGCCATGAGTTTACATGTTGACTGTTATAGTAAATTAATTGACCACTAAATAAAACCAACAAAGTATTTCAAATATTACTTAGCAACCAAAATGCTTGTCATACATTGTATGACCCGCCGCGCACGTACGAGTGCGCGGATCCCCCTGTATCGTTGAAACTCTATAGTGACACGACAGTGGGGGTTACGACGTGATACAACAAAATGCAGCTTGGTGTGCAGGTCGGTATTTTTTTTTTCAAAGCCCTTGTAATCTGACACACAGGGGGAGCTGAAACCAGGTTTTCGATCAAACGCTGCCATGTGTAGTCAAACGTTGCCAAAAGTTGCTCTCGTCCAATGAAATCGCTGCATTATGTAAGCCAAGCTCCGCATATGAATATATGTAATTCAATTATGCATACTAACTTGCAAAATGCAGCGATTTCATTGGACGAGAGCAACTGTTGGCGACGTTTGACTACAAATGGCAGCATTTGATCGAAAACTTGGTTTCAGACCCCCCTGTGGACAAAGTTGATAAAAATCAATAAATTTATAAAAATGTACAAACAACATTAATAAACAATTAATTAATAAATAAAGGTTTTTAATCATGTATGTGAAAAAGGCCATAATTTATTCACATTACTAAGCATTGATCGGATTGATAATAATAAGCATACAACGCGAACGATGAACTAACCTTTTAATACTATTACAAACTATGTCATGTAACCAGTAATTATATTTGTAGCGCGATGCGTTACTGTGCCGCGCCGCGCAAACAAATTGTTGTTTTCTTGAAATTGTTGTTTTCTTAATTATGCTTCTCGCACTCAATTAATTATGCTTCTCGCTAGATCGGCGAAATGCGCTACTGTGCCTCGCCGAGCTGTGATGAATTGACATCGTCAATTAATAACCATATAAGCTCCGAAATAAATAAATCACTTTACAATATAAATTAACTATACTTTAATAATAAACTATTTAGAAAATCACGTCAAAGTTACAGTGAGGCAATGACATTTATCAAACAAAGAATACGATTTGACTTATTGAGAGCAACAATTATTGCTTTCAGAGGAGAAAGAGAAATAAAAAGTAGTAGTGCAGTTAAAATATCAGATTTAAATATAAATTTAGAGCCAACAAATTGAATTGGCGACTTTAAAAAAATTAAATTTATTAAGATTTTTACTGAATTTTTATATTGAATTTTTATATAGGGTCATTGCTATATTATGTGTATATTGTTTGATTTTTTAATTGGCTACTTTTATACTACTTGACGGGTTTTTATAAAATCTACTAAGATTTTTTTTTAAATTAAAAAAAAAAAAAAGATTAAAAAAGATTTTTATTGAATTTTTATATTGAATTTTTATATTGAATTTTTATATAGGGTTATTGTTATATTATGTGTATAGTGTTTGACAGTACTGTCACAAACTGTAACCAACTGTTTAAAAATTAGATAGATTTTGCTAACATTTTAAATTTTTAGTCATAGAGCAACCTTCTCAATTTTATAATTTAAGAATAATCTTTTACCCTAACTATGATGGCCATGGGCATTTCATACTTATTTAAAATTCAACTTTGAAAGTTAATAGATTATCAGTTACAACAAAATTATAGTTTAAGACATTCTGCGCAGTAATGGAAAAGTGTGTCAAACAGTATATATACAATAAATTAATTCAAGTGTTGCAATTGGCAGAGCACAATACAGAGGTAACGGAAATTATCCACTGCTACCAATATTCTGCCGTTTTCTCAGAAAAGGCAGTAAGTCCAATTTTTCGAAATATGACAATATTGGTATCAAAATTTTCAGTAGAAAATTCTCTACAACATGAGCTACATATTAATGTATAGAAACATAGTTGCATGCAATTTCTAAGGAAGTAAGTCCCAGTTGAGAAACATTATGTTCGGTTTTGGCCAATTATTTTCTGAGAGAAGGACGTAAGTCCGGACTTACTGCCTTTTCTGAGAAAATCTTGAAAATCTTCTGAGATAAGGAAGTAATTCCGTGGACTTACTGCCTTTTCTGAGATAAATTATCTGTGATAGGAAGAAGTAGCTGGACTTACTTCCTATAAAAGCATGCTAAAAGCGGAATTTTAGAAAGCGATTTCCCAAAAAGAACATAACTTTACTGCCGATTGATATTTTCGCTTGAAATTTTCAGAATCGATGTATAATTACATTTCAACTTTACTTAAGTGATCAAAATTTTCATTTAGGCCTCAAAAAAAATTTGGTGGCCGATTTTCAAAAACGCCGGATGTATTTTATTTGCAAAACATAAACATTGGAGCAGTTATTGAGCTGTTATAATCGCAGAGAATGTTTAGTTTAGGTATATCTTTTAGATCAAGTTCATTTTCATCAAAATATCGATAAGATATCATTTAATGCACTGAAATCTTTCAAAATTGGCGAGTTTGCCTAAATAAGGGCATACTACTATTCAAAAACATTTATTATATCATATGGAGCAATTTAGATTTACCTAATTGTTTATATTTTACAATATAATCCAAAATACATAGATCCAAACCTCAAATATTTAGTAAAAAGCTTGGACTTACTTCCTTCTCAGAAAAATATTGAACAGAGATTTTTCTCAGAAAAGGAAGTAAGTCCAAGTTTTCTCAGAAAAGGCAGTAAGTCCATCCAGTATGAAAAATAAGCTCGATTATTTGGCATAAAAATGGTTATATCTAAGCTTATGGACGGCTCAAAGCTTTAATTTTTTTGACAAATTAAAATTTGACTAATTATTGATAACTCAACATGTTTACTTTTGATCTTACGCAAAAAGTAAGCGGAGAAAAAACCATAAACGCAAAAGTCGCAATATCTCGAAATGGCAAATATGGACTTACTGCCTTTTCTGAGAAAACGGCAGTATTATATAATATGAAATATCAAAAATCAAATATATACACATCTACTTCATCATAGGGGCAGGGATGAGGTTATAAGAGACTTCTGATAGTGGTTTCTCATATTTGCTGTCAATTTTTTTCCCTCTGTACCCTCGTAGAGCAATGAGTGTGGTTCTTAACATTGCGAATCTTATTCTTGTCCTCACATGTCTTACCACATCGCAATACCTCTCTTTCCTTTTCCTGGCGATGAGGTCTGCTAATCTATTTACAAATCGCTTACATTCTTTGGACATGCCTCCAGTTGTGAGAAATACAGCCGGGGTGAAAGTGGCCTTCTCTACGTTCAACACTCTCTCCAAGTACTCATCCTTCTTCTCCTTCTCGTTCTCTTCGTATACTTCTTGAAGAGTTTTGGTCCTGTTTGATAAGCAATTGGGGTGTGAAACCCTTATGTCAAGAAAGGTCTTATCAAATGGAGTCCAAACTCCTCTAGCAGATACGTCAAGCCGAGCTTGGTCACCTGTTATAGTCTTGGGGTTGAGGCAGTCACCCTCATTTACCTTCTGTAGCTGGGGTTCGACTTTCACATCATGACATACCTCACGAAGGAGATTTGCCAATGTGTCTCTGATGTTGTTGTGGGTCATTATCACGTAGCCCCCTAACTTACAGGTGAGAAGGTGGTCAAGATCACTTGTTTTCCCACATCCACAATCCAATTGGATGCGCAGTAATCCAGTATTAGAATTTATGATATATATTGATTAAAAAATTGGTAATAAATTTAACTTTTTTTAATTATTATTATTATTATGTGGGATGCAGAATATCGATTAGCTTCAGCGATTTTAACTTAATGTAAATTTTTACTGTGTAGATTTCAGAATAAAACAAATATTATATTCAAATCTCTTTATTCAACAATATTAAATCATTATAGAACCTAATTTGTGGCTTGATCGTTATGTTAGGGCTATTCTGTTAGCTGATGCTGACAGGCACCACATGGGGCAGAGACTTAGGACCATTACGCTGGAGGCTTACAATGACCCTTTTTGAACCCCATGGCAGTGCTAGTTTTATTATGGTACAAATTGTAAATCGAAGTTATGAAAACGATCAAGTCACTCCTGTTTTACACTATCAACAGCTACTTAAAACAACCTAGATTGTACAACTCACTTTGAAGATTAAACTGTTAAGTGATGAGTGATTGAGCTCATTAAACATTTTAGTAGCGGAGACATGCGGATCAGCTTCTTGAGGTTCTAATAGTTCATTCAGACAAGAAGTTTTACTTTTTCAAATTTAGTCGTTCAAGCTGCCTGAGTTCAGAAAGTTTGCCAAAGGGGCCCAGGTATTCTTGTCACCTTTACCCTGAGACGAGAGAATGACTTTTTTTACCTTTGATTTGAATACACCATGAGTGATTTCAAGGTCGTTCAGTGCCAACATCTGACGGAATGAATTCCAAAGGCAACTAGATTTGTAAACGATTTGATTAAAAGAAGATGTTGGTAACATATGTGTTTTATATGTAATCTTGAATACTATTGGGTATTAAAATTGTGAACAGCCAGTACTATACAGTACTGGATGATTGAATATTGCATGCATACAGCTCAACCCATGGCCAGGCCAGGTAAAACTCGAATACTTGTTATTGCTTCAACTCTCAAGTCTTAAACCAAACAACACCTGTATCATGTTTGTGAGTACAACAAAGATTAAAAATGATATTTGTTTTTGTATCTTTGAGGCTTGAAACACCCTGCATCAATTTATTCTTTATGAGCTGACGATACCAGTGAGTCTAGCGTTATTTATGAAAGTACTGAAGCTACAGGTGGATAGGATATTTAAAGAAAAGTAAAGTAAAGTTAAATAATATTTATTTGATGACATATCTTTATTTTCTCCATTTCACCCTTTTGTAAAAAGGCAATAGTGAAAGGTTACGAATGGTCGTTTTTGCAGAAAAACGTGGATTTTGGAGATTGTGTTAGGTGGGTCAAATATATGTCGTGTTCCTTCCGTATGTTACCAAGCAACGAAAAATGTGCGCGCGCGCGAGGATTGCTTGTGGAGATATGATGTATAGATAGCCTGTGATCTATTAATGTATACGATGTAATGTATAATATTAGGTTATAAGCCCAATTTGTATGTGGCACGCGTAGTGTATTGATTTGTACACAAGTATAGTTTACCTTTGCTTACAATTTCTTGAATTACAGATGCAAGTTAAGTTCTACGGCAATTGAAATGAATTTCAAGTGTTTCCTGTATTTAATGCATAATTTATCAATATTATTATCATGAAGATTGAAGTGAGCTGATTGGAGGTTATACTTAAATTTATAGTAAATGTGGAATGGAAATCTAGCGTCCGCCAAAACGAAACAACGGGCGCAATTCTTGTTAATGCTACAGATTGTTGATATGGGTGGAGTATGAATATTGATTTTCAACATTCGCAATTTCAAGGTTACATTTAAAATAACAGAATACATTTCAGTACCAATGAATTTATGGAAGATAAGCCTGATTTTAAGTGTGTCATAGTGGGGCATGTAGATACAGGAAAAACATGCTTATTTGACAGAATCTGTAAAGGAACATTTGATCCAAATACTCAAAGTACTCTTAGTTTTTGCGGGGTAAAGTCAATTCCTATTTCAATCGAGGAACAAAATGAGCCAGTCACTATGTCCTTATGGGATACCATTGGTGCTGACCAATTTTTGACACCAACAAGACAGTTTACCCGGAATTCAGGTGCAGCTATGATTTGCTGTTCTTTGAGTGATGCTGATTTTGATTTGGAGAAAGCAAAGTTTTGGACACACATATTCATAAAAGATAGCCCATCATGCAAACTATATCTTGTTGGCACTAAATGTGATCTTCCTAAACAAAGAGATATCGATCAAAAACTTCAAGAATATGCAGATATGTACAATGCTATCTACATTGAAACATCGGCAAAAGAAGATATTAATATTTCAAGTCTGGTAAAGATGATAGCACGTGATTGGGTGATCAGTGGCGTGAAAAAGGTACACAAAAGATCGATGGATACATTCAAGCTGGAAGAGACACAAAACTCTAATAAAAAATGTTGTTAACTTATTGAATCAGTTTGTTAACAATAATAATACTTGATTCTGTTTCTCAAATCTGGTTATAATAACTATTAATAGCCCCCCGAATAACACATTGTTTTTGTACTAAACAGGACTCACTCAGCCTAATTTTCCCTAATTTCTTCATGAGTTTGATTATCAAGTACAGTGTTGCTGATGTCTCATTAATCGAATTCATGTTTGAATGACATTTTTGATTAGTTGATAAAATGATTAAATCGCCCAATTGTTAAGTCATATCACCTTTTGAGTGTGTATGTGATGTTGTTGAAAAATCAGATACATTTTTAATTATTTTATAACATTTTATCAAACTTTTTCAGTTATGATTAAACTAATTCTTATGGAATCTTTTAGATTTAAAATATCCGAAGTTTTACCTTATGTAGTGCATTTTTGAAGTTTTTTCTTGTGAAGCACATAATATTGTAATCTAATTCATCTGAATTCTTATGTATGTAACTTTAAGTATAAAATAATTGTTAATTTAAGTCAGTATTTATCGTAATATTATGTTAATATTCGTACAAATAATGTGCTTTGTAAGCTTGTTAAATGTCTTATTTTACCAATTTGGCTTGCCTTTTTACTCAGTATAGTTCAATACATTCTGATGTAACTAATCTTTGCTATTGCAGCAGTCTCACTGTGCTACTCTTGTTTTGCATTTTATTGAAATGGTCCCAAAACAGTATAGAAAAACCCAAATTTAAGTGAATAAAGAAATTTTAGTCAAATAACCATCGTATGTACAAACTCTACATTTTATGATTGAGTTTAGCTATAAAAATCAATATTGATGTTTTGTACTAGAAAACTAATTTTTATATTGTCCTAACTTATCAGGATGTTCCAGAAAGGTAAATGAAAGTTGATACAAAAGTAGTACTGCTTGGCTCGGAGAATATTGGTAAAACTTGTCTTGTTCATCGAATTTTCAAAGGTATTAATACTTCTCACCATTTATCATATTAAATTTGTATGGTAAATGATTATTCTGGCTCATTTATTCCTCAATTTTGGTCAACTGGGCATGGGCATCGATGGGGTAATTTTACTATACCAACTTTAAAAAAGAAAAAGAAAGATTGAATAAAGTAATTTACAGGTGCCTTCAGAGGGGAGTACGAGAACACGATCGGAGCTGCATTTTGTGCCAAAAGATTTAATGTGGAAGGAAAAACAGTGACGTTGGTAAGTTTTAGTAAAACTTACCAAACTCAGTTTTACTCTGCCAGTTTCTTATGCCTGAAATCAGGCCTCCAATTTCAGTGCAGAGACACTATACTGCGCCGTTAATTTAGTTGAATTTCTATCAGTGATATGACTTTGGAACGATTAAACAGACCCTAGCTGTCTTTACTTCCCCTGATCTACTTCAATATGGTTCACCCTGCTTTTGTATATTAACCGATCTTCTTCAACTTTATATTATATCTTAAGGGAATTTGGGATACAGCTGGTGCAGAGAAATTTGAGTCTATATCAGAACAGTACACGAGAAACTCAAACGCTGCAATTATATGCTATGACGTGACAGACAGACTTACATTTGAAAAAGCCAAACAATGGGTAGGACTAACTTGTTACTTATTGCTATTATATCATGATATAAAACTTACCAATTTTAGAATTAGAAACATTGTTATTGCTAAAGTTTCAGCTTGAATATTACTCTCTGATGTACCCCCCCCCCCCCCCCCCCCCCCCCAAACACCTATTTTTAACGCCTGTTCTTAACTCCAATCAGATAGTCACCATGAAAAGGGATCAGCCAGATTGCACTATCTACCTCACAGGTTTGGATATATTTTATAATATTGTGCTTCCCTGTTGAGTGTTTCATTAAAAAGTAATGATAGGAGGCGAGGGTATTGCTCTTAGTAACAGTCTAAATAAATTTTGTGTTCATTTTATGGTTACATAACTTAATTAATACATTTTTGATATTGAGGATCATCATCATAATTAGCATGCATCCCACATGGTTTTTCCATCATTGATTGCCGGTAAGATTTTTCCTCCAGTATTTTAAATAACGATAATCAGAATTTATTAATTCTTCAGGAACAAAGGGTGACCTCCCAAATCAAGTTATCACAGATACTGTTGCGTCTGATTATGCTTACATAGAGGACTGCTCACATATCAGGTTAGTCAGGTTAGGTGTGATACTTGTTTAGTTATACAGGTTAGTCAGCTACAAATCATGTACAAATATCTCTTTCAGGAGTTGAATATGTGTTAGGTCCATAAGTGAATATGCCTTTATAAACACATGAAAATTTAACTGTTTAAATACCATATTAATATGTAGTTTAAAAGTAACAATAACAAACCCTCCCTTAGAACGAGCAGTAAGAACAACACCAACAAAAATAACAATAACAAACCCTCCCTTAGAACGAGCAGTAAGAACAACACCAACAAAAGTAACAATAACAAACCCTCCCTTAGAACGAGCAGTAAGAACAACACCAACAAAAGTAACAATAACAAACCCTCCCTTAGAACGAGCAGTAAGAACAACACCAACAAAAGTAACAATAACAAACCCTCCCTTAGAACGAGCAGTAAGAACAACACCAACAAAAGTAACAATAACAAACCCTCCCTTAGAACGAGCAGTAAGAACAACACCAACAAAAGTAACAATAACAAACCCTCCCTTAGAACGAGCAGTAAGAACAACACCAACAAAAGTAACAATAACAAACCCTCCCTTAGAACGAGCAGTAAGAACAACACCAACAAAAGTAACAATAACAAACCCTCCCTTAGAACGAGCAGTAAGAACAACACCAACAATAGTAACAATAACAAACCCTCCCTTAGAACGAGCAGTAAGAACAACACCAACAATAGTAACAATAACAAACCCTCCCTTAGAACGAGCAGTAAGAACAACACCAACAAAAGTAACAATAACAAACCCTCCCTTAGAACGAGCAGTAAGAACAACACCAACAAAAGTAACAATAACAAACCCTCCCTTAGAACGAGCAGTAAGAACAGCACCAACAAAAGTAACAATAACAAACCCTCCCTTAGAACGAGCAGTAAGAACAACACCAACAAAAGTAACAATAACAAACCCTCCCTTAGAACGAGCAGTAAGAACAACACCAACAAAAGTAACAATAACAAACCCTCCCTTAGAACGAGCAGTAAGAACAACACCAACAAAAGTAACAATAACAAACCCTCCCTTAGAACGAGCAGTAAGAACAACACCAACAAAAGTAACAATAACAAACCCTCCCTTAGAACGAGCAGTAAGAACAACACCAACAAAAGTAACAATAACAAACCCTCCCTTAGAACGAGCAGTAAGAACAACACCAACAAAAGTAACAATAACAAACCCTCCCTTAGAACGAGCAGTGAGAACAACACCAACAAAAGTAACAATAACAAACCCTCCCTTAGAACGAGCAATAAGAACAACACCAACAAAAGTAACAATAACAAACCCTCCCTTAGAACGAGCAGTAAGAACAACACCAACAAAAGTAACAATAACAAACCCTCCCTTAGAACGAGCAGTAAGAACAACACCAACAAAAGTAACAATAACAAACCCTCCCTTAGAACGAGCAGTAAGAACAACACCAACAATAGTAACAATAACAAACCCTCCCTTAGAACGAGCAGTAAGAACAACACCAACAAAAGTAACAATAACAAACCCTCCCTTAGAACGAGCAGTAAGAACAACACCAACAAAAGTAACAATAACAAACCCTCCCTTAGAACGAGCAGTAAGAACAACACCAACAAAAGTAACAATAACAAACCCTCCCTTAGAACGAGCAGTAAGAACAATACCAACAAAAGTAACAATAACAAACCCTCCCTTAGAACGAGCAGTAAGAACAACACCAACAAAAGTAACAATAACAAACCCTCCCTTAGAACGAGCAATAAGAACAACACCAACAAAAGTAACAATAACAAACCCTCCCTTAGAACGAGCAATAAGAACAACACCAACAATAGTAACAATAACAAACCCTCCCTTAGAACGAGCAGTAAAAACAACACCAACAAAAGTAACAATAACAAACCCTCCCTTAGAACGAGCAGTAAGAACAACACCAACAAAAGTAACAATAACAAACCCTCCCTTAGAACGAGCAGTAAGAACAACACCAACAAAAGTAACAATAACAAACCCTCCCTTAGAACGAGCAGTAAGAACAACACCAACAAAAGTAACAATAACTAACCCTCCCTTAGAACGAGCAGTAAGAACAACACCAACAAAAGTAACAATAACAAACCCTCCCTTAGAACGAGCAGTAAGAACAACACCAACAAAAGTAACAATAACAAACCCTCCCTTAGAACGAGCAGTAAGAACAACACCAACAAAAGTAACAATAACAAACCCTCCCTTAGAACGAGCAGTAAGAACAACACCAACAAAAGTAACAATAACAAACCCTCCCTTAGAACGAGCAGTAAGAACAACACCAACAAAAGTAACAATAACAAACCCTCCCTTAGAACGAGCAGTAAGAACAACACCAACAAAAGTAACAATAACAAACCCTCCCTTAGAACGAGCAGTAAGAACAACACCAACAAAAGTAACAATAACAAACCCTCCCTTAGAACGAGCAGTAAGAACAACACCAACAAAAGTAACAATAACAAACCCTCCCTTAGAACGAGCAGTAAGAACAACACCAACAAAAGTAACAATAACAAACCCTCCCTTAGAACGAGCAGTAAGAACAACACCAACAAAAGTAACAATAACAAACCCTCCCTTAGAACGAGCAGTAAGAACAACACCAACAAAAGTAACAATAACAAACCCTCCCTTAGAACGAGCAGTAAGAACAACACCAACAAAAGTAACAATAACAAACCCTCCCTTAGAACGAGCAGTAAGAACAACACCAACAATAGTAACAATAACAAACCCTCCCTCAGAACGAGCAGTAAGAACAACACCAACAAAAGTAACAGTAACAAACCCTCCCTTAGAATGAGCAGTAAGAACAACACCAACAAAAGTAACAATAACAAACCCTCCCTTAGAACGAGCAGTAAGAACAACACCAACAAAAGTAACAATAACAAACCCTCCCTTAGAACGAGCAGTAAGAACAACACCAACAAAAGTAACAATAACAAACCCTCCCTTAGAACGAGCAGTAAGAACAACACCAACAAAAGTAACAATAACAAACCCTCCCTTAGAACGAGCAGTAAGAACAACACCAACAAAAGTAACAATAACAAACCCTCCCTTAGAACGAGCAGTACGAACAACACCAACAATAGTAACAATAACAAACCCTCCCTTAGAACGAGCAGTAAGAACAACACCAACAAAAGTAACAATAACAAACCCTCCCTTAGAACGAGCAGTAAGAACAACACCAACAATAGTAACAATAACAAACCCTCCCTTAGAACGAGCAGTAAGAACAACACCAACAATAGTAACAATAACAAACCCTCCCTCAGAACGAGCAGTAAGAACAACACCAACAAAAGTAACAGTAACAAACCCTCCCTTAGAACGAGCAGTAAGAACAACACCAACAAAAGTAACAATAACAAACCCTCCCTAATACCCCTCGTATAGTCGACTGTTCCAAATGTTAACCATTTGTTTTCCTTTTGACACAAACCAACCAATCAGAGCACTGTATTCACACCACGTGTTTACAGCCCTCGTGTTGTGGACTGTTCCAAAATCCAAATGCTAACCATTTGTTTTTCTTTTCGAGCATTATTTTCAGTTAATCTTTTTATATTTTTATGTGTTTTATTCCGTCAGACTTTGGGGATGTTGCTTGTTTATCTTTTTGCTATTTTTTCTTTCCAGTGTTGTAGAAGGTTGTAATGCTTTGTGTTGAAACTCTAGCGGTATTTTTAAATCCACAATGAAATTATGAATTTATCAGTTCAATATTGGTTGTTAGCAAAACATCTCCATTTAAACATTAAACTATAGATTTTTAAGTTTGATTTTCTTCAGTATTACTATTATGTTATAAAAAGTTGAATAGTGAATCTTGTTAAATATCATTTTCAGAAAGTTTTGAATTAAGATTTTGTGTACTGTGTAGTGTCAGATTGAGAATTAACTTTAAGATGTAGAGACTAAGTTGTTTTTATCTTTTGCTTTTTGTTTAATAGTTTTACTTAACTTTGTAACTAAGTATTTGTTATAGTGTTATAAAGCCCTAAACGTACCTTACTATTTTACCACGTATAAAATATGATACATTCAAATTTATCTATAATATTGACTACGTCGAGAAATATTCATCATAAATTTTAAATCATTAACCAAATAATGACAAAATATTCACATATTTGGAGGAAATATTCAACATATTTTACAAATATTTAACATATCACAACTCACTAGGATGGAGAGTTGGGCTGCCAAAGCGGGCGACGTGTTCCACTCATACTATGAGGTAGGAAGCTATGGTAACTAGTAGTGTAACTATGGTAACTAGTAGTGTAACTATGGTAACTAGTAGTGTAACTATGGTAACTAGTAGTGTAACTATGGTAACTAGTAGTGTAACTATGGTAACTAGTAGTGTAACCATGGTAACTAGTAATGTAACTATGGTAACTAGTAATGTAACCATGGTAACTAGTAGTGTAACTATGATAACTAGGACGAAAATGTAGTATTTTGCCGGAAATTGAGACTGGTCCGGTCACCAGTATGATTACGGACTGTTTTTGAATAAGATTTGCGAAGTGATACAACAAGAAGTATCATCATATGAAGCAGTAAAATCAATTCATTCACCGTTAATAGATAGCCATTATTTTGTTCACACTGCGTTGGATCTTAACCATAAAATGAATAATTCTATAAAACTTAAAATGAACATGATACCACCATCTCAGATCCCATTCTACCATTTGATAGTTGAGATCGGACTGGTTCTCTTCATCCTCAAGATACTGATGAGCAAGAGCACGGGATCCCCTGCTGACGAAACACCCCTCACAGAGAAAGAAATGGAGGTCAGCTATTTGTTAAGCGTCTTCTTTTTTAAATTATCCAACTTTTCATTGTGAGACATATTGTATAGTAATATTATTAATCGGCTAGACTATATTTTCACTACATTGTAAATTAATATTTAACCTAAACAGTACAATGACTGCACTAACTAAATAATCTGCTATACAGAGAATAATTAATTGTATCATATTTAACTGACATAATATTCAACCTAAAGAGGATGATTATTCAACTAATTAATTAACATACAGTGCAGCTAATTAATTAACATACAGTGCAGCTAATTAATTAACTAACTAAATAACTACAGAAGCTGATTGCGGAGTGGACTCCAGAACCATTAGTACCAGTTGGAGCGGCTGAAAAGGAAGTTCCTGTTCCCATCATTGAGAGGTTTGGACTGCGGTTTTGATGGGAATTATAGGGCACCGTTACTATGGTTACTGCGCACCGATTTGTAATTGGCGGTTAGAAACTGTCGGTTTTCTTGAAATTGTCAGCCAATTAAAATACACATAAAAATCAATTAATCCCGGGTTTACAGTCATTAATACAATCGTCAATCCTTGGAATCTTTTAAAGCTCTTCTAAAAACGTACCTTTTTAAACTGTCCGGTCTAGATGAACTTGAAAAACTTTATCGATAACTATCGATAACTATTTTGATCATATCTGGTGTTTGATCTTTTCATAATATGTTTAAATACCATTTTCTGGCTTTAGTATTGACGATATATTTTCAAGCATTTAAGTTACTTTTCTTAACTTAG
Source organism: Bolinopsis microptera (assembly GCF_026151205.1). Lineage (NCBI taxonomy): Eukaryota > Metazoa > Ctenophora > Tentaculata > Lobata > Bolinopsidae > Bolinopsis > Bolinopsis microptera. The sequence goes on along the minus strand of NC_087080.1, from coordinate 915,702 downwards.
TATTCATGTTATTTTCTGGGATGACTAGTTTAAACACTGCTGAGTGTAAGTTTTATCTTCAGAGCGGTGTTATTAAATTTCAATTTATTATTATTATTAATAAACTCAATATCTCGTAACATAGTAAGCTGGCACTATCTATAACTTCACTTATCACATTTATATTACAGTAAGGTTGGTAAATACGTGACGATAAACGGGAAGGAATGTCTAAACTTGGCTACCATGAACTTCCTTGGAATGATCGGCAAACAAGAGATTGAGGTTAGCAATATTATATTAAACGTTATATTGACTATTGAGGTTAGCTGCAGTGCTATGCTATTAGCACAGATTATGCAGCAAAGTGAGTTTGATCCTAGTGTCACATTGTTCAGATGCCACAAATTGTTTTTAAGCTTTTAGTGTGAGCCAATCAGTATCTATAGTATGTATCAATCAGTAAGGTACACCCTGATATAAGAAATTAACATAGTTTTTAAAGAATAAATCAATGTAAAAGATTAACAAAGACCAAACCGATTACTATACCGAACTTAAATATCGGAAAATGAGTAACAATCAAATGAGTAACAATCAAATGAATAGAAACCTAATGAAGGCAACCAAATGGGCTACAATCCAATTTGTAACAGCCAAATGAGTAACAATTTCAAATGATTAACAATTTCAAATGAGTTACAATAAAATATGGTCTGGGTTACTTAACCATGGTAACGTTAGTAACCATGGTAACGCTGGGTTACTTAAAACGCAACCAAAGATAAATCAAACAGACAGCACGGTCTATTAGTATTATAATTAGTATTATAATTTACGGATACCAAGTTATTAAGAAACATCATACACGAGCACAAGAAGTCACCAACGTAGCTAAACAAGAATGAAACAACAATTTACTGTCCATCTTGAGATAGGGAGTAGTGATTAGGTTGCACGGTAACGTTAGTAACCATGGTAACGTTAGTAACCATGGTAACGCTGAATAGCTCATCAAAAACTCATCATAGTTCCACAAGTTGCAGTTTCTGTTTTTATATTCTCTTAGAAATAGCTTTACCAAGGTTGGAAATGTGGAGGTTGATCAATACGAACAGAGATTATGGTAGTCGTTATTCTCATTGTACATTGTATATACATTGTATATTCTCATTGTATACAACATTCTTTCTTCTCCTTTCCAGTGTGGCACTTTACTATGAACTGCTTCAATATCTCCGTTCTGAAGAATTGCAATTTGTGTTACAATATGTGTCACAATGTGTGTCACAATGTGTGTCACAATGTGTGTCACAATGTGTGTCACAATGTGATAAAGTATGTCACAATGTAATAACTAATAATGTGACAGTGTTAACTGGCAACTATATAATATCTAAATCATCTATATCTCATTCCAACAGAGTGTAAGAGTATTCTTAACTACTGCACTCTCATCGCGACAAAACAACATCTCAAAGTTAACATTGATAATTAGTAGAAAACAAAAAAAACAGCTGAAAGCAGCTGAGAGAAGCAGAGAGAAGCTGAAAGCAGCAGAGAGAAGCAGAGACCTGATTGAGTCGAATGCACAGCACTCTGTAAAACCGGAGAGGTTGTGTTTCTCAGCAAAGTCCTTGGCTTGATAGTAGGTCACTATATTCTGGGTCTTGTCTATTCGCTGGTCTGTTCTCAGTCCTAGGAGGACAGTCACTGCTTTCTTCCTATGTTTAGCTATCTGTGGAGAACATGTGTTATTAACACGTGGTTTTAGTGATTTTAACAGTCGTTATTGTTGTTGTATTTGTTGTATGTGTATTGTGAGTTTGGTGTTAGAAAGTTGAGTAGGATTAAATGTGATAAGACTCATCCAAGAGCGTTTTAGTGAACAATCTCGCGATCATTAATCATTACCTGTAAATTAATTGATTAATTAATTATTAATTTAATCGTTAAAAGTTACCTGTTTTAACCACACGTTCTCGATGTTATCCAGCGATCTAGGGCCTATAACGCTGTAACACAGTACAAAAACATCTGAAATTAGTGGTTAGGGTTTAGTAACTAGTGGTTATCTTTAAAATGTATACACTCTCAACGTCGCGTGCAATTTCTTGAAATCACGAGGTTGTGATATTAATTCCAACACACTCCTTATATGGGCATCACGTGTAAATCCAACATATGGTTCTTGTAATCCTATCCTCCACCATTTCATGCATTCGGTGTCATTTTTCAACTGCACAGAGAGTCCCTCGAAGTATAGAATTTCAGTGGGTATTACCCAATTAACAATATGTAATGTCCGCGATGTGAGCTATGTAAGTGGAAGTTCCAGAGTAATTGAGAGTTTTGATGTAGAAAATCATGGGGGAAATCAATTTATTATTAAAAGGGTTTATTGACTGATCAAATTGTGTCCAGATAGTATAGTATTTTAGATCATAGGGGTTACATGTTTTTAAAATTCACAAATTCAATGAACTCTTTAACATTGTTATGTAAGGATTTGAGACTTCTAAAATGTAATTACCACACCCCAAAAAAACGAAAATATTTGAGAAACTTCTCGAACATTCCACTTACTTGTTCTGGGAAAGGTAAGGGATGAGATTAAGGGTATATCTGATTCTCTACCACTTGTATCGTACAGCGTTATTTCGTACGGGACATTATCCACTGAGCGAGAAATGGCTTTAGTTTCCTGTAAAACTGATAACAGACCGCTCCATTTGATGAACCAGGTAACCAGGTAACCAGGTAACCAGGTAACCAGGTAACCAGGTAACCAGGTAACCAGGTAACCAGGTGACCTGTAGTTTCCTGTAAAACTGATAACAGACCGCTCCCTTGCGGATTATTTTAGGATCAAACACAAAAATCTTGAAAATCATTTTGATAAAAACTTTCTTCGCACTCTGCTGATGGTTCAGATTTGCTGATTTAAAAATGTTTATTCTAGTTCGAAAGCTGAATTGATGTGACTACCGTTTTGGTAATTTCAAAATGCTCGGCTCACAATTAATAATCACAGCACCAACAAATAACCGTCAACAAAAAATGTGTAAAAAACTATACAATCGCATAATATGAACAATATTATGTAGAATACAAGCACAGAACTACTTCACATTACGTAATAACACGTGACACAACACGTGAATAACACGTGACACAACACGTGACACAACACGTGACATAGCACGTGACACAACACGTGACATAGCACGTGACACAACACGTGACATAGCACGTGACACAACACGTGACATAGCACGTGACACAACACGTGACATAGCACGTGACACAGCACGTGACATAGCACGTGACATAGCACGTGACACAACACGTGACATAGCACGTGAACAACACGTGACATAGCACGTGACACAACACGTGACACAACACGTGACATAACACGTGAATAACACGTGACACAACACGTGACACAACACGTGACACAACACGTGACATAACACGTGGTACATGTTGACATGTAGTACCTGTAAGCTCGGCCACTCCACTGTCACAAACGTCTCCCCCGGCCTCTTGCTCCGAGTTCAGGAGGCACGCCTAGAGAGAGAATATACAGTTACACTACCAGTTACTAACGTTACCATGGTTACTAACTTTACCATGGTTACTAACGTTACCATGGTTACTAACCATGGTTACTCCCCCGGCCTCTTGCTCCGAGTTCAGGAGGCACGCCTAGAGAGAGAAAATACAGTTACACTACCAGTATGCTACCAGTATGCTACCAGTGATACACTGTACATATAATGTGCATATTATGCGAGAACTTATTTGTGTGAAAAAAGCCGAGAATTTATAATGTCTAACGTCTTGTAAAATGAGGTAAGTTATGTTGCACAGCGAAGGAAATATAAACGGGTTGTGTTTCAGACGAATAATAGGTAACTTAGTATTTGTGAACCTAATGATGGATCTAAGAAGGTAGGGTGGGGGGCCCGGGGGTGCCGGGGGGGGGGGGGTGCGTTCTTCTTCACATAAGCTTAACAATGTGTATTTAAAACAACCGTCAGTATTTGTTGCCGAATCAAGCTCATTGACGTCTAAATATTGTAAGTTTGTTCCAAAATATAACGAATTCACATGACGTATTATAAGAATTCGCGGAATTTACCAACTCTCTTGGGAAATAGGAAGCTACGTTTGATAGACGTGTACCTGGAATAGTATACCCATGGTTACTAACGTTACCATGGTTACTAACGTCCCTAACGTTACCATGATTACTGTACCTGAAATATAGTCGTCTTTCCCACGTTACTGTCCCCTATCATAACACATTTTATCTTAGTTGGTAATTCCTTTGCCATAGCACTGGAAAAAGGTGTTATCGATAAATAAATTGTAGCATTTATCCAGTGGCGTAACGTTGCCTGTTGGCGCCCCCGCCGCCCCCGCACAGCAGGGTCGGCGGGGCCCTTCGTTACGCCACTGCATTTATCTTATCACGCTTCGACATTTAGCGGGGAAAAGCGAGACTTGTAAACATGAAAATCATGCAAATTCGGGCATATTTAAGACTACAAAGGTATCGATATAACATTAGAAAAGAACTAAAAGCAAGTTTTAACCCAGACGGAAACAGGAGACAGTGATAAACAACAGTATTAATATAAGCTTAGTCGTTTAGAATATTTATAAGGAAGTATTGTTTTTTTAAGTGTAAAAGAGACGCAGACTATAAAAGAATCGAATTGCTCCAAGAACATTACTTGGAGCAATTCGATTTGAATCTACAAACTTTATGTAATGCTATCAAGACAGAGCATTTATCATGAATCAGGGTGAACCAGGATACAGGTAAAGATAACTTTTACTGAACCAGATTTAATAGTTCACCGGAATCACTTGAATTTGCTGAGGAGATTAATAATTAACACAGGAATTATCCCAGGAGATAAATTCCCGGGATAAATTCCCGTGCCTTTTTGTAAACTCATGGGAACACATTTTTCTTAAGAAAAGAGTAGCAAACGAAATTTTCGGTATTCAGCTATAAGTTTATTTTGTCGTCTGTAAGCCTGTAAAACTATTGGAGCAGGGTACTGTAAATTATTGTGAGACGAAAAGTGAGACGAAAACTTGAGAAACCAACAAGAAATGTGGAGTATTAAACAAAATACAACAGTCCATTAAAACTTTTTTTAAAGTAGTTAAACAACAGACCAAGTTCCTTCTGTTCCATCTGCTAGCAGGGACCGTATCAAAGTTATTAAGATTTAAACGTTTCAAGCCAAAAGCCGACATACACGGGAGATATGAGAGAAAAGGAAGGTGATTTAGTAACCATGGTTACTAAGGGATAGTAGAAAAGGTGATATTGTGCAGAGAGCTGATGACAGATGAGGGCATACATACTGTATTGCACTGTATCTCGTACAGAGGTAATGAGGGGGAAGCAGTGCAATACTGTATTGCACTGTATCTCGTACAGAGGTAATGAGGGGGAAGCAGTGCAATACTGTATTGCACTGTATCTCGTACAGAGGTAATGAGGGGGAAGCAGTGCAATACTGTATTGCACTGTATCTCGTACAGAGGTAATGAGGGGGAAGCAGTGCAATACTGTATTGCACTGTATCTCGTACAGAGGTAATGAGGGGGAAGCAGTGCAATACTGTATTGCACTGTATCTCGTACAGAGGTAATGAGGGGGAAGCAGTGCGATACTGTATTGCACTGTATCTCGTACAGAGGTAATGAGGGGGAAGCAGTGCAATACTGTATTGCACTGTATCTCGTACAGAGGTAATGAGGGGGAAGCAGTGCAATACTGTATTGCACTGTATCTCGTACAGAGGTAATGAGGGGGAAGCAGTGCGATACTGTATTGTACTGTATCTCGTACAGAGGTAATGAGGGGGAAGCAGTGCAATACTGTATTGCACTGTATCTCGTACAGAGGTAATGAGGGGGAAGCAGTGCAATACTGTATTGCACTGTATCTCGTACAGAGGTAATGAGGGGGAAGCAGTGCGATACTGTATTGCACTGTATCTCGTACAGAGGTAATGAGGGGGAAGCAGTGCGAGTGTGTCCCACTGTGCGAGTGTGTCCCACCGTGCAAGTGTGTCCCACCGTGCGAGTGTGTCCCACTGTGCGAGTGTGTCCCACGAGTGTGTCCCACCGTGCGAGTGTGTCCCACCGTGCGAGTGTGTCCCACTGTGCGAGTGTGTCCCACGAGTGTGTCCCACTGTGCGAGTGTGTCCCACCGTGCGAGTGTGTCCCACCGTGCAAGTGTGTCCCACCGTGCGAGTGTGTCCCACTGTGCGAGTGTGTCCCACGAGTGTGTCCCACTGTGCGAGTGTGTCCCACCGTGCGAGTGTGTCCCACTGTGCGAGTGTGTCCCACCGTGCGAGTGTGTCCCACTGTGCGAGTGTGTCCCACCGTGCGAGTGTGTCCCACAAGTGTGTCCCACTGTGCGAGTGTGTCCCACTGTGCGAGTGTGTCCCACGAGTGTGTCCCACTGTGCGAGTGTGTCCCACCGTGCGAGTGTGTCCCACTGTGCAAGTGTGTCCCACCGTGCGAGTGTGTCCCACGAGTGTGTCCCACCGTGCGAGTGTGTCCCACTGTGCGAGTGTGTCCCACCGTGCGAGTGTGTCCCACTGTGCGAGTGTGTCCCACCGTGCGAGTGTGTCCCACAAGTGTGTCCCACTGTGCGAGTGTGTCCCACTGTGCGAGTGTGTCCCACGAGTGTGTCCCACTGTGCGAGTGTGTCCCACCGTGCGAGTGTGTCCCACTGTGCGAGTGTGTCCCACCGTGCGAGTGTGTCCCACAAGTGTGTTCCACTGTGCGAGTGTGTCCCACTGTGCGAGTGTGTCCCACGAGTGTGTCCCACCGTGCGAGTGTGTCCCACTGTGCGAGTGTGTCCCACGAGTGTGTCCCACTGTGCGAGTGTGTCCCACGAGTGTGTCCCACTGTGCGAGTGTGTCCCACTGTTCTGTTTCTACCAAATTTCAGCTACATTTTTTGTTACGCCTGGTGAAGCGAGATATGAAACCTTGAGTAGCCGAGTAGGGGAACGTTGCAGTATTTAATCGTTTTTGTTTACTAATCTGTCTGTTTCTAGGCTGGCTTTCAATTAAGTTCAATTTATTAAAAAGTTTGGATTTCTTTCACGTTTTCAAATAGACAAATCCGGCTTGCGTCAGAGTGCCAGCCCCATGGATCAGTTATTATGAGCCTTGGCCCAATTCTTATAACAGAAAACAAAATGTTTGGGTAACTAAGCAACAAAGCAAAAGATTAAAACGATAAAATGACGGATTTATCGCCTCAAAGAAACAGATAGAAGGTTTAAATTAAGACTCAAGTTACCGGACAATGATATCACTAGACTGGAGATGATTTCATCGCAGCCAGGAGACCCCACATATTAGCAACACGTCGTAGTGTCTTGTTGAGGTGATTCCAACTCGAGTCAAATGAAGCGCTCTATGAGTCAATGACGGAACTGTTCGCTAATAATATTATCTGATTTAGATAGAATCCTTTGATCGCGGTTAAATGCTGACAATAATAAATAAGTGTTTATCAGAGGGGGCGTGGTTCAGAAACTATTTAAAACTAGAGATAATTAAATGTGCTAAAAAGCGGTTCAATAAGACCCTCCATGACTGATAAAGCTGTCCGGGTACAAACTTTAAATTATAATTAATTTAACTTAAATACAGATCGTATAACAATGCCCTCTGTGTTTTATGATTGTTAGTTTGGCATCTTGATGACGTCAGTGACCTGCAAATTGCAATCTCAGGGCTGTTTAGTGGGAATTTGGCAGGAAATACGTCAGAGACTTTTGGGAAACTCAGTACTGTAATCTGAGAAGAATAATATTCTGGAATGGGAGGGAGGGTGGTACACTTTGTAATTAATGGTCGTTAGTGTGGAATCTGCTGTAGGTGATATGTGTTATCTTCGTTTACATATTATGTGTATTGAAGGTCTGCCCTAATTTCATGTTGGATTTATTTCCGAGACTCCCCAGTAGAAATGTCTCTGTTATATTAAAATACAAGTAAGATTGAGCCGTGAAGAGTTTATAATATGTAACATCAGTGTACTGTTTTTTGTTTTTACTCCGGAAAACGTGCAAAACTTGAATTTAACAAACTGTAGTGGACCTTGAAGTATTAAAGAAGTGAGAAAGGCTGGGATGAAGAGACAAGAGGTACAGGAATTACTTCAACCTCTCTCGAATCTAAGTTGGATCGGGAAATGGACAAACTTTCAAAGTACAAAACATAACCAAATTACAAAATACTCAAGAGGGTTGCAACTGAACAGGTTTAAAAATATATAGCAGCTAGGAGAATCCCCGGAGTTAGAAAACGGAGAATCACATAAAGTGGAGACATAAAGTACAAGAAACAACCTTGCAGTACAACTACAAGAAACAACCTTGCAGTACAACTACAAGAAACAACCTTGCAGTACAACTACAAGAAACAACCTTGCAGTACAACTACAAGAAAACCTCACAAAATCAGAGAACCTAGCACTATAGCAATGCAGGAGAACTTAGCTGTAAACTTTCAGTAAACGAGAACCCAAAAAATCAGGAGAAATAGGTATGTGCAGCGGTAAAAGAGAATCAGGAGAAATAGAGAGAGGTACGGGACGGTACCAGTAGTACTGCTAGGGGTATGTACTGGTCCAGTACTGCACACTCCTAGCTGCTCGCTGAGTACTGTCCCCGCGAACACGTCTCCGCCGTATTGGAGTTCCGAGGTGACGACAGTTAATTAACCTTCTTGTTTTAAACCTAGGATCGTATTAGGGTGTCAGTAGTTACCATAGAAACAGAGTACCAAGGTACACACAAATAATGTTAGAGCGGGCCCTGTTTTAACTGTTAAAGATATCTTCGTAGCACGGATCTCAGGAAAACATAAGCGTGTTCAAATGAACAGTAAGCATATTTAAAGTCGGAAAGGTAAAAGCCAGCAAGCGGGTTATAACCAAGAACAAACAACACGGGTCCTAACGAATCTGTACAAATATAGGTTGCAGTGATTCCCGGCGAATCTGTACAAGGTTTTTGGAACGATTTACGAGATTTTACTGTAGGTTAACACTATACTTATCAATTTGTACAAAAGACTTAACTGATATGTATGTTGACACGGTATATACACTTATGTAAGCAGTATTGATGGTATAAATAGTGAGTACAATGTTTACTGTGACATAAGCTAAATAGTGAGTACAATGTTTACTGTGACATAAGCTAAATAGTGAGTACAATGTTTACTGTGACATAAGCTAAATAGTGAGTACAATGTTTACTGTGACATAAGCTAAATAGTGAGTACAATGTTTACTGTGACATAAGCTAAATAGTGAGTACAATGTTTAATGTGACATAAGCTAAATAGTGAGTACAATGTTTACTGTGACATAAGCTAAATAGTAAGTACAATGTTTACTGTGACATAAGCTAAATAGTGAGTACAATGTTTAATGTGACATAAGCTAAATAGTGAGTAAAATGTTTAATGTGACATAAGCTAAATAGTGAGTAAAATGTTTAATGTGACATAAGCTAAATAGTGAGTACAATGTTTACTGTGACATAAGCTAAATAGGGAGTACAATGTTTAATGTGACATAAGCTAAATAGTGAGTACAATGTTTAATGTGACATAAGCTAAATAGTGAGTACAATGTTTACTGTGACATAAGCTAAATAGTGAGTACAATGTTTACTGTGACATAAGCTAAATAGTGAGTACAATGTTTAAGGTGACATAAGCTAAATAGTGAGTACAATGTTTAATGTGACATAAGCTAAATAGTGAGTACAATGTTTACTGTGACATAAGCTAAATAGTGAGTACAATGTTTACTGTGACATAAGCTAAATAGTGAGTACAATGTTTACTGTGACATAGGCTAAATAGTGAGTACAATGTTTACTGTGACATAAGCTAAATAGTGAGTACAATGTTTACTGTGACATAAACTAAATAGTGAGTACAATGTTTAATGTGACATAAGCTAAATAGTGAGTACAATGTTTACTGTGACATAAGCTAAATAGTGAGTACAATGTTTACTGTGACATAAGCTAAATAGTGAGTACAATGTTTAATGTGACATAAACTAAATAGTGAGTACAATGTTTACTGTGACATAAGCTAAATAGCGAGTACAATGTTTACTGTGACATAAGCTAAATAGTGAGTACAATGTTTAATGTGACATAAACTAAATAGTGAGTACAATGTTTAATGTGACATAAGCTGAATAGTGAGTACAATGTTTACTGTGACATAAGCTAAATAGTGAGTACAATGTTTACTGTGACATAAGCTAAATAGTGAGTACAATGTTTAATGTGACATAAACTAAATAGTGAGTACAATGTTTACTGTGACATAAGCTAAATAGTGAGTACAATGTTTACTGTGACACAAGCTAAATAGTGAGTACAATGTTTACTGTGACATAAGCTAAATAGTGAGTACAATGTTTACTGTGACATATTATGGTGGGGGTGTTGTAATGTTAGAGGGTGTTTTTATGTAAATCGTAGAACATTTTATGTTCTTATTTAAAAATAAATCTCTAAATTATAGAATGTTCTAGAACCATTATAAGTACTGTAAGATAAGAAACCGAAAGTGGGGAAGATTCAATACGTTATATTTTTTAAATAATCGTATATAAATATAATTAATTTGTTTTAAATTAAAAAAAGTAAACCTAAATTTAAAAAAGTAAACCATAAATAAAGAAGTAATTTGTTAAAAAAAGTAAACCAAAATAAAGAAGTAATTTGTTAAAAAAAGTAAACGAAAATAAAGAAGTAATTTGTTAAAAAAAAGTCTAAGAATGGCAACAAAATGCTGCCAAAAGTTACTATTTATGGTGTTTCTTCTGAAGTTCTTGACGATATAGACACTACAGCTGTAGGGAATGATGCCGATAAACTTAGGGATCTTGAAAAGAACCACTTAGTCGCCCAAATTGTGGAGAAAAACTCGTCCATCAAAGATTTGTATGAAGCAGGGCACACTATCAGTATTGTCTATCTCAATAAGATAAAACGTTTCACCAACGATAAGCAGGAACGCATAGAGCTCACTATTGGAATCAAACTATTACCATCTGTCTATAGAGTCCTCTTTAACCAACAACAAGGATCTCTCTATTTAGGTAGTCGCAGATACAAAGTAACTGATCGCTTCTACATCAAACAGTGTTATCATTGTCAAATGATTGGACACACTTCTGTTGACTGTAATGAAGTCAAAACAAATAAACATCCTACCTGCATGTACTGTATGGGAAGTCACCGGTCTTCAGCATGCCAATTTAAGCAGAAGAAGGACAAACATGCCTGTGCTCGATGTTTGGCTTCAACACACACTAATGATGCCGAGAATTCAAGAACACATAATGCGGCAGCTTTCGATTGTCCTGTGTTGGTAAGAGAAACTAAACGTATTGCTGCTAACACTGACTTTATTTCAAAAAACGTAATGTGAAATTAGGTGCTAATCGACAGAAATCACAGCTTTCTATTGGTTGTTTCAACGCAAGGTCTCTATGCAACAAAACTTGTGGCGTACTAGAAATGCTTAAAGATAACTCGATTTCTATCTGTTGTATCACGGAAACTTGGCTAAAAACTAATGATCGGGCAAAGTTTGCCGAAATCCGTGATTTTGGGTTCGATATTATCAGTGCCCCTCGAAGAGGTAGGGGAGGTGGTGTTGGTTTTCTCTTCAACCCCAAAATGATATCGCCTGTACGCAATGATGTTACTAAATATTCATCTTTTGAAGTACTTGAATGTGTCATTAAAACTGCTGGTGAGATTATCAGGCTATGTGTAGTTTATCGCAGCACTCAGGCCAAAGCGAAATATGATGAAACAAAAATATCTAAGTTTATGGATGACTTTGATGGATACCTGGACAATCTTCTGCTTAAAACTGGATCTCCAATTATTTGTGGTGACTTTAATTTCCATGTTGAAGACATATACAATAATGTTGCCCAGAACTTTATTGCTCTTTGTGAGAGTAAAGGCTTCCTTCAGCATGTCGACTCTCCTACTCACATCTCCGGCGGGACACTGGACTTGTTATTTACTCTAGGCTGTGTAAGTGACTCATTGTCTGTAACAGATATGATGGTAGAGACAAGCACTGGTACCAGCTCTGATCACTATCTAGTAAGTTTTCAGGTCCCAGTCACATTCGATCTTCATAAAGCTCGTACATATGAAGAAAAAGATGTCAGAGAGCTAAGCAAAATTGACATCGATAAGTTCAGGGAAGATCTGTTTTGTTCAGAGCTTAACCTTTCTGAATATCAATCCTTAGACGAGGCTGTGAACCTTTATCAAAATGTCCTTGAACAGGTGCTAGACAAACATGCCCCACTTATTACGAAACGATTTACTGCTGAAAAGTCTGATTTTTGGGATAATAAATGTCAAATTGCTGTCAGAGAGAGGAGAAGGGCAAAACGAAAAGCCAAAAAGTATCCAGAGAATGATGAGTTTAAAACTACTCATTTTGAAAAATGTGTTGATGCAGAAATCACTATCAATCGAGCTAGGGATGGCTACTATGATAAACAGCTCAGTTCTTGCAAAGGAGACTCGAAAGGGACCTATAAAGTCATAAATAAACTTTTAGATAAGGAATATGGCTCCAACAAATTGCCAAATGGTGAAGATATCGAAGTGGCTGCCAAACTCAAGACTTTCTTCGATCAAAAAGTAAAGACCATTTACTCTAATATTGAGAAGGAAATTCAAAACACTTCCCTAAACGGTCAAGGTACCAAGGACTCTACTTCGATAGATAATGCAAAGTGTAGACTTAATCAGTTTAAGGAAGTCTCATTATCAGACCTTGAAACCTTAATTAAGAGTCTTCCCAATAAATCAAGCGTACTCGATGTCATACCAATGTGGCTCTTCAAGAACTGCTTACCCGAGCTTCTCCCAATCATCCATTACATCGTGAATGAATCACTAAGAGTCGGCAAGTTTCCATCTGCCCTAAAAGAAGCATCTATTAGGCCTGGACTCAAGAAACCTACCTTAGATGTTGATGAGCTGAAAAACTATCGACCGATTAGCAATCTAACTTATCTGTCCAAAATACTAGAAAAAGTAGTTCATTGCCAATTAAATGAATATGCTGATGTCAACAACCTGTTTTCCCCATATCAATCAGGCTATAGAAAATTCCATAGTTGTGAAACTGCAGTTACCAAAATACATAATGATATTCTAATGATGATTGACAGCAAATCGAATGTTGTGCTTCTACTCTTAGATCTATCAGCTGCTTTCGACACCATAAACCATAACCTCCTTCTTACGAAACTCAAGAATGCGTATGGTATTACAGAACTAGCACTCAGCTGGTTACAATGTTACCTTAATAATCGCACATTCAAGGTTAAAGTAAAAAAAGCCACATCTTCTGAAGGCTATCTGGATATTGGTGTACCTCAAGGATCCATTTTAGGACCACTACTGTTCATATTGTATACCAGAGATCTTGAAGAAATTGTCACAAAATATGGTTTCTCGATACATTTGTATGCAGATGACACACAGGTGTACTTTACTTTTGATGTTCACAGTTCTAATCCTGATTTAACGGCTGTGAAAAATTGCTTTCTGGAGATAAAGCAATGGATGACAGTTAACTTCCTAAAACTGAATGATGAAAAAACAGAGTTCATTGATATAGGACCATATGTCAGCCCAATCCAGACAATGGATTTAGGAGACCTCTCAATCTGCCCTGTTAGCAAGGCCAAGAACCTGGGATTCCTTTTCGATCACCAAATGAATCTGGACTCTCAAATAAATGCTGTCTCCAAAGTATGTTATTTGAATCAAAGGGACTTAGCAAGAATCGGTTCGAAGCTTTCCCATGACCTAAAAGTTCAGTTAGTTCACTCCAATATCCTCTGTTTCATAGACTACTGCAACTCAGTCTATTATGGAATAACAGAAAAGAATCTTCATAAGCTACAAAAGATACAAAACAATGCTGCTAGATTTATCTTTGGTCTTTACGGAAAAAAGATACGTGAACCTATCATGCCTTACCTCAAAAAGCTCCACTTTCTGCCTGTTCGGTTCAGAATTAAGTTCAAAATATCACTTCTGGTCTTCAAGTGTCTTAATAACATAGCCCCTCAGTACTTACAAGGACACGTCAATCTAAGGGAAGTACGAAGACAAAGTTCCAGACTAGATGATGACTTTTATTTGTTGAAAGTTCCTCCTGCTCCTCATTTCAGACGAACAGATGCTGCATTTATGTTTTGTGGACCAAAAATTTGGAATGAACTACCCTACTCAGTGAGATCATTATCATCTGTAGAATGTTTTAAAAATGCCCTAAAGACGTTTTATTTCCAACTAGCTTTTGATAATATTTCTAATATTTGTCCATAATGTCTGAACTGATATGAAAGTGCATAATTTTAGTAACTTCATACAAATATTTGTTCATAAAATCTGAACTGTTTAAAAAGTCCATAATCTTGCTATTTCAACACTAAGTCTCGCTTGAATGACTTTAATGTACATCTTTGTTGGGTATATTTTAATGTCGAAGCGTGTAATAAATGTTAGAATTTATTTTATTTATTTATTAAAAAAGGTAAACCAAAATAAAGAAGTAATTTGTTTAAAAAAGTAAACCAAAATAAAGAAGTAATTTGTTTAAAAAAGGTAAACCAAAATAAAGAATTAGTTTGTTAAAAAAAGGTAAACCAAAATAAAGAAGTAATTTGTTTAAAAAAGGTAAACCAAAATAAAGAAGTAATTTGTTTAAAAAAGGTAAACCAAAATAAAGAATTAGTTTGTTAAAAAAAGGTAAACCAAAATAAAGAAGTAATTTGTTTAAAAAAGGTAAACCAAAATAAAGAAGTAATTTGTTCAAAAAGGTAAACCAAAATAAAGAAGTGATTTGTTTAAAAAGGTAAACCAAAATAAAGAAGTAATTTGTTTAAAAAGTAAGCTAAAATAAAGAAGTAATTAGTTTAACCCCCCAGGAAGCAGCTATTACAAGCGTGCTGAAATACGGAGTCGGATCTTGTGGTCCTAGAGGCTTCTACGGAACTATTGGTAACTATAGCAACCTTAGCTCTGCAGTTTCAAATTTAAAAAAATCTATTCACGGTTGTTTTAATTATATTCTAAAATATTCCAAATTTTGGCTAAACATCTCACTACCGCAAAACATCATGAAATTCCAACAAAATAAAATACGTTTGTTAATGAAAGCCGAATAGTTTTAAGTTTCACTAAGTTATAACTTTTTATAATAAAGTACAATTATTTAAAACAAGTTAATGTAATAAACTCCACCCCACCCCCAGACGTACATTTGCTGTTGGAGGAGAAGTTAGCCCAGTATATGGAATGCGAGGAAGCTATCATCTACAGTTACGGTTTCGCCACAGTTGCCAGTGCAATCCCTGCTTACAGCAAACGAGGCGACATCATATTTTGGTAAGGACACTTAGATCTAGGATTTTAGAGGGTTTTGGTGCTTATCAACATTTTCAGATAGTAAAAATCATCAAGCTGCGGTTTAGAGGAGTTTCAGCAATAAACAAGCGATCAAAAGATTGGACTATAATAATAATGATGGAGTGAATATTTATTAACATATATTATATTTACACACTGTAACCATGGTAACTGGAAGATTAACTCTGCAACATTAACTAGATCATCTCAACAATATTCTGAAGAAAAAATCACTTCTATATAAAATATATAGATATACCACTAGCAAGGTGCAATGCAGTAAGTGGGCCACCTAGAGATCCTTGATAATACAAATAATATAAAAATATATAACATAATATAATATAATATGATATAAATATATATATAATATAATATAGTAATATGATATAAATATATATAATATAATATATAAATAATATAACCGCTGTCGCACATAGTAGTTCAATGAGTACAAGGTCTAAAACAGTAAATTACAATGAATAGATTACAGTGTAAGTAATAACCTTTTATAAGTTAATACAAGCTTAAACTCTAATGTGGCACGCCGCCGGTTATTTAAAGAAAAG
Source organism: Bolinopsis microptera (assembly GCF_026151205.1). NCBI lineage: Eukaryota > Metazoa > Ctenophora > Tentaculata > Lobata > Bolinopsidae > Bolinopsis > Bolinopsis microptera. Next base: position 899,598 of record NC_087080.1, on the reverse strand, counting down.
GATCCGTCGCCTAGTAACAAAGCACTGATCTGCGGAGTGTGGGTTTTTGAGCTAATTTTCTTAATTTATTGTGAAATAAGTGTGGTTCGAAAAAGAGGATGTAGATTGTAGGACATGAAAAAGTTTGGGAAATTTGCTTTCAGGATTGAAATCTAACAATTAGATGATAAATCCGTAGTCAAGTTACCCTAATATAATATTATATTATATATTAATTTATGTGAAAATGAAACTTCTTCCACCAATTAAAGCTAGAGGGTAGTTTCCTCTCTTCGCATCGATAAATAAATATACCTAATTTTTATTTCAGGGTCAAAACCTTGTTGATGATTTTTCTCTCTTGATTTGTTAGTGCAAAATGAAACTGGTTAATGAACTGGTTGAATTTCCAGTAAATCTAAAACTCAAATACATCACACCTGTTTAGTTGATACCGAAACTAGAAACCAGTAACTGCACGTTTATTGAATTATAATGGTAAATAGTTTTAAAAGGTTTACAGTGCACAGACAACTCACATCCATCCTGACTCTACTTGACCCACATTCAGCATTACAACATCACATCGTCAGTAATTCTGTTTGGATATTATAATTACCTCTAGTAACTTTAATAGGTGTAAACTGTAAGTTTTAACAAAACAGATAACAGGTCGTTAAATACAAAATATAATGAGTTAGAATTACGTTTATGGATCGCCAGAATCTAAGGTGCAATAGCACTGACCGTTTTGCAGTGATAAGGTGCAATAACACTGGCCGTATTGGTGGTTACCACTAGTTACACACTGTAACCATGGTAACTACTGAACGTATTAATATTTCAGCGATGAAGAAGTGTGCTACGCGATACAGAAAGGCATCCTAGCTTCACGTAGCACTGTGTACTACTATAAACACAACGACTTAGACCATCTTGTAGAACTGCTGGAGATTCAGGCTACTAAAGATAGAAAGGTTGGTGGTGTAACAGCAGTTTATTTACAATTCTCACTCCGCAAAGTTATTTTAGTTAACTTACTGGTCCTACTTTGCTTAGTTTTTGGCAGCAATGAGCAATTTTGGGGCAACCGAAAATGTACCTTTATTTTTGGAATCATAAATTGGAAGTCAAGATTTCCGTTTTGAATTTGAACTTTGTCCAGTGTTGTTTGCGCATGTCCTAGAAATTCCATTATAAAGTTATAAGGGTCCTGAGCGGTTTCGGTTAAATACCTCTGCTAACACATTAGTTATAGATAATAATAATAATCCAACATATATAATATATCGTAGTTTCATTGCTTCTGAAGTAGCTATCAGTTCGCCGGTCAATGCTGGGTATAATTCTCTTATGGGGGGGGGGGGGGGGGGGGGGGCCAATGACTACTTTTGGGGACTTGGGGAATTACGTCAACGATTTTACCCCGAGTCCCCATGATTTTTAGTCCCCATTAGTCCCCAAAAGTCTCCATTAGTCCCCATTTAGATTTCAAAAAATCTGGCTTCTCCAGACCAGATCGTAAACTTCTCAAGACTGAAGTCTATAATATTTATAAATGGTCACTGGACATTCCTGACTTCTTGGGAGCTACTTGAGGGCTGTTAGAGTACCTCAGGTAAATTAAGGGAGGGGGCGGGGGCGACTACCAATGACAACATTGAGGAGACATATTGCATATATACGCTTATTTTATCAGATTGATCTAGTAACACGAGTTGTAGCGCAAGGAAAATAAACGCATTATCAATTTTTCTTATTACTTTTGTATTTATTTGTCTGAAATGATATGCTCAGTAATTTGAAATTGGCGTTGGTTTCTTTTGTTTTTGACGATCATTTATGGAAATATTCACAAAAGAGTGCTTGCCAGTGCTTAAAGGGGGGGGGGGGGGGGGGGGGGGGGGGGGGTGACATGTCTCCAATGTCTCCCGCACCTTATCTTTTCGAAAAAGACAAAGACATTGGAGACATTGGAGACACAGCTTTTAGAGACATTGGAGACACAGCTTTTGGAGACTCCTCCTCCTCCTCCTCCTCCTCCTCCTCCCCCTCAGTCCTCCTCAGTCGTTCTCCTCCTCCTGAGTTTTCCTCCTGGGACCTTGGTCCTCCTCCTGGTTCCTCCTCCGGACCTCCTGGGTCCTCCTCCGGACCTCATGGGTCCTCCTCCGGACCTCCTGGGTCCTCCTCCTCCTGGGTCCTCCTACTCCTCTTCATCATCCTCCTCTTCCTCCTCAATCATCAGTCCTCCTCCTCAGTCCTCCTCCTCATCCTTCTCGTCAGTCTTCCTCCTCCTCATCAGTCCTCCCCAAGTCCCCCTCCTCCTCAGTCCTCCCCCAGTTCCCATCCTCCTCCTATTCAGTCCTCATCCTCCTCCTCCTCAGTTCTCCTCAGTCCTCCTCCTTGTAAGTCCTCCTCCTGAGTCCTCCTCCTCTTCCTGAGTCCTCCTCCTCCTAGGTCCTCCTCCTTCTCCTCCTCCTCCTCCTCAGTCCTTCTCCTCCTCCTCCTCCCTCTCAGTCATCCTCCTCAGTCATCCTCCTCAGCCATCCTCCTCAGCCATCCTCCTCAGCCGTGCTCCTCAGCCATCCTCCTCAGCCATCCTCCTCAGCCATCCTCATCAGTCCTCCTCATCAGTACTCCTCCTCCTAGGTCCTCCTCCTTCTCCTCCTCAGTCCTTCTCCTCCTCCTCCTCAGTCCTCCTCCTCCCTCTCAGTCATCCTCCTCAGCCATCCTCCTCAGTCCTCCTCCTCCTCCTCAGTCCTCATCCTCATCCTCCTCTTCAGTCCTCCTCCTCCTGGGTCCTCTTCATCCTCCTCCTCTTCCTCAGTCCTCCCCAGTCCCCCTCCTCCTCCTATTCAGTCCTCCTCCTCCTCCTCCTCAGTTCTCCTCAGTCCTCCTCCTTCTCATTCCTCCTAAGTCCTCCTCCTGAGTCCTCCTCCTCTACCTCCTGAGTCCTCCTCCTGGTTCATCCTCCTGGTTCATCCTCCACCTTCTCCTTCTCCTCCTCAGTCTTTCTCCTTCTCCTCCTCCTCCTCAGTCATCCTCTTCAGTACTCCTGAGTCCTCCTCCCTCTCAGTCCTCCTCAGTCCTCTTCCTGAGATCTCCTCCTCCTCCTGAGTCCTCCTTCTGGGTCCTCCTTCTCCTAGGTCCTCCTCTTTCTCCTCCTCAGTCCCACTCCTCCTCCTCAGTCCTCTTCCTCCTCCTCCCTCTCAGTCATCCTCCTCAGCCATCCTCCTCCTGGGTCTTCCTCCTCTTCATCCTCCTCAGTCCTCAGTCCTCCTCCTCATCCTTCTCGTCAGTCTTCTTCATCCTCAGTCCTCCCCCAGTCCCCCTCCTCCTCCTATTCAGTCCTCCTCCACCTCAGTTCTCCTCAGTCCTCTTCCTTTTCAGTCCTCCTGAGTCCTCTTCCTCTTCCTCCTGAGTCCTCCTCCTGGGTCCTCATCCTCCTAGGTCCTTCTCCTTCTCCTCAGTCCTTCTTCTCCTCCTCCTCCCTCTCAGTCATCCTCCTCAGTCATCCTCCTCAGTCATCCTCCTCAGTCCTCCTCCTCAGTCCTCCTCCTCATCCTTCTCGTCAGTCTTCCTCCTCCTCATCAGTCCTCCCCAAGTCCCCCTCCTCCTCAGTCCTCCCCCAGTTCCCATCCTCCTCCTATTCAGTCCTCATCCTCCTCCTCCTCAGTTCTCCTCAGTCCTCCTCCTTGTAAGTCCTCCTCCTGAGTCCTCCTCCTCTTCCTGAGTCCTCCTCCTCCTAGGTCCTCCTCCTTCTCCTCCTCCTCCTCCTCAGTCCTTCTCCTCCTCCTCCTCCCTCTCAGTCATCCTCCTCAGTCATCCTCCTCAGCCATCCTCCTCAGCCGTGCTCCTCAGCCATCCTCCTCAGCCATCCTCCTCAGCCATCCTCCTCAGCCATCCTCATCAGTCCTCCTCATCAGTACTCCTCCTCCTAGGTCCTCCTCCTTCTCCTCCTCAGTCCTTCTCCTCCTCCTCCTCAGTCCTCCTCCTCCCTCTCAGTCATCCTCCTCAGCCATCCTCCTCAGTCCTCCTCCTCCTCCTCAGTCCTCATCCTCATCCTCCTCTTCAGTCCTCCTCCTCCTGGGTCCTCTTCATCCTCCTCCTCTTCCTCAGTCCTCCCCAGTCCCCCTCCTCCTCCTATTCAGTCCTCCTCCTCCTCCTCCTCAGTTCTCCTCAGTCCTCCTCCTTCTCATTCCTCCTAAGTCCTCCTCCTGAGTCCTCCTCCTCTTCCTCCTGAGTCCTCCTCCTGGTTCATCCTCCTGGTTCATCCTCCACCTTCTCCTTCTCCTCCTCAGTCTTTCTCCTTCTCCTCCTCCTCCTCAGTCATCCTCTTCAGTACTCCTGAGTCCTCCTCCCTCTCAGTCCTCCTCAGTCCTCTTCCTGAGATCTCCTCCTCCTCCTGAGTCCTCCTTCTGGGTCCTCCTTCTCCTAGGTCCTCCTCTTTCTCCTCCTCAGTCCCACTCCTCCTCCTCAGTCCTCTTCCTCCTCCTCCCTCTCAGTCATCCTCCTCAGCCATCCTCCTCAGCCATCCTCCTCAGTCCTCCTCAGTCCTCATCCCTCCTCCTCCTGGGTCTTTCTCCTCTTCATCCTCAGTCCTCAGTCCTCCTCCTCATCCTTCTCGTCAGTCCTCCTCCTCCTCAGTCCTCCCCAGTCCCCCTCCTCCTCCTATTCAGTCCTCCTCCTCCTCCTCATCAGTTCTCCTGAGTCCTCCTCCTTCTCATTCCTCCTAAGTCCTCCTCCTGAGTCCTCCTCCTGGTTCATCCTCCTTTTAGTTCCTCCACCTTCTCCTTCTCCTCCTCAGTCCTTCTCAGTCCTCCTCAGTCCTCTTCCTGAGATCTCCTCCTGAGTCCTCCTTCTGGGTCCACCTCCTCCTAGGTCCTCCTCTTTCTCCTCCTCAGTCCTACTCCTCCTCAGTCCTCTTCCTCCTCCTCCCTCTCAGTCATCCTCCTCAGTCATCCTCCTCAGCCATCCTCCTCAGTCCTCATCCCTCCTCCTCCTGGGTCTTCCTCCTCTTCATCCTCCTCAGTCCTCAGTCCTCCTCCTCATCCTTCTCGTCAGTCTTCTTCATCCTCAGTCCTCCCCCAGTCCCCCTCCTCCTCCTATTCAGTCCTCCTCCACCTCAGTTCTCCTCAGTCCTCTTCCTTTTCAGTCCTCCTGAGTCCTCTTCCTCTTCCTCCTGAGTCCTCCTCCTGGGTCCTCATCCTCCTAGGTCCTTCTCCTTCTCCTCAGTCCTTCTTCTCCTCCTCCTCCCTCTCAGTCATCCTCCTCAGTCATCCTCCTCAGTCATCCTCCTCAGCCATCCTCCTCAGTACTCCTCAGTCCTCCTCCTTCTCTGTCCTCCTCAGTCCTCTTCCTGAGTCCTCCTCCTGAGTCCTCCTCCTCCTCCTCCTGAGTCCTCCTCCTGGGTCCTCCTCCTCCTGGGTCCTTATCCTCCTAGATCCTCCTCCTCAGTCATCTTCCTCAGCCATCCTCCTCAGCCATCCTCCACAACCATCCTCAGTCCTCCTCCTTCTCAGTCCTCCTGAGTCCTCTTCCTGAGTCCTCATCCTCCTCCTTCTCCTCCTGAGTCCTTCTCCTGGGTCATCCTCCTCCTAGATCCTCCTCTTTCTCCAATCATACATCTACGTCTCCAGTGTCTCCAATGTCTCCAATGTCTCCAAAAGCTTTGTCTCCAATGTCTCAAATGTCCCCAATGTCTCCAATGTCTCCAATGTCTCCAAAAGCTGTGTCTCCAATGTTTCCAATGTCTCCAGGACATGTCTCTGCACCCTATCTTTTCAAAAAAGACATTGGAGACATTGGAGACATGTCACCCCCCCCCCCCCCCCCCCCCTTAAAATAAAGATCACCAAGTCTGTTCACAGAACGGCTGTTATAAATACTCATTCGCCCATCATCTAACATCTTTAAGTGTATTAGGAGGGTAAGTCGAAGGGTTAATTCATGATTTTTCATTCGATTATAAGATTCAGATAGTTCAGCGAGTCGGCTACTTCTACCTTCACGAGAGCTAAACTTCAATTTACCTCAATCTGAACTGACTTGTACAGTGGTAGAACACATTACAACCGGGCTTATCATTTTACTTTTAAGTCAGGTTCATCCTACTCTTATCTTGGACAAAACATCTCGATCATATCGTTATTAAACTAACTTGGAAACCATAAATAACTGTCAAAAATTCTGGGGACTTATGGGGACAAATGGTGAATTACGTCAACGAGTTGACCTCCAGTCCCCATGATTTTTAGTCCCCATTAGTCCCCAAAAGTCTCCATTGGTAGTCATTGGCCCCCCCCCCCTCTCTTATATATAATATATATAATATAATATAATATAAACACTAACACATCCCTATTCCCTCTGAACAGAACCCAAAGAAAGCCAGAGTAACGAACAGGTTCCTGGTAACAGAGGGACTATTCATCAACACCGGACAAATCACCAACCTCCCCCGACTGGTGAGTAATCAAGTAGTTCCTAGTGTTACCATGGTAATCAAGTGTACTGTTTGCTTATTTGGGTTGATCTACTGTTGTGACTATTTGGAGTATCTTTTAAATAAGGTATCGTGGCTATTTTTCTCGTGCTGTTTAGAAAAGTGAGAAAGGTTAAAGACAAAGCAGACGTACTAATCAAACAATCCTCATATCGATTTAAAGTTGCAACTGTGTATTCAAACACACAGCACTTGTTGTACAACAAAATGTAAATACGACCGAATTTAGCAACACAACTAATCGGGATACATAAACAGATAAACGAACAAAATGACACTGAAATCACAATGGCCTGAACTCTGTAGCGTACTGTAGATCTCAAATCTCCAGCACCGTTTAAAACAACGAAGAGTCTGCTCTCCCAAATAAAAGAATCAACCATTACTCATGTAATACCCAGCAGAGTTATAGTCAATTAGTGTACACTAATATTAGCCGGGTAGAGACAGACTGGTCCTCTAGAACTAATTACCTGGTACTCCAAATGTAATGACTGATTATCTAAAAGCAGTAAGATTGTGTGTCAAGAGACGTGGTTATTGCTAATTGTGTGTCGGGGGGAAACCAGCGAGAGGAAGTGCTTAGGGTAAATTATGTTGCCTTTTCGTTGTATATGATCAGAGAAAACAGTTTCAATGATTACTCGGGTATAATAGTGACGTGATTGCAGTGAGAGTTAGTAAGGGATGATTATGTTCAGTACTATTAAATGATCTGGTATTATGACGACAGCCATTTCAACCGTTTAGAGGATTAAATGTTTTGTAGCTCATCTTGCAGGTAGAACCGTTTATAATTACAAGGTTTATTGCTGATTTACTACTCAGAAGATCTTCTATATTTCATAACGGCTCTTTAATACGGTACCTGGAAACAATCCCGCTCACATTGGAACTTCCGCTTAGTTCTCGATGTAATCCGACTTATAAGACCCTAAATATCACAATTGACTCAGGTACACTTTCTCACCAGTTGGGCATTTCTCGGAATCACGCCCTTTTTGACCACGCCCTTTTAGCGACCCTCACTATTAATTATTTCAGCTTCTGATTGAGATACAGACCTCTGGCATAAACCAAAATGTGCCTAAGATGCATGTTTATATTAATAAACATACTTAAGGTCTTAGAGGCTTAGATTTTGAGAAATCGCCAAAAATCCGATTTCACTATATTATTAGCAGTCTCACGAGTAACAATTATAACTTATTTCAATGTGATGAATCAGAAGCTGAGATATCTAGAAATAAGTGTGACAATTGTTACTCGTGAAACTGCTAATATAATAATAAAATCGGATTTTTGGCGATTTATATATACAGCACATTAAACAGTTAAAGACTAAAATATCCAGAAATGCAGGCGTAATGATGAAACTTAAAAGTTCCATTCCGAATAAAGCTCAAAAAATGCTATACAATAGTTTAATTCAATCTCACCTGTATTACTGCGCTACTGTTTGGGGTATTAAATCTTTAAATTCCATTCAGTCTTTATTCTCTGCTCAAAAGAAAGCTATTCGCGCCACTGATTCAGAATATCATAACTATTTTTACGACAAAGAAAACGTAAACTACCATCTCACACAAAATCCATCTTCAACAAAATAGGAATTTTGGCTCTTCCTAATCTCATTGCTAAAAGCTGTCTAACTTTGATGCACAAGGTTTATATGGGAGTAGCACCATCGAGTATCTGTAGTATATTTGAAAAATCACCGCTTAGACAAACGGAAAGGAGAAATCCAAAGTATTTTGAAATTAAGTTCAACAGATTACGGATCACCGATTATAGCATCTCTAACGTAGGACCACGATTATATAACAACACGATAAACGAAATAAATAAAATGCTTCCCTTCAACGTACCTAAGTTACAAGATAAGTTTATTAATTCATACAAGGACAACATTGTACGTTACTTACTGGACAAACAAAAACTTGACCTAGAAAACCTTTCGTGGACGGACAAGAACTTTGTCCTTTACAACTTTTAAACAAAATATTAGCAAAATATAACAGCTGTAAGAATCCTAAACGTTAGTGCAGTCAAATAAATGAACTGCGATAATGCATTTGACAGTCAGTCACTGCAATTTACTTATTTTTCAATTTTCACTGCCACACTTAGGCTTATCTTGCCTACACATTTTTTAAAACGAAATTCCTTGCGCACCGCGTACTAAAATTACTTGGATTTCTACCGCTTTGATAAATGACTACAAGAAGATGGGGAGTTAATATTGTTGATTTATATAATATAGATTATTTATTCTCTAGTGTAGATTAACTTTATTTTTATATATTTTACCAAGTGTGAAGGATCAACCATACGTTATTGATATTTTTGAAATATTTAATGATAAATTGATATAATAATAAATGATTGTAATATTTTTATTGAGGCACATGCCACCCCATCGCGGGTTTACTACTATTTATAGTGGGGGTTGTGATATGGGCGTGGTCAAAAAGGGCGTGATTCCGAGAAATGCCCCACTCGTGAAAAAGTGTACCTGAGTCAATTGTGTTATCTAGGGTCTTATAAGTCGGATTACATTGAGAAACTTAGCGGAAGTCCCAATGTGAGCGGGATTGTTGCCAGGTACACGATTACTTTAAATTTAACCTCAAAATCAAATTATTATTATCTCCCGATAAGAAAGGAACACGTGGCAAGATTAATCGGACAAGAGTGATGAGCAGATAAAATAAGGTAGCAAAAGCGTGCCTGTACAGAATATTCTGCAGTAAAAGGTATTACCTACTAGCTCAGACGAAAATGTACTCTGTCGCGTTGTCAAACTAAAAGTGTGGGGAGCACTTACCATGCAAAGTCACGTGATAGCAGTGTAGAGGATTATAAAGGAGCATCAAATTTCAGTGATGTATAACGTAAGACGAATTATTGTCACTAGTAGCTTTCATGGGAAGGTTGACAGGGAAAATTGTGTGCCGCTAGTTTATTGTGGGAAACAAATTATGAGTACATTTTGTTATCTTTTTTGGTATTTTTATTGTAGAAGCGTTATACGTGGTGTATAATATATATATTAGACTATACTTATTCATTTATTTATAAAATTGCTAATAAACATCAGCTGTATAAAAGTCCTGTTGTAACACCACGTGGTGTTGTCTCCACCTGCAAAACAAACAGGCTATAACAAGGGGGGCTTTACAGTAGTTAACGTAGTAAAGTCGAAGAAGATAGTAAGTTATGAACAAGAGACAAGAGGAGATGAGAAGAAGCTTGATGATGATGAAAATCTAAAATATATAGCAGATGGCTACACTGAGCTTTTTAATAGCAATACTAATTCAATACTAAAATGTGCCATGTAATAATATTAAAATCGTTATATAGATGTACTTACAAAACTTCTTATCGGTCATGTAATCCATAAAATTGTATTGCTGTTCAAAGATAAGCAGCGTTTTCACTCAGAAATCAACTCAGTTATAATAAAAACTTTGTAGAAGCAGACGTGGCTGGAGGATTTACCTCCGGGACCACAAGGTGTCACAAGGTGTCTCAAGGTGTCACAAGGTGTCACAAGGTGTCTCAAGGTGTCAAGAGGACACAGCTCCACGAGGAGCTACGCCCTAATGGCAAGGGACAATTTACTATGTATTAAATCTTGCTAACGTAAATCTCTAAACAGCATCCTTACTCGCCTAGACAAATAGCATTTCATCAATAAAAACATGAAGGTTATAACATGGATCTAACACGAGGCTAGCAAAACATGAAGGTTATAATATGGATCTAACACGAGGCTAGCAAAACATGATAGTTATAATATGGATCTAACACGAGGCTAGCAAAAGATGAAGGTTATAATATGGATCTAACACGAGGCTAGCAAAAGATGAAGGTTATAATATGGATCTAACACGAGGCTAGCAAAAGATGGGGGTTATAATATGGATCTAACACGAGGCTAGCAAAAGATGGGGGTTATAATATGGATCTAACACGAGGCTAGCAAAAGATGGGGGTTATAATATGGATCTAACACGAGGCTAGCAAAACATGAAGGTTATAACATGGATCTAACACGAGGCTAGCAAAACATGAAGGTTATAATATGAATCTAACACGAGGCTAGCAAAACATGAAGGTTATAATATGAATCTAACACGAGGCTAGCAAAAGATGAAGGTTATAATATGGATCTAACACGAGGCTAGCAAAAGATGAAGGTTATAACAAGGCCCCAGGGTCCTGGGTACAATGACAGCGCCCCCAATTAACCGATTGACTACCGGGTTACGTAGCAGTCCTTAAGTGGACATATCCTGTAGCAGCCAATTGGGTACAGTCCATTACACTACTTTGGCTGGTGATTATTGTGGAAGATTAGTAGATTAGTGGTAATATGTTTTAAACTAATTACAACACTATAAATCTATTACATTTATTGAGGACGTTACAGAAGGAATTGATTTAATGTAGTTGGAGGAGTCCTAACTCTCCTCACGTCCGAAAATGGCGTTTCTCTTGTATCAAATATAATATAAGTACGAAAAACGATATGAGGAACGCTTATGATTTTGTCTCTCAGAGTAAACAAAAAGTAATTCAAAAAGTAAATCCTTGCAAGACTATTGAAACACTATGTATAGTAGCTCAGGTTGTACCAATCGGTAATTCTCCTTGCAAGGTTTCATCCCTTTTGGAACCTTGAAACTAGACGTCCGGAATGTCTAAAAGTAACTCAAATTCCAGATTGAGTTGAAGCAGAAGTACAAGTTCAGGATATTTCTAGATGAGAGCTACAGTTTTATTATTATTTACAGATTGAGTTGAAGCAGCAGTACAAGTTCAGGATATTTCTAGATGAGAGCTACAGTTTTATTATTATTTACAGATTGAGTTGAAGCAGAAGTACAAGTTCAGGATATTTCTAGATGAGAGCTACAGTTTTATTATTATTTACAGATTGAGTTGAAGCAGAAGTACAAGTTCAGGATATTTCTAGATGAGAGCTACAGTTTTATTATTATTTACAGATTGAGTTGAAGCAGAAGTACAAGTTCAGGATATTTCTAGATGAGAGCTACAGTTTTATTATTATTTACAGATTGAGTTGAAGCAGAAGTACAAGTTCAGGATATTTCTAGATGAGAGCTACAGTTTTATTATTATTTACAGATTGAGTTGAAGCAGAAGTACAAGTTCAGGATATTTCTAGATGAGAGCTACAGTTTTGGGGTGCTCGGCGAGAACGGACGTGGATTAACTGAATTTTACAATGTTGACGTGAGTCCAGTTCCCGTTTTTTGGATTTTTAAATCTAGATCGTTAATTTATAATTAAAAGACAGGCGACAGCACACATTACGATTTAGTTAACTGCTTCATTTCTCTGTTATATCCACACATTTTGCTGACTACCGTGCCTATAATTAATCATCTCCTCAGCGAAGGAATGTAGACATGATAGTCGGCTCAATGGAATTCTCTCTTGGATCAGTCGGAGGTTTCGCTTGTGGCTCCTCCTTTGTTATCAGACATCAACGTTTAGCTGGACAAGGATACGTCTTCTCGGCCTCTCTGCCTCCCCTTCACGCCAGTATGGTCCTCAAGGCCATGGACTTCTTCAACAAAGGTAGGGTTAGCTTCACGCCAGTATGGTCCTCAAGGCCATGGACTTCTTCAACAAAGGTAGGGATTGCTTCACGCCAGTATGGTCCTCAGGGCCATGGACTTCTTCAACAAAGGTAGGGTTAGCTTTATGGGCGAAGATTTCTTCTACAAACATGTCCGACTAATGCCAAATCAAATTTGGGTTTGATAAATGTGAGATTAAGTTTCCCGTATTCAGGTTTTATTGATCCTTTATTCAATTGTTTAACTTTATTTCAGATCTATTCTCCAAGCTGATCGAAAACTGCAAATTTGCCCATCAAGCTCTTGAGACGATTGATACAATCACTGTTGCAGGAGATCCTTTATCACCTATGAAACACATCAGATTGATAGATAATAACAGCGAAGAAGCACTAAGAGAAATCTGCACCATGGTAAATGTCTCCGGACAATTACATATCACTTTTTGCCTTCTTATGCATGGCCGTGTAGCTCAGTTGGCTAGAGCGTCGTGCTAATAACGCGAATGTCCAGGGTTCGAGCCCCTGCTCGGCCAGCCTTGTCTTTTGCTTTTTGTGATCTGCAGTTGAAATATTTTTATCATTTTTATGGCAGTCTTTGAGTAGGTAAGCCCCGAATGCATCATCTTTGCCAATGATTCCACAATTGATCATCAAGCTATTTACTTAATTAATCGTTATTCATTCTTATCTATTTTATCTCAAACCTCAGGCAAGAGAAAATAATTTGGCACTCACTGTGGCCAGCTATAACTCGACTGAGTTATTTAAAAAAGAACCAAGGTAAACTAATTTATTCTGCTTCGATATCAAAAATAAAACATTTTATTCTAAGTCTCAATTACTTATAATGGCTAATATTATACAGTGTCCAACTATGAGCTGTGAATCAGCTGCTACAATTGATGTAGAGATAACTGTAGGATGTACTGGCAGACATGTTGTCAACAAGTTACAACTGTTTTTACACACTGTAGTGAATTGTTTATGTAATAGTTCTGCCATATTACGTGTCCAAACAAACACATTACCTCTTCCCGCTCTCCCAGTGGCGACTCCTTTTGTTGACCTTTCCGTAGTTTGTTTCTCTTTTTTAGAAATAATCTTACCATCCTCTACCGTTTTTGCACTAATTGAAGCCTTTTTATTTTCAAATAGTCTGAAAACCATTCAGCATTCACGCCAGTCCATTGTCACCCCATTTACGCGTTTTTGTACTAAAATAGAGACTCTACTATTTTGGAACGCGCTCAAGTAATTTTGTTTGACTTCAAACACTTCCCCCACGAGAGTTTCTGTCGTCGTAGTTGTAGAAAATAGAAGAATAAAGCAGCGTGCAGGAAGTAACAGAAGTTCCTAATTTATTGATTGATATCTAATGCTAACTGCTAATCTGCGCTATTCGCCACTGCTCCCCTGTGTACGAAATTTTGGAGCCCAGAAAATCTGGGGTACAGAAAATCAGGGTTACAGAAATCTGGGGTACAGAACTCTGTGGTATAGAAATCTGGGGTACAGAACTCTGTGGTACGAACCACGACGTCATGGGGCATGAAAGTATTGTAATATCTACAAAATAATTCCTACCTCCCCCTCCTTCTCGTAGCAGGATCTTCTGAATCGACAATTGAACAGAAATTGGAAAATATGATTTTTCATTGTAAAGCTTTCTAAGTTCTAACACTTCTTTTTTCAGTATCCGGCTTACAGTGAACACCGAGCTAACGGAAGATGAGATCACCTCATCTATCAAGAGCATAGCTGACATAGTAGAGCTGTACATTTCCCGTGACATTTCACAGGAATCAGCACGTTGATATTGTTGAACTTCTCGCTCATTCAGTTTTGTTTGCCCATGATCAAAGTGGCCCCTTTCATATGTTTAAACTGGATGAGGTGTTTATAAGTGATTGATTGAATAGTGAATGGTTTGTATTTTATTTTATTGTGTTAAAGTTTTCAGAGTGTTTATGAGTAACGAGTATGATTAGTAAACATGCGATTAAGGTGTCTTTGTAGGAGGGGAGCGATGCGCATTGCTCTCGCGCGCTTGTTGTACATTGTACAGTGTAAAATGTACAGTGTATAGTGTACATTGTACATTGTACAGTGTAAAATGTACAGTGTATAGTGTACATTGTACAGTGTAACATGTATAGTGTACATTTTACATTGTACAGTGTACAGTGTAACATGTACATTGTACAGTGAAAAATGTACAGTGTACATGTGCGAGTATTAAAATAACCTATAACTGAGCGCTATAACAATGTTAGGAGTCCACTGAGTACAGTCTAATGATTAATATACATATAACCAAAATAGTGGTTATTGTAATTGTTTGTGTATTGGTTATGATCTACTATGGAGTATAAATGAATTTGTATGAACATTTTAAGTCAAGTTCAATTATTCGAACACAAAGTTTGGGTCATATCAAGGTATAGTATATAATGTGCATTGTTGAGCATTTATGACGTTGCATCTTTGACGTATCTTTCCGATATGTTATCATGTTATCAAGGTAACCAGGGTAACCACATGTTTCAGCTCTGTTTCGATAAGTATGGAATGTGGAACAGGACAATGCAAAACAAATTAAACCTCTTTGAACTCCGAGATTACAGAATTTACTTTGGGCATTTTACACTTACTATTACTCCAGAAAAAGATTGGTGGTTTAAGATGATATTTTGTTTGTATGTTTGATGTAAATTATGAATTATGATGCTGAAATTAGAATAGGATAGAAGTTTTTATTGAAATTTACCTTATATAGATGAATCAAAAATCTATAATGCATTTGTTTTTGTACAGCCATAACTATGGTAACTAACTAGTGGTAACTATGGTAACTATAATGCATTTGTTTTTGTACAGCCATAACTATGGTAACTAACTAGTGGTAACTATGGTAACTATAATGCATTTGTTTTTGTACAGCCATAACGATTATAGGGTGATTTTTATAACAGAAGTTTAAGTGTATGTTTCATGTGATTTGTTGATAAACTTATATCAAATACCATATTAGATTTAATCGTTCGTTTTATTTCTGACATTTCATGCATGAAATTACCGAACGGGGGGGTACCAATGGCATAAAATGGCATAAATGGCATACGTTTTATGGCATAAATGGAAATTTTTATTGGCCAATTCTCCATTTATGCCATGAATTTAGGTCTTCATATTTGACTTTAAATTCGCAAATTATTATTAGTACTTGAATAAGAGACATGTTTCATGCTTTATAACGCTTGGAATGATCGTTAAAGATTCATATGACAAATAAAGAAACTAAAAATGTATTATATCAAAAATGGCATAAATGGCATACGTTTTATGGCATAAATGGAAATTTTTATTGGCCAATTCTCCATTATGCCATTTATGCCATTGGTACCCCCCCTACCGAACACATTGGACACCATTGATGTGACAAACCGGTCAGATTGGAGAATCTAACTTTCATTATCGATATCTTACTATATATAAAGCGAGACGATATATATGGTTCCGTGCCATTTTACTGACACCACGGCATCAACTTTAACGCGACTTTCCGCAAAAACCGTAAAAGATATACAACTGAAACTTTTTTGATTGGGTCAAATGCTTTAATGGCCTCCAAATCAGCATGAAAAAATAAAAAATTGGCCAAGAAATAGGAGTTTTAGAGCCCAAAATTTGGACCCCCAAGTGGTGTCAAAAACGCGAATTAAATAGGTAATAATTATTTTAGTCTCTTGAGTCTTGACACCATTTTAGGGTTATACGGGTTCCTGCTAGTTAAGTGGAACGTATTCACACAAAGGTACCCATAATTCCTCATGGCACAGTTCCTAAAACCAAATCAAGATGCCGGAAACTGCACCACCATGGACAATGGACACAACAACAACAACAACAATGGCGAACCTAGCAAGCTAGGATCGAGGGCCCGATCTCCTTTTCTTTGCGGTGCGGCCACGGTCCTTTCGGTACAGATATCCCTGCAGCATAGTCGGGACGCAACCCCAGGCATATGCATTATGCACTCGTGTTATTTTCGCAGCTCCAATGAGAGCCACTACCATTCACACCATGGTTTGGTGAGTGACGGATTCCCATCAATTTTGAAATCTTGGCCCAACTGGGATTCGAACTCGCAACGTCAGGGGCCAGCAGACAAACAGATTAACCAACTAAGCCACTGTGGACACAACCCGGCCTAAATGTGCTCCCGCGTTCCGTGAAGCTCTGAGGACCAGTCTGGCCATTACGTAAACTTCCCAGGTAGAGGAATAACACTGCCATTATCAGCCAATAAACACGTGCCCTGTCCTAGCTGGCAGCTTGTCCGGTCTCTGGACCTGTAGCGTGAAGGTTGGTCACGTGACTTTTAGCGTGAAGACTGATGTCACGTGGTATCTCAGAGTTGCAAGTATGATAAATTGATGCCAACACTGCGGTAGTGTATGTGGTGTTGGTTTGTGTCCGTAGTGTTTAGGTTACCCTGGACACGTGGTTACCCTGGTTACCCTGGTTACTCTGGTTACCCTGGTAACCCTGGACACGTGGTTACCCTGGTTACCCTGGTAACCCTGGACACGTGGTTACCCTGGTTACCCTGGTAACCCTGGACACGTGGTTACCCTGATAACCCTGGTTACTCTGGTTACCCTGGACACCTGGTTACCCTGGACACGTGGTTACCCTGGTTACCCTGGACACGTGGTTACCCTGGTTACTCTGGTTACCCTGGACACGTGGTTACCCTGGTTACCCTGGACACGTGGTTACCCTGGTTACCCTGGTTACCCTGGACACGTGGTTACACTGGACACGTGGTTACCCTGGTTACCCTGGACACGTGGTTACCCTGGTTACCCTGGTTACCCTGGACACGTGGTTACACTGGACACGTGGTTACCCTGGTTACCCTGGACACGTGGTTACCCTGGTAACCCTGGTTACTCTGGTTACCCTGGACACCTGGTTACCCTGGACACGTGGTTACCCTGGTTACCCTGGACACGTGGTTACCCTGGTTACCCTGGTTACCCTGGACACGTGGTTACCCTGGACACGTGGTTACCCTGGTTACCCTGGACACGTGGTTACCCTGGTTACCCTGGACACGTGGTTATTCTGGACACGTGGTTACCCTGGTAACACTGGACACTTGGTTATTCTGGACACGTGGTTACCCTGGTAACACTGGACACTTGGTTACCCTGGTTACCCTGGTTACCCTGGACACGTGGATCTTGTTCCTAGTTAAAGAGAATCTGGACAGGGAGTTAAATTGTTGTAAACGTTTTATATTTTTAGGAGTTCAGTGTATCGTCGTGCTATTTTGTTGTTCTGCAGAAGTTATTTTAGTATTACTATGCATTGCTAAACTCAACATAATGGTTGCTATTTTGTAACTCTGTTGACCAGTTTGGGTTAGCATCATCTAAATACGATGGTATTTATAATTCCTCCCTTCTGTTACAAATAGTCTCACAAATTATCAAATTATCAAATTACCAAGTTATCATTTAAATGGTATTTCTATCCTCTCTGTTCTCTCAACCATGCTAAACTATAGGAATACTGATTTACTAGTTACCTGTAGTTGCACTATAGGAATACTGATTTACTAGTTACCTGTAGTTGCACTATAGGAATACTGATTTACTAGTTACCTGTAGTTGCACCTCACACGTGACCTCGCCCGTTATAGAGCTACACTATTTTCAAGCAATGAAAGCACCACATAGCTTCTTATCATCAAGCTCAATACTTATGACCTGAACTGCCCATGAACAGATGAAAAGTAATGGACGAGACGCTCATTACATATGTAATACAAATCTTAAAATGTGAAATCACCGAATATAATTCATATCCAAGGCTCGACTCTTAATTGTGTTTAGGGCGGATCGTGCTTTGAAGTATGTTACCGCGATCCTCGGCCCTTTATTTTGTCTTGGATACATTGCTATGGATTGCTAGCTAAACTCTGTCTCTGGTTACGGTGTTAGTATTTCTTGCTTGTTTATATATAGCATGTTTTGGTTGAGTAGTTCTAACCATTGTTTCGGCTGTGTTATAGCATGTTTTGGTTGAGTAGTTCTAACCATTGTTTCGGCTGTGAAAGTTGCTTCCAGTTGGTACGTGTTTTTGGAGCTTGTGCTTTTTATAATTTTTAAGCGAAGAGGAGGAAGTTTATCTTGGTTTACCGTTATATATTTAGTAACACTTCAGCTGTTCCAATATGAAGGACAACTAATACCGACTCAATCTTGGGATGAGCTGATGCACTCAGTTTTGAAGAGAAATTTATTGACATGACGAGTCAGATCATGTCACTGGTTGGGAACCTGTTAGTGTGGGAACTGGCGGGTACAATTGTTGGCCATGGCAGCACTATACCAAGACCAGTCTCATATCTATTTTCCTTCAAACTGTAACGAATAAGAAGCCCCCCCCCCCCCCCCCCCCCAATAAGAAGTCTCATATATAATAGAGATGGCATTAACCTGATTGTATAGCTGAATATGGGGAAAGAATTAGAATAATGCTAGTCGGTTCAGTAATTTTATCAGGCACAAGTATTGAAGAGTTTTCAGATATTTTAAGTCATATCTAATATCTATCGATATCCACGTAACGTGAATTTGAGCATTGCTGCAGCTGTTTAACATTCATCTCGATTATACTCAGTATTTCTGTTAAAACCTTTAGTTGAGCTTCCTCGTAGTTAAGACCTAAACTCTTTTAGTTAAGCTTGTTTACAGTTAAGTTAAGCCATTACATTCTAACTTCCAACTTTCCTGCCACTAATCATGCCTCTAGTAATTTCTTCTGGTAAACTTGGACCTCCCCTGAAATTTGGCATAACTGATACCATCTTAACTCTGTAGTCATATTTCCTGAAAAGCTCGTGCTTTTCAGGAAGTATAACTACATAATTTCAAGACCGATCATTACCTTACCTATATATTATCTAACCTTAAAGTGGGGAGAGGGAGAGGGGGAGGGAGGGGGACCTTTAATACCCCCCTTAATTAATTAGCCCCCTTTAATTAGTCCCCTAAGATTATGATTTGTTTCCGATCCTTCTGCTTATAATAATTCTATGATAACCTATATACGATAAGTATGGTTACCCAACCATTAGCCATTTCTACTTATAATTGCAACTCTGTAGTGAGGCTTCCTGAAAAACACAGAATGTCAAGACCTATTATATATTACCTAACCTTTAATTACTAATTAGTTCAGTTAGTTGAGTTACTACATATTTTTAAAGAACGACAGTTTTATAGCTATTTCAATATATTTCATATATCATAATATATATACTTCAGTTTCCTTGCTATTATATTAAGAGGCTTGTATAGTTATAGGGAGGGAGGGAAAGGGAGGAAGGGGGAGAGGGGGGAGGGTGGGAGAGGGGAGGAGAGGGGAGAGAAAAGGGGAGAGGAGAGGGGAGAGGGAGTGAAAGAGGGGAGAGGAAGAGGGGGGAGGGGGAAGAGGGGAGAGGGGAGGGGAGGGGAGGGGAGGGGAGGGGAGGGGAGGGGAGGGGAGGGGAGGGGAGGGGAGGGGAGGGGAGGGGAGGGGAGGGGAGGGGAGGGGAGGGGAGGGGAGGGGAGGGGAGGGGAGGGGAGGGGAGGGGAGGGGAGGGGAGGGGAGGGGAGGGGAGGGGAGGGGAGGGGAGGGGAGGGGAGGGGAGGGGAGGGGAGGGGAGGGGAGGGGCCAATAAAAATATCAGACAAACTATCTATTCGTTAGTTTAAAATGATGGTCATTTAATCGTATTCGTAGAAAAGATTTGCAAATTTTGCTCAGACACTCAAACACTTACACGTGAGGAGAAACTCATAGGTCAATTATCCATTATTAATTCACGCATGATCTGACAATGATATGCACAGTGTTGCTGCGAGATCATTCCGGAAAGTTTAACCACTTATCAAATTTAAAAACTTAATCGGCAATATTGTAAATTTTATTACACGATTTTGTCCTCCAAGACAGATCCATTTTAATTTCTCGCCCGTTTCTTACGATCAAATTAGTAAATTCGGATTGTGCGGTTAATAAATGGTCACGAATAATAATAATAATTTAAAAGTTTGCATGGTAACGTAAACTGGTTATTGTGAACGGCATATTGATGTGATAGGAAAGAGTTGTATCAGACCACTTAGTTTCTTGCTGGCACCTTTTAAAATTTCAACAAACTCTCTGATTTGATAAGTAGCGACCAAAGTCTGAGCTACGTACAGTTTGAAAACGTTGTTCATTTATTTAAAAACCGCTTTTGTTACATTAATAATGATTTTTATGCTGATACGGGCATTTTAAACGGCATTTGTTTTAATTTTGCTTGCATTTTGTGGGAAGTTTATGGAAATCAATTGCACGTGTGCCTGATCCATCCTTGTCTCGCGACTGTCTCGCGACTGTCACATAACATTATAATTAAATCGCAGATTTGTGTCTGGTATGTTTATATAGTGCATTCTATTTCTATCATCTCGTGCGGCTCTTTTATTGACCTTCACGATATTCATCTTTACTTACTTAGTTACTACATCTTTGGAGTGCTCAGTGCATCATATTCATCTGATTTTAACTCTGGAAAATCAACTTGTTCGAAAATAGCCATAGAGCGCCATTTTAACCACAAGATCGGTTCTTGTTATAAGTAATCTTCACCACATTGATATAGGCATGCTTTTTTAGACGATTCACGATTGAATGTCCGGCCTAAAACACTCATGTTGTGGCTTAAAAGTCTTTAAAGTTTTACCCCAAGGGCTGAATCTCTTTAGTGTTTATAATAAGCACTTATTATATTTTTAACTTTTTTTTCAAACACTTATTAGGATTGTGTTTTGTTTTGATAAAGGAAAATTGGTAGACTTACATTTGCAGTGAAGGGATTATGAGTTCGTTCGTGGGCGCCTACAATTGTTCCTAATTGTTCCTAATTATAGGCTCTGTATGCAATTGACGACAGATATTTTCAATAATTGGTTACCGAAATTGGTAAATCGATCCATCTTGACTGTAATCATGTGTCTTTAAACTGAATTTCTGTAAGTCTTAAACCAACTTAAGCCGAAGTTAAAATTAGCCGACGTTGGCTACTTCTTGGTTACAGTTAGTATTTTGGAATTATATAGTAGATGATCATAATTTTGATCTTTAAGTTAAGAAATTTGTCAGTTTGCCACCCTGATCAGTGATGCTATTATAATTTGAAGCAGCTGCATTTCTAAATACTGGATAATTGATCGTCTCATATTTCTATATTTTTTGATCGCCGATCTTCAAGATTCCTTTCTATGCAATGAGAGCAATTTTGAGTGCATAACTACCCCACGAGTTAAAATTTTGTCATGAATTATGAATCATCACATTTGATGTCGTGTCACATTCTGATCATTGATGTTTCAACAGTTTTTCTTGAAGATGATAACAGCAACTTTTATTAATTCACAAAATTCATCCAACTTTGTTCGATACTAATTTTACTCATATTGCAGCTAGATTCAATTCATATTTTACATTCCGATAACTTTTCCATCGAATAACTAAGTCAAAACATGAATTATATTTTGCCAAGCATCGTCAGCAAATCGGCCAATAGAAAAGAGGACGACTAGACTACTTTTTAAATTTTAACATTTCGGCCCGCTTTACGGATTTTACAGATACGTTATCGTTTATTTTTCTTGTGCAATTTCGTTTGTAAATTAATTAATACATTTTGTTATCATTTTACTACATGCTCTATTTTTACTTGATGTAAAAATGATATTAAATTGATTGTTTCAGCAAGCTAATGGGCAGTTGCTATGGGAACAGTCGTATCGTATCCTGTAAAGAACAGTGACATCGCAACAGCTGCTAGGCTTGCTTTAAAGGTAGCCGATAACCCGCCTCCCCGGACTTCAATCGGGGTCATAAGAATAGAGGTAATTAATTAATTAATTAATTAATTACCCTAATTATTAATTAATTACCTCAATTAAAATATTTCTAGAATTTCAGAGGAGACAGAAATGCTGGAATTTCGGTATTTTTAAATTCCAGAGACGGACCCCGTATCATGTTTCTATTTCTGACCAAATATTCGTTTAAGCGGTAACTTAACGACCTGAAGAAACAGTGACAATAGCTTATAATATGTTGTACTGTTTTTGTAGATCAGATTCTACAGTCAATAAGAACCAAAGACCCTTTGAAATCGGCCCAATAACACTGCTTGTCGGATAATAGCGCTTTGAAAATCCTTTGTTAGCCGCCGCTTGTCTTGTTAAGACTCAGTAGTATTACACCATGTAGCAACTAACAGTATAGTATCATCACGGTGTGCTTCGGTTTAGTTTGATAATTGTCCGCTGAAATTCTTTCTTATCAGCTTGTCAGTTTTCTTGTCAGTTTTTTATGGTATTTGTAAACATTTATTCCTACTTATTAACTGGGCATAGGCTACAAATTTTATTGTTGATTTGTCATTTATTATCCTTTAATTTTGATAATCAAAGCCTTTAAAAAACTGCTGAGTGTATTTTCTTTGTTATATTGGAGCTTGTTGACTGATAGTCGCTATTCAATGGTGTATAAGTTATATTTTATAATTCGAGACGTTTCTGTGGAGAAAATGACAAACATTCTATTTATTTCGATTATCCAACTTTACGATTAGAAAGGAGGCGAAGAGATTTCATGGTAGTAGCTCGTCACAGATATATCACAAAGTTCCTGACTTGGATCCGTATCCTCAGCATTGTAACACCATCAGGGACAAAAGGATTTCGCGATTATTTTGGCCAAAAATCGCGATACCGCGATTTTTAACAGACTATACATTAAACTATACATAAAATTTGTCGCAAATAATGGGAAAAATCGCGATTCCGTACACGACGCGATTTCCTTTTGTCCCTGAACACCATGAACCTAACAGTAACCTGACTTTTGCCTCTATTCGTATCACTTGTACCTTTCCAGTACTTCATTTTCGGACTTCAGTGGGGTTTTTAGAAAGCTTATCACAAGTCAAGAAGAGGGGGAGTTAGTTGTAAGCTCCCCATTCACAGCCTTCAGTTGCTCTCCACGATACAGGGAGCCCCTCTTCCCCCCACCCCCCCCCCCCCCCCCCCCCCCCCCCCCGTATCCAGCACGAAAAAAATATGAGCCTGTATGTAAATGGTTCTATATGAATATCGGTAGTGCATTGATTAATATATAGTCACTAGTTTGAAATATGGGGTAAATGGACTGTAAATACATTAACGTACGTTTCTTTGAATAGTGATACAATTAAAATACGCAGACAATCATTATTTTCGAGTTAAAATAACAAGTATAAATAGTATTTTTATAAATATCAAATGAATTCTGCACAGTAAGAATTATAAATTAATTTATAAATTCATTATCCATCTGACATACCGACAAATTATTGAAATCCTTGAGGAATTTGACTTCGAGTTAAAAGTACAGAAACATTCTGTTATTTCACAAGGCTTCCAGTTCATGAAATTATCATGAATCGAATTATTGAATCATTACGCTGTAAATACATATATCATATTTCAATTTGGATCGAATACATCTTTGATCTTGTGCATGCAATAAATATCAAACATTACTTAACATAAAATTAATTTAATAACTATCTCATTTTATCACAGACACAGCGGGTCAACAGACACAGTGGTCAATATATTCGTACTCGTTTGCGACACTTTAACAGCCATAACCTACCGTCAATCAATAATAAGATCGAATAAAAGATCTTTAAAACTTATCACCTCCAAATTACTCAGCCGGAGCGTACACTGCTTATCAGACTGTTAAATAAGGTTGGTGTTCGTCAATGCATTCACGCGAGTCTCGCATTGTGTGATAGGACACGACTTAACAAGAATTTCTTCACTGACCAGTTCAAATATCGTATGCACTAAAGATCTCAACGGAGCTTTAAATCGAATCAGTGTGTCTTTTAGATTTACGGCTATACATTTCGGTTCCCTCTGTGCTGTTTGTTTTCTGTGGCTTATAGTTCGAGTGTTATGAGCGGGTTTCGTCCTCAAAGGTCGAATGGTTCCTACGGGCCTCCAGTTTTTAACGGGGGTAAAATCCAGCATTTTCATGCTGGCCGGTCTCGAACACACCCTGCTAATAAATTCTTTATCACGGAGTTCATCGATATGGATAACAGGAAAAAAGCTCTTCATCTTCCCAGGGTTGGTACATTGAGCATTCTGAATAGTAGAGAATCATTTAAAATGTTCGAAATTACGCTCAACCTGACTCAACACAGCTTGAAATTTATCCAAAAAAAGCAACGAACACATCATTTTTTTCAGAAATATATAAGAGATCATTCGCGTTCGTCATATCTAAAAGTAAATATAAGCTGATTAAATAATGAACAAATATATGAGTTTTTGCTGGTTGCATTCAAATTGAATGACGATGGAATATTTTTAACACAGTTCGTTTTTGAGCTCTGTATTGATCTCAGTGATCTGCATGGTAACTTTTATGCTTGCGATCGACTCAACTTTATTCTACAATTTACGTATCAGTATACTCGAAGAGTCGGTTTGCCGAGTTAAAACTGATCAAAGATATCACGTTTGCTGTTAAGTTGATGTGGCCCATTTTACTGCTTTGGCACATTTCTAACTAAAAGATTCAGTTACAATCTAAGCTTATAGTATTGTCATAGACAAAGTCGATCCGCGTGAAACACGTGTCGAGATATCATTAGATATTATCACATATTGCATATCATGTGGCGCATTGTTATACAATGTTGTAAAGGTTGTGACCACGTAACTTGCAAAAATAGCCGATCCAGATTGGACATCTTAAGAGCATTGTTAATATTGTCGATTTTTCGTTGTCGTTTGTAACGAAATCTGTTGAGCTGAGGAATTCAATATAGCTTCGATGATTTTGATAAATTGTATGCTTATATTTGACATGGCCAAATAATTTTAAGAATGTGCAACGGGAATGATGAACCCGTGTGAAGAGTAATTAATTGCTGTTTGGAATATCACGTTAGAATATTTTCATCGTTTTGACGAATTTAATGATGCCAAAAATTAGCACAGATGGGCGTTGATCGTTAGGTATTGACCTCTCATCACATTTAAAATCATTAAAGCTAGCTATTTATGATTACTATTAGCACTAGTCACAGGGTACTTTAATCAATATGGTAAATGTTGAGGGGTCAGAGAAATCAACAGATTGTGTGTCTGGTCGAAGCAAGATTATGAAGCAGGAAAAACAAAGGTTATTTTTAAATGTTCTTCGAAAAGGTTTTGATACTCATCCCTGTTATCACTTAAATATCCACCGAAAAACTTTGGGTTGTGATTAGATATGGTGAGCTGTTATACCATCAATTATTTATTTAAGAGTCATTTGATTCGAAGGTAGATGGTAGAGCTATACTTATATTCAATTACCATTAAATTTACTAAATTTTTTGCCATGAAAACTTAGGCCTAATTAAACTTACTTGTTTTCGAATATAACCACCAAATGATGCCGCCAATATCTCGATCTCATTTCGAATTATTATTATTTCGAATCGGTTAAATGAGTAAAACTGTTTTTGGTATCATCGTAAGCTCAACTCTAGTAATTTCTCTTTACAGGATTTTCTATCTGCTGCAGAATTAGAAGATCGAAAATTAGCGAAAAGAAAAGCAGCGGTGACAGCGGGAGATGAACCTAAACACAAATCCAAGTATGCATATTTTATAACTATAATACGTAGAAGAAACGAAATATTTATAAAGGAGTATGGCTCATGTTAATTCGAAAGCACAATAAAGTGTTTGTTAAAGTGCCGTTTTTATGTTGATTCAGAGCTACTATTTTAGCATCTTAAATCTTGATTTTCATAAAACAGCAAGAAAATCGAACTTATTTAAATTTAACCAATAAAACTATGTTGTATGAATTTAATTATCTTGTTTGCTTCATTCATACATCCATACATTTGTCGTGCGTTACCTAACCATCGATATGTTTAATTTGTAGTTATAGTTTCGTAGTAGAAAAAACCTAGAATTAAATTAAAAAATCTCTTATAATAATCGTTTGTTTGCATAGATCTCGTTTATGTCACCCGATGAGCGTATGGGACTTGCTCGGGACTTGCAGTCATACTCATAGAGCAGATTTTTCTGCCCCGTTTCCATCAACCAGTCAGGAAAGTTTACTATCCTTTGCCATACCCCACACGCATTTCAGTCAATCAGAACTAGAATCTGTACCTAACAATAACCAAGTGCTGCATTCACCACATTCACTCGCCATACCAAAGACAAAACATCAAATAGTAAGTTACTAATTCCTATTATAGAAGTTCAAATTCAAATTTTTAGTCACAGGGACGGAACGGCCGAGGTCTCGTGGGGCACTGAGCATATCTTTATCTACAACGACACTGTGGCAGCTTGGACAAAGCTTGAACAGTATGCAGATACAGAAAGTCAGATTTGCGAACCTTACATAGGACGGGTAATACTAATAAGGAAGTAAGACTTGAGAGGAGCCAACATTATATATTGATTAAGATACAATTAATTGAAGCACATGGTCATTTACATTTATATAGCTTTGAAGTTCAATTTTATCAGATTCAATTTCAGGATGGAAAAACTCCCTGTACGAGAAAAATTAAAAAGACCACCATTGTCGCTAAAAAGGTACTTAAACTTAAAGAAGATGCCATCTTTCAGACAATTTCTAAGAAACGTGAAGATCTTATCCACACTACATAGTTTACCTGAGTGTACTAGCAAGAACTCTGGATCAGTTTATAAATTTTGTCAACGTTTTGCTTTCAATAGCTACATATATTAGCCAATTAGATATAATTTTAAATCAATTCGTTATTAACAGTTTTATACTCAAGGAGTCTGATAGAAAACTTGTAGACGCCTGGCTCAGAGCAAAGACCCCTCGCCCCAACACAGCTCAAAGTGACGCATGCCCATCGTGGGATGAAACTACTGACCACAATCATGGTGTGAGTTGTTCAAGTCATCAAACTAGGCCCTAGGGTCGTTTTGTAGTTTATCATTTGTACATTTTATGCTATCTCTCCAGGATTCTGTTAGGTTGGGATAAATATTTTTTGTCTGTTTTGCAGGATGTCGGTGAAGATGATACGGCGACCTGTTACCAATGTGGAGAGGGATTTTTAAGGCTCATTGAATGCAGAGTATGTGGAAAGTCGATACATACCCCAAAATGCGTTTTCAATGAGACGAATGGGGACTTAATCGTCACGGCAACTTCCCTCAGGTCTTTATTTCTAGATTGGCATCAGAGCTGAATTTCAATTGATTGATCAAGACTTTCTAGATAATTTCGAGAACTGATAACTTATCAGTCACTAGTCAAGTCAGTCACAAACAAAAACGACGTTTCATCTTATCAGATAAAATGAAACGTCGTCATTGTTTTTGACTGACTTGACTAGTGACTATAAACTGTATTTGAAGGAATTTCATAGGCTAAATTCTCAACTCAAACTTCATGATTTTTACCGGCAGGTGTTTTATGACAGACTTTGTGTGGTCGTGCCCAGATTGCGAAAATCTGCTCGGTCTCTTGACAGATGAAGAGATGATCGAACTAATGGAGAGTTTTGATGATCTCGATGTCGATTGCGGTAAGGTTTTACGCATGCATATTGTAAAAATATTAATGATTAAATCTGCATCGCTGACTTAGCCGATACTGCTTGATTCCCACACTCGTATTTGCTTGATTACAATACCCATTCTTCAATGAGTCTATTATAATGATGCATAGTAAATTGGTAAACAACAATCTAAAAATATTCCTAAGATATAAAATTATAATGGTCATGCTTTAAATATATGTGTACGGTTTTGTGGTCGCCATTGGTCAGTAAAATATCAACTTTTATACGTGATTTTATTGTACGAAAAGTTTGTGTAGTTGTTTTAAAAGTTGATAAAAACATGATACAACAGAACTGAAAATATATAATCTCAGATTCGAGAATATCATTGGACGACTTTTTGAAATATAAGCACAAAATCTTTAAAGACAAGTACAAAAGAGCTATGGATTTACATGAAGTTGAGGGATCGGTTGAAGAGGTGATTGCGGGTATAGAATTAAGACTTTAATTAGATCGACTGATTTTGTTGTGGTATATTCGTTTGAAACCTCACAGTCAAATTACACAACTAAAATCTGACCTGAGTTTCGCAATGAACCTCGACAATGTTATCTTGTGCTTAACCAAAACTCACCCACAGTTATGGTAACTAGTGGTAACTAGTGGTAACTATGTGCTTAACCAAAACTCACCCACAGTTATGGTAACTAGTGGTAACTAGTGGTAACTATGTGCTTAACCAAAACTCACCCACAGTTCCGACGACTTGACAAACCCAACACGGGAGAAGTCGATTGGTGGAGTTTTGTCGACAGTCGAATAGTTGAAAAACTTAGCGACAGACCCAAGGTGAACTATTTTTACCGTGCAATCCACCCAAATCACCAGTAGCTCGAACTATTTTCTATCTGAATGATTTTATGGTTTTCAGTGGAAAGATACCTACTCCACGTCACCTAAACCACTAAAAATACCTCAGTCAGAGCTAGTTGCATGCCTCACCCCGTTCGAGATATCGGAGGCTAAAATGTTCTTCCGATCATTCGATGCAGACAGTGACGGCAAGATAACTCTTCGGGAGGCTGAGAAAGCGTACGAACGCTGGTTTGCTAGCTTGTGGTCAAAAGTGCTTAAGTGAGTCCATCCCAAAACTCGTCTACGTCTGCCGATCATTCAATCTCATGGACAAAAGGATTTCGCGATTATTTTGGCCAAAAATTGCGATACCGCGAATTTTAACGACTATACATTAAACTATACATAAAATTTAACGCAAATAATGGGAAAAATCGCGATTCCGTACATGCCGCGATTTCCTTTTGTCCCTGTTCAATCTTGTTGCTATCATGGACAATAACATGAGTGGTATAGGTAGTTTAGAAACTACATTGGCCTAATATATCGCTCAAGAGTCAAAACATTATGGCACGCATTGTTTGATATTCGTCATGAAATATAAACGCTTTGTAATATATAATAATTCAGTTGCTCGGATTCGACGACTGGTCCAAAGAAAAATCCCGAGTTGACAAAAAGAGTCGGCGAGCATGTCAAAGTAAACGTAAAGATATTCATGGAAGCCGATGAAAAAAAGCACGGGTAATACGACTGTTTGAACTATCTTGAACAACGTTGAATGAGTTTATGCGAAGACAAGTCATTTGTTTCAATAATAACCACGCATTTTTATCTTTTTATGTTGATACAATAGCTGTGTAAAACTGATTACGGAGGGGGGATGGATAAAGACAAGACTTTATCACTTTTTTAAAACAAAAAGTGATAAAGTAATATGCAATGTGAACGACCCCTTATCAGATAGTCAGATGACTTTAATTTTATGGCACTATTTAAGATTGACCCTATTGCTTAGAATTGCTTTTTCAAAGAATAAAGAAAACATCTAAAAATGAACCCTTCAGGACTGTGAGCTGGTCTCAGTTTTTAAGAGACCAATCTATATACATCTTGGCAGCTAGGAGAAACGCCGCCAATCTCTACAAAATAAAACCAAAGCCCGAAGAGATGGAAATAATCGAAGCAGAAACTAACTACACGAAGATCGAGTAGTCGAGAATTTTTATTAAATTTGATTTGCAGTCATACATTGGGTCAGCGTCAGCCAATAACCATATATTATGTCAGAAGGACGCTTATACGCCAACAGGCCAACAGTAACACGGTTTGGAAATGAGAATTTTATTCAGAGACAAGAACGAACATGCGTCAAAATCATAATCTACGTTCTTAAGAATTATCTTGTTTATGAAAGACAAAATCTAATGCAGCATAGTTTTACCACACTGATTTTCTTACAACTTTGAAAGCTATTTCCCAAGTTAGCATCATACATTTCGACCTAGTTCACAACCTCTACCATGTCCGAGTCTACGTCCGTTCCATTACTTGCTGATGCTTGCTGTAATTTCCATAATGCGGTGAACCGCTTTAGATTTGAATATTATTGTTTTTTAACAGGTCAAGATTAATGTGACGAAGTATCAAATATTTTCTATTCATCTGGTTGAAGAGAATTTATTCGTTCCAAAAATTGATCTCAATATTTTAAATGCTGGTGGTTTAAGATGAATAATTTTTCTTTTGTTAACTTTAAGTTATTTGTGTGAGTATAAGACGTTTTAGATTTTAGTTGGTTTAGCTTAATTAAATTTTGTATTTATTGATACATGTGTAAATAACAAAAAATTGCTAGTCTGATAAGATTCGAAACTAAACTGTTCAACCTTGTAATCAAATGTTTTAAATGCAGTGTCTTTTAGTCTAAAAATCGACTTTTGTCCATAGTACAATAAGTAAATAACTAATAAAGTAGGTAATTAACCAGAACCTAAATTACCTAAATTACTCAAGTTTGATACTAATGTCATCGGCGTTGATCAGGATGTAGTCTTCCTGGTAAATGATCTCAGCCTCTCCAATAGACAGTAACCCGCTTGGTATATTTATCGGAATGCCGTCTTTCACTTCTTCTTCCAACAGCTTTGCCAGGCTTTCCTCTATCGCAGCATTTAAAAGATGCTCAATGACCTCCAACAATTCGTCGCCGTCGTCTAACTCCTTGAAGTCCTGACCATCTTCAGATTCAACATACAATTTCCCTGTCCAAACGTCAACATTCGCAGTTACTTGTGGCAGCAATAGGTATCGTCCATCTCTTTTAGCTAATTTGACGGTTCCTTTAAAATTAGCTTTGGATTCGAATTCCGTTCTCATCTCGACTTGTGGGGATTCATTGGACAAAATCATTCTTGCTCTGAGGTTGACTGTGGTAGAAACTCCGCTGCTAGTGATTTGAACCTCAGGTATTGAGGTACTGCTTATTTTCATATCAGTTACAGTAAAGGCAGCCAACTCCTGAACTTCGTCCGGAAGTTCCACATTAAACGTGCTTAAGTGTTGTCCACCACGAAACACATCAAACCTCCTCTTGCTGCCAAAACTGCCACTCTCCTTCAAACTGAACTTCATCAAATCAAAAAGATGCAAACTTTGGATTATTCTAGAGATCATATTCTCTGTTACTATAACAGAAACCCCGCTGTTTGAGCCTGGAACCACGTCACACCAGTCTTGGTTAACCTCTCTCTTTCTTCTGAGTTCTTCAACTTCTTCTATCTCGTCCACGTCAGCCGGAATGTTGATGAACGGTGGCGTCACTGTTTCGGAAGGCTTCGGTTGGCCGATCATTTCAATTGGCACTGGTGCGACAATGACAGCACATTCGTCCCCTCCTGTGATAAGAGAGGGATGGAAATCCAGCTTCAACTCTCCTCCCGATGTTAGATTCAGCGAGAGGTCCTTGTTAAACACAGTCTCTTCAAACTTTTGTAGAGCTTCATCGATAGCCTCGTTAGCTTCCTCGCAAGCTAATTCCTCCAAGAAACTCTCCACCTGGCCTGACAGATAGTGGTAACTATGGTAACTATGGTAACTAGTGGTAACTATGGTAACTAGTGGTAACTAGTGGTAACTATGGTAACTATTGGTAACTAGTGGTAACTAGTGGTTACTATGGTAACTATGTTAACTAGTGGTAACTAGTGGTAACTAGTGGTAACTAGTGGTAACTAGTGGTAACTATGGTAACTATGGTAACTAGTGGTAACTAGTGGTAACTAGTGGTAACTAGTAGTAACTAGTGGTAACTATGGTAACTAGTGGTAACTATGGTAACTAGTGGTTACTAGTGGTAACTAACCTGACAAGACCTGAGAAAGAACGTTGAGTAGCCAGCTGAGCCAAGAACCGCTGATCTTAATGTTAAGAGATCCTGCGTTTGCTTTACAGGTGTCCAGGCCACGGGAAAATCCAATTTGTCCGTTTGACTTGCGTCCGAGAATAACGCGGTTTTCCAGACTGAACTCGGTAGCGAGGATATCCACATGCCCTGCTAAAGAGAAAGTTTTAAACCATATCTTCTTCTCCACGCTCCAGCTTCCGGACGCTTCAATTGACCCGCCAATACTTGCGTCTACAACAAGCTGTCCAACAGGTCCATCGCTTCCATCGTGTTTAAGATTGATATTAGGACTGCGATTCAGTGAGCCTACGTTTATATCGTAGTCACACGCGTCCACACCACTACAGTCACTTCCACTGAGTGATTCTCCCTGAAGAATATGTTACTTTATTTCATAACCAGACGTATAGTGGATTGATAACAAAATTTACAACCGAAAGCGTATTATATTTATATTTTACAAAAATGATTATTTTGCCCAATGATTAACCCGAGACGCAGCAAAACTGTGACAAAGAACTCGTCTATTTATAGTGTTTATAATTACAATTAGTGTTATAAACGTTGAATATCTTACCTGCATTAGATCTGAAATCATTGTGGCTATCTCGTCTGCCAGATCCTGTAGAAACTGTTCAGATACTTTTCCAATTACCCCATGATCAAAAGGAGAGAATAGCTGATCACCTCGAGTCTTGCCAGCTACCAGCACCATCATTATCAGCAGATGTATGGACATCTGCATAACTCGCTGTAGATTTTCTTGTCCAAGTTCTATTAGAAAAATAACAAAGCTGCTGATGGAAATGGGGAAGAAAAACTTATATGGCACTCATTTTTTCAAAAACAAAAACCATGTTATTGTTATTTGTTTTGTTTTCGTGGCAACTGCATTGTGTTCGGATGTTTTTGTATGGTAGTAACATGTTCATGTTTATTGTTTAGTCTATTTCTTCAAACTTTCATTAAATATTGACAAGCGTGGGTAAAGTCTGTGTGAGCCGGACCGTGAACCAACACTGAACAGGATGTTATGTCCAGCTTTGTTAAGACATGACGGGGCCAAATATCGTGTGACCACCCCAGAAATCAAATACTTTACTGTGTACTAAGAATTGAGATGGAGTACTCCGCAAGCAATCCTCACAAGTTAGGATCTTTTAACTGTGGGTTGAAGTATTCATCGACATTTTGATTTACTAAATGTTTTGACAAAGAAAATGCGATAATTTTGGTTTAAACAGTAATGAAAAACTGTCAATGATCACTTTATTTCATATTTTATTTCATCCTCTAAAAACTCAAACATGTATATATTCTTCAGCTTTAAAATGATGTCTGCTACGTAGAATTTCTTTCGGACAATTAAGAAATACCTTTAATAGCTATATCTTGAAGTAAAGGGGGTATCCAAATTAACAATCGTTTATTTATAATCTCGAGAGTCAGTCCTACTCTTCTGGATATCAAACGTTAAGTAGAAAACTATTTACACAATATAAGTTAGATTTTTCGATAAATAAAAGGTTTTCTAGGTCACAAAATAATGGTAGAAAAGAAAAAATGGTTACGGATAACACAATAGATAAACGAAACAGAGTATAATAAACTAATCAAATCAATACCGGCAGCTTATGCTAAGTTTGACGGAAAAAAGTAAAAATTTAATTTAAATATGAATAATCGCAGAATACATAACGAATAACTTCAATGACAATTGTAATAGTATTCAAGCACAGCTTTCTAATCAATTATAAAAGTGCAGTAACCAATATCAAATTTACGATTTATAAAACCATTGACTGAGTCAGTAAACATTCAATGAGACATGAGTAAGATAGTATATGTTTATGAAGGAGCAAGGTATCAGTAGAGTAACTTGCGCTGTTTCATAACCACTTGCTTCCATTTAGCGATGAGCTTGAATTCTTCTCTGTGCATTTCGAACACTTTCTGAAAGGGAAAAGATTATTAGAATGTGCAATGTATTATATTGGACAAAGTTACAGGCAGTTTCCGGCATATTGTACACTAAAACAGGAAAAGACGTGTCCGTAGTTAGAGATCAGTATATTTACCAGACAATTGCAATATGTGAAAAAGGGAATACACATGTGGTTCTTAAACAATATGTGGGAAATACAATAAACATGCTGCGCGCGTAGGAAGCGCGCATAAATAAGCGCTAACGATAGAAGACTTTTTTACATTACAAAACTTGGCGCGTTCCTTTTAATACACACTTTCAAATAAGCCTTTAGACACGAATTTTTCCAATTACGATCATGCATTGCGATTACGATTAGGGCTATCTTTTCGCGGTCTGTAAACATACCATAAATTCCTCCTCTGACAAATAGTCCTCCAGTCTTGAGGGATCTACTCCCTCTGGCTTCGGTTCAACCTGAGCTCCTCCAACGTGTATTCTGTTCGTGTTAACATCTTGTAGGCTGTGTTAATAGATGTTCGGCGACCACCCGCACCCTTTTCAACAATTGCCTGAAACGTAGATTATGTAATTATAAGTGCCGTCAGGTGCCAGTAGCGTAATTAGACCGTGAACGATTCACTTACTTTACGTTTTCTATCCGGGCGCTAAACTAAGTGTCATCAACTCATAAAACAACGCCGAGACATTGTGCAAAATATTTGCTGGAAGAATACTCAGGCACGAGTGTTGAAGACGTACCTTGTTGCCGTAACGTTTCACGTCCTCTCTTTCCGACCAGAACGGGAAAAGTGAGATAAAATCAACGGGTTCGTAACCAGCTTCAATCGGGAACACTTTGGGGTTTTCTGCCAGCATCATCTCTGAGAGAGTGTCAATTGAGCGAAGTAGGTTTAATGTTTATACTAGACACAGTGACACACGTAAAATTAGAGTCACTACTTTTGTATAAAACCTTTTAAACGATATTAACCATAAAACATTATTAGAATTGTTAGTCAACAAAATATGGCCAGGTTGGGTATAAATGATTGAAATTGTCGCATAACACTCAAATGTGTAAATTTTGGTTTAAAAATAAACTCACCATCGACATAGTTGTTAACAGTTTCCATAGCAACCTTCTTGTTGCGTGCGAACGTCTGTCGAGCGGACCCAGTTACTTTCTCGGAATCCTCCGCAGTTTCAAACCATCCCTGCCACAACCAAAGCTGGTATTTAGCGTCTAACAGGAAGAGGGCAGGCTGACTTGATCCGTACAGATCGTCCTGAAATTCAGTTGCTTTCATTTTAAAAGTTATTTAAGTTTGGGAATGTGTGATTGTGAGAAGGGAGTTAGTCGTGTTAGATCAGATGCTTAAGTTGGGCGAAGGTTGTTAAAATGGTTTTTAAACGATTGTTTGATTTTCAGCTTTAACGCGAATGATTCATCGTCTGATGACTTGTCAAATGGTCACTGGTCGGTAGTAAAGTGATGAATAAGTAAAATGACCTAATCAAGCAAGAGAGAACTAACATTATAACATTGGAACATCTCTCTCACTACACTACACTACACACACTACACACTCTCACCCGGCGCCCCTTCTTAAAGCAATACAAGGAATGCAAATTTCAAATCTTAAGTTACAACCGCAACTGTCAAAATAATAATAATACTAATATTAACAAATATAAATGGAATTTGACTATATTAAAACAAATTAAAAGTCCACACGACTCACCTGGATGAAGGGGAACTGGGTGTCTAACTAGTGGTAACTATGGTAACTAGTGGTTACTAGTGGTTACTAGTGGTAACTAGTGGTAACTAGTGGTAACTAGTGGTAACTAGTGGTAACTCACCTGGATGAAGGGGAACTGGGTGTCTCGGTCAGGTACACGGTATTTACACAGTATCTCATCCGCCACGAACTTCCCACTGGTACTATCAAACCGGAATAAACGTGGGGTGTAGATGTGAGAGTCAATGGAGCCAACTAGGGGACTGTAGTCCTCGTGTCGACCAAGACTGGTGAAGAAACTGGAGGGTTCCTTTGATTCGTGTACCTGAACAAGCAGGTTTGTGTTATTATTCTTTATAATATCTGTATATCTTACTTTATTATATCTGATTCCAGTACAATGTTATAGCCGCAAAATAAACAAATTTATCGTATTATTTGAGATTGCACTTAGACAACGAGGTTAGAGTGTTAAATTTTAATCTAAAATAAAACAATAAGACACCTAAATATAACCTACCATAACAACCCTAAAGTTGTCACTGATGTAGTTGTCCTCGATTTCGTTTCCAGCTTTCTGAGCGTTTTCGCGCTGGTGAGGCGTGCTCTTGGCTCCGAGCCAAACGTAGACAGCCTGGTCAGGTGACACCACGATAAAACAACCTCTTGAGCGTAGGGATCCCATCCTGTGGAATAATGGTTATCAAACCTTGGTGTTCAATAAATACCAGGTTATTGTTCAATAAATACCAGGTTATTGTTCAATAAATACCAGGTTACTATTCAATATATACCAGGTTATTGTTCAATAAATACCAGGTTATTGTTCAATAAATACCAGGTTACTATTCAATATATACCAGGTTACTATTCAATATATACCAGGTTATTGTCCAAACATGTCGCTAGGACATAAGACTATAAGAGAAGAGGATCTCTTATGTACTACTAGGAATTCTTGTGTAAAGAGTGTACATTTTACATTTTCTGATCAAAATATTCAGAGAATGATCAAAATATTCGGAGAATTTAGCTCGTTTGTCCACACGTTTGTCTAAACATTTTACTGAATAGGGTTTGGGCTAGGTTTGTCTCTTTGCTAAACTTTTACAAAAAATCCTTACTGATGCCTTTATCAGATAACAGATTTGTTTTTCAGTTATTGTCAGCTTTTACACAGAACATAAATAACTGGTATTAGTGAATTAACTTAAGAAAAGTAACAGTATTTACAGAACTAATCCAAGCAACTGTAACACTGTAACTAGTCCGTCACGTCACTGTTTTGGCAGAAAGTAAGCCTACCAAAGTCCATACTGTAAGCACTCAGTCATGTTAATCAAATTGCACACAAAACATAATTCCATTTATTCTCTCTAACGAGATAATTGAGGTGGATTACAGCGGCAATCATCCAGTCGTAACTTCACAGGTCGGATTTAGGGCTTGATTCAATCAGTGAAACGTGGGTCAACATGGGTTAACATCACCACAGGATATTAAGCTGGTCTCTAACCACTCCTAACCACCGCTAACCGCTCCTAACCACCGCTAACCGCTTCAGACTGGTTCACTTTATCCGTTTTGGTTCTACTTTCATGAGTATACTCAGAGTCTAATACGATAACAATAAGCGTTTAGCACATAATATTCCAGTAACAGTGCTACTTCACAGTCCGGGATTATTGAAACACCTGCAGTAAACACCAGTACTGTCAATAAATCTCAAGCCTACTAAAAGCCTTACAAGCCCCAGTCTAACTCAGACTCTTTGTGATGAGACTTAGCGTAAAGTGGTGCAATGAGGTGCAATAAGGTGCAAAGTGGTGGAATTGGTGCAATGTGTTGCTAGATCAGAACAACAGTCGCACTGCTGAATTCTCTTATAACGTTTCCAATGTGGGTATTGTTTTGATACACAGTGCTTATAATTAATGTTATATTTATAGAACCTGATATATTAGATTATATAATATATATTAAATACTTTAGACAGATCCATGGGATTTTAAGCAGTATTAATTTAATCGAGGAAATATGATACGTTGGGTTTTAGTTCTACACGCAGGTTGTTAGTCCGATCACAGGGTACTCATCGTACGTGATATATAACATGACTACTAAATACAAAGTGCAAACCATCAGTACGTGATCGATAATATGACTACTAAATACAAAGTGCAAGCTATCAGTACGTGATCGATAATATGACTACTAAATACAAAGTGCAAGCCATCAGTGAAACTATAAGTGTCCCCACTTAACTACCCACAAGAACTAACCTAGGCTGGATCTGATGAAGATGTCCCCACTTAACTACCCACAAGAACTAACCTAGGCTGGATCTGATGAAGATGTCCCCACTTAACTACCCACAAGAACTAACCTAGGCTGGATCTGATGAAGATGTCCCCACTTAACTACCCACAAGAACTAACCTAGGCTGGATCTGATGAAGATGTCCCCACTTAACTACCCACAAGAACTAACCTAGGCTGGATCTGATGAAGATGTCCCCACTTAACTACCCACAAGAACTAACCTAGGCTGGATCTGATGAAGATGTCCCCACTTAACTACCCACAAGAACTAACCTAGGCTGGATCTGATGAAGATGTCCCCACTTAACTACCCACAAGAACTAACCTAGGCTGGATCTGATGAAGATGTCCCCCCTTAACTACCCACAAGAACTAACCTAGGCTGGATCTGATGAAGATGTCCCTCCTTAACTACCCACAAGAACTAACCTAGGCTGGATCTGATGAAGATGTCCCCACTTAACTACCCACAAGAACTAACCTAGGCTGGATCTGATGAAGATGTCCCCACTTAACTACCCACAAGAACTAACCTAGGCTGGATCTGATGAAGATGTCCCCACTTAACTACCCACAAGAACTAACCTAGGCTGGATCTGATGAAGATGTCCCCACTTAACTACCCACAAGAACTAACCTAGGCTGGATCTGATGAAGATGTCCCCACTTAACTACCCACAAGAACTAACCTAGGCTGGATCTGATGAAGATGTCCCCACTTAACTACCCACAAGAACTAACCTAGGCTGGATCTGATGAAGATGTCCCCACTTAACTACCCACAAGAACTAACCTAGGCTGGATCTGATGAAGATGTCCCCACTTAACTACCCACAAGAACTAACCTAGGCTGGATCTGATGAAGATGTCCCCACTCAACTACCCACAAGAACTAACCTAGGCTGGATCTGATGAAGATGTCCCCACTTAACTACCCACAAGAACTAACCTAGGCTGGATCTGATGAAGATGTCCCCACTTAACTACCCACAAGAACTAACCTAGGCTGGATCTGATGAAGATGTCCCCACTTAACTACCCACAAGAACTAACCTAGGCTGGATCTGATGAAGATGTCCCCACTTAACTACCCACAAGAACTAACCTAGGCTGGATCTGATGAAGATTTCCCCCCTCAACTACCCACAAGAACTAACCTAGGCTGGATCTGATGAAGATGTCCCCACTTAACTACCCACAAGAACTAACCTAGTTAGTGAAAGAGAAAGAGAAAGAGAAAGAGAAAGAGAAAGTGAAAGAGAAACTAACTAACCTAGGCTGGATCTGATGAAGATGTCCCTCCTCAGCACACTCGCCCCTAACCACGTACATCTCCGTGTTGGTGGGGAACTGTCTACGTCCCAGGTTAGGTTCCCGACCCAACATCTGCCGTTTGTCGGTTCGGACTACTAGTTTACCTGTAAGGTGGGTTTTATAGATTTACATAATATTCGTATAGTGTATAACTTAATAACTATTCAATATTATATATAACTTAATAACTATTTAGTATTTATTTGTGAAAGGAATCAGATTAAAGACTAGTTGCCAGATTGTAATAGTATAATGTGTAAGAACATGAGACTACAGAGTGAAGACTGAAGATGTTCTATAATAAAAAAGGAAAAACGTCCAATGAAAAGGTATACTTTTTCAATGCTTTTTCCAATAAATCCAATAAAAAGGTACGGAAAACCCAAGTAAGGAAGTATGAGTGCTAATCAGTAGAATTATAAACCCCTGACTTACCATTAAAAAGGTTAAGGAAGGACGGAGGTTCCCTGTTCTGAACCACTCTGACCTGGGGACCCTTCTCTTTGTCCAACTCTACAGTCATCAGAGCAGTCGCTCCTTTAGAATTTATTTCACACTCTTTACCCTGCCAAATAGGTACCTTTTAGACACGAAATGCTGAATTTTTACAAATTCGACAGAAAAATGAAGTCACTTTTTAGATTTAGTGAAAGAGAAAGTGAAAGAGAAAGAGAAAGTGAAAGAGAAAGTCGGGCACAGAACAACAAGTTTTCACCAACCTGCCAGAAATAGTAAGCGCACCGATTACACTTGTGTTTCCTCACAAACCCGTCAAATACCTCCAGATGGTATTCCCATCTCACAACGTATCCTTCAGACGCGTACAGCATGCTGTAATTAAGTAGGTTAGTAATTAGTAATTAGTAATTAGTAATTAGTAATTAGTAATTAGTAATTAAGATAAGTTAGTAATTAGTAATTAAGATAAGTTAGTAAATAGTATTAGTAATTAGTAATTAGTAATTAATTAGTGTTTTATAGATGTATGGATGATCATTCGTATCATATGGGCCCTGGGCCATCTCAATAAAATACAATAACCAAAGCAGAGTTCTTATGAGTAATAAGTATGAGTTTCGTTACTTACTGATTGTACGAGGAAGGGAGCTTGTAGTTCTTGTACTCGTGAACAAGCCAGACTTTAACATCATCTGTCAGAACTGTTATCTCCTCGTCATACGATTTGAATGTTCCTGAGGGGGTTCAGTGTTTAGTTAGTTCAGTGGTTAGTTAATAGAACAGCTGATATTTACATTTTGTAGTTAACTTGTGCAAGAGAGTCAACGAAATTAGGACCGGGAAATATTTTCTATTTTCATGTTTAAAATATGAATATAATTGATAAAGAGGAACCGTGAATTTGACCGTTTTAAATGCTGTCTACAATAACTGTCTGGACAATTGTTGACAGTAGCTAAAACGGTCGTACAAATTAATAACAATTACCCATCAAACTCTTGACACACTTAATTCATACTAATTACACAAGCATTAGGATTGCAAAAATGAGATAAATCACATTTAAATTGTCTGCTGACCTCTGCCCCGACCGAGTTTGGTAAACTCAAGTTTCAGCACCTCCTCCGCTGGTTGAGGTCTGTGCATGAGTTCCGCATCGTACGGTTCCAGGGGTTGTGAGGGTGCTAGTAAGCTTGGGTTCTGGTCACCACTAGCCGCGTGGCCTGCAATAGAGGGGGAGGTTAGTGGTTAGTGGGGGTCGACCGGGATCGGAATTTTGTCCCGTCCGGGACCGGGATTTTCACGATATTTCTATGTTGAAATGGAACATTTTAACAGTGGCACAAGTAATAATTTGCTAAATTGGATAAAGATCGAAATTCTGTTTTAAAAATCCCGGCTAATAATCCCGGTTACTTTTTCATTGTGCTATTTTGATATTAGCTAGAAGCAAAAAATACCATCTTACGGAGATGCTTATTAATTTATTGAATACATGGTGAATACATTATACATTAGTGAATACAAAGTATAAACGTTCAAAATATCACGTTTAAGTCTGCAAATATATTTATTCATTGTGTCAATCTTCAGACTGCTTATCCTTTGTAAGTTAATGCGTAGTTAAAAGCTGCTCCGTTATATTCAGGACTTAATACAAAGTACTAAACACCAGATTCTAGTCTTTATCACGTGACATAACAGTAACCAATCAGGTCGTTTTGTTAAGTCATGTGGTTAACCATCATCCAATCACTTTCTGATAAGACGTCACGTGACACGTCAACTTTACTCCTTCATAAAAATACACGTCAACTTAAAGTGCTGAGCCGCAGGACTTTATCAGTAAAGGACTTGCGGAGAAATGACATCAGTTCATGAGAAGCAGCGAATTTACCACTTGGCCCATAATAGATATTACGAAAGGGTGTCCCATCTCTACGCCCTACGACGATTATTTAATTTCGAAAATTTGTTTGAGCGATTAAAAATGTCATCACAATTCAAAATGTGCCCGGGATAGATGGAACACCAAACTACCGGTCATGCGCAGCTGAATCTGAATGACTTGAATAAATTATGCAGACTGGCTTGACTAGAATAAATTATGCGGGGTATTAATATTCATGCCATTGCAAGCAGCTCAACAATAACAACACCCACCCTTCATTTTGATCATTCTGCCGGGTTCGGGCCAATCAGAGAACTTCTCTCTGAGGGATATGGGTTCCTTTCCCTGGATAGTGACCGTGTTGATTCCCCAGTCCGGTCTCTCAACCTGGTGGTCACAGGTATATTAACATTGTCACAGGTATATTAACGTTGTGGTGGAATGTAATGCAGGGTTAAAATGAATAAAACGAGAGGAATTATTATTATTATGCTCTGTTGTGTTATTTAAATTTTAATTTGGTAACTACTTCTGACTGTTGTTTAAAAACACGAGCTAAGATTATCTCTACCTGTTATTACTAATTACTAATTACGAGCTGTGATTATCTCTACCTGTATGGTTCCTTCTTCAGATTGCATTCTTTTTCCCGAGCCTGAGACAAGAGATCTGAGTTGTTTCATCGACACGCTTACTCGCCGACCTGAAAAAGAAAGAGTTTTATAAAGGAGCAGACACTTTTATATTTTAAATGATGCTGACTCCTGTCCTAATGAATTTTAACTTATATTTTGAGTACTTGTTGATAGGGTGAAGAAAGGGTGAGTCATGTGGGTTAAGGACCGGGTGTTAAGTTTAGGGTAAGGGCCAGGGCTGGGCTTAAAGTTAGAATTAGGTGGGTGTTAAGTTTAGGGTAAGGGCCAGGGCTGGGCTTAAAGTTAGAATTAGGTGGGTGTTAAGTTTAGGGTAAGGGCCAGGGCTGGGCTTAAAGTTAGAATTAGGTGGGTGTTAAGTTTAGGGTAAGGGCCAGGGCTGGGCTTAAAGTTAGAATTAGGTGGGTGTTAAGTTTAGGGTAAGGGCCAGGGCTGGGCTTAAAGTTAGAATTAGGTGGGGCGTTAGGTTTCAGGCTCAACATCAGGAAACTTAAAGTCGCGCCACTCAGTTAACATATTTTTAGGTAATATTTGTGATTTAATGATAGCAGTCGGATATTAATCTAATACTGATTTACTTTACATCGAGAAATTTCTGCAATTTGTCACCAATATGTTTCTGGAAGTTTAATCTCTATAAATAACATCTCCACGTAATTCAATGACATCACACGTCACACATCACACATCACACATCACACATCACACATCACACATCACACATCACACATCACACATCACACATCACACATCACACATCACACATCACACATCACACATCACACATCACACATCACACATCACACATCACACATCACACATCACACATCACACATCACACATCACACATCACACATCACACATCACACATCACAGTGGTTAATCTCTATAAATAACATCTCCACGTAATTCAATGACAACTAAGGAAATTACAACTTCGTTGCCACATCTAAAGTACAAGCAAACAGTCAGCACCAGCTAAAATGTAATGATAGTTACAGCATATCACTTGGAAGGTAAATTAGGTGATTAACCCGCTTGTTCCAAAACCACTCCCCGTGTCACACTTGAGTCACACGTCACACTTCACACATCACACGTCACAGTGCGCAGTGGTTTCGAATGGAGAGACACATCACAGCAGTTTTATCATACACAAGTGTAAAAAAAGCCACCATACACGTCAAAACCTCTGGTTTGTCCCGAACTGTCCACACTGTTCGTGCTCAACTTACCTCTGGTTTGTCCCGAACTGTCCACACTGTTCGTGCTCAACTTACCTCTGGTTTGTCCCGAACTGTCCACACTGTTCGTGCTCAACTTACCTCTGGTTTGTCCCGAACTGTCCACACTGTTCGTGCTCAACTTACCTCTGGTTTGTCCCGAACTGTCCACACTGTTCGTGCTCAACTTACCTCTGGTTTGTCCCGAACTGTCCACACTGTTCGTGCTCAACTTACCTCTGGTTTGTCCCGCACTGTCCACACTGTTCGTGCTCAACTTACCTCTGGTTTGTCCCGAACTGTCCACACTGTTCGTGCTCAACTTACCTCTGGTTTGTCCCGAACTGTCCACACTGTTCGTGCTCAACTTACCTCTGGTTTGTCCCGCACTGTCCACACTGTCCGGGCTCAACTTACCTCTGGTTTGTCCCGCACTGTCCACACTGTTCGTGCTCAACTTACCTCTGGTTTGTCCCGAACTGTCCACACTGTTCGTGCTCAACTCACCTCTGGTTTGTCCCGAACTGTCCACACTGTTCGTGCTCAACTTACCTCTGGTTTGTCCCGAACTGTCCACACTGTTCGTGCTCAACTTACCTCTGGTTTGTCCCGAACTGTCCACACTGTTCGTGCTCAACTTACCTCTGGTTTGTCCCGAACTGTCCACACTGTTCGTGCTCAACTCACCTCTGGTTTGTCCCGAACTGTCCACACTGTTCGTGCTCAACTTACCTCTGGTTTGTCCCGAACTGTCCACACTGTTCGTGCTCAACTTACCTCTGGTTTGTCCCGAACTGTCCACACTGTTCGTGCTCAACTTACCTCTGGTTTGTCCCGAACTGTCCACACTGTTCGTGCTCAACTTACCTCTGGTTTGTCCCGAACTGTCCACACTGTTCGTGCTCAACTTACCTCTGGTTTGTCCCGAACTGTCCACACTGTTCGTGCTCAACTTACCTCTGGTTTGTCCCGAACTGTCCACACTGTTCGTGCTCAACTTACCTCTGGTTTGTCCCGCACTGTC
This sequence comes from Bolinopsis microptera, assembly GCF_026151205.1. Lineage (NCBI taxonomy): Eukaryota > Metazoa > Ctenophora > Tentaculata > Lobata > Bolinopsidae > Bolinopsis > Bolinopsis microptera. The sequence continues at coordinate 855,000 of NC_087080.1, read as the reverse complement.
CACACTGTTCGTGCTCAACTTACCTCTGGTTTGTCCCGAACTGTCCACACTGTTCGTGCTCAACTTACCTCTGGTTTGTCCCGAACTGTCCACACTGTTCGTGCTCAACTTACCTCTGGTTTGTCCCGCACTGTCCACACTGTCCGGGCTCAACTTACCTCTGGTTTGTCCCGCACTGTCCACACTGTTCGTGCTCAACTTACCTCTGGTTTGTCCCGAACTGTCCACACTGTTCGTGCTCAACTCACCTCTGGTTTGTCCCGAACTGTCCACACTGTTCGTGCTCAACTTACCTCTGGTTTGTCCCGAACTGTCCACACTGTTCGTGCTCAACTTACCTCTGGTTTGTCCCGAACTGTCCACACTGTTCGTGCTCAACTTACCTCTGGTTTGTCCCGAACTGTCCACACTGTTCGTGCTCAACTCACCTCTGGTTTGTCCCGAACTGTCCACACTGTTCGTGCTCAACTTACCTCTGGTTTGTCCCGAACTGTCCACACTGTTCGTGCTCAACTTACCTCTGGTTTGTCCCGAACTGTCCACACTGTTCGTGCTCATGAGACTAGATCTGCGGGATGATGATCCTCGACCGTTTGAAACAGAGGAGGAGCGTCTGCTGGATGTGGACATGCGTCTTCCTCCCTGGGGATATAACCGTGTTACAAAGGGGGCTATCTGAAGAAACCTCTAGAGAGTTCCAAGGAACAAAGGAAGTTTGCTTTTTGGGGTGGACCTGTGTTCGTGTTTTAAAAGTTGAGGTGTTAGCTTGTTACAATACAGTCCGATAAAGATAACAAGATTATTTGGTTTCTGTGTCAAATGAAGAGGACCCTGTAGCTGTCACCAAAACAGTGTACCATGACGTCTTCTAGTTACCATAGTTACACTAAACTACTAAATAAACTTATCACAAACCAGTGTACCAGTATTATAGAGTGGGAGGAGACATTTGAAACTAGTTGTGAGGGTGTCTGTAACATGGGAAATGTACGTGTAATAACTAGTGATACGCGTGTAATAAGGTTACACCCGAGTGTAACTGAAACCAGCCTACATGTGATGCCCATATAAGGAGATTTACATCATGCCAACCCTGCTAATACTCTTACCACCTATTTTACTTGTTACTAGGAACAAAAGGTGAACGGTCCCGGAAACTGCACATGAATTACAGTTGCTAGGTTACAGTTGCTAGGTTACAGTTGCTAGGTTACAGTTGCTAGGTTACAGTTGCTAGGTTACAGTTGCTAGTACCTGGGAGGCGATAGATTGCCGGCGTTCCCCGGAGGAGCTGGTCGAGGTCGAGGACATCCTCCGCAGATTGGTTTCTGAGTTTACCTGGGCGGAATTTAATTTTAAGGTATTCAAATTGAGCATTTGATTCCCGAGGGATTCCACAAAGGATGTACACACTAATTTTGCATATTTCAACCAAATTCCGTGTCTCTAAGAATATTGGGGTGATCGTAATTTGTGTCTAATGATTATCTTATTAGTAATTATCTAATTGACTAATTATCATCTTGTTCTCACCCTCGAAATGCTGCCTCGGGAGTGGACATTAACGCTAACTTTTCTAGCATTTCCAACGCTGTCTGAACTGATACTACGCTGCGTCACTGAAAATATAGTAACTTTACTCTTCCTGATTATTTATAACATAAAGTATAAAGGAGCACTTAATCGTAGCAATGTTGAGTTGAGGTGATGATTTTAGATTTTCTAAGACGGGGTTCAGAAGTTGGAAGTAGGGTATGTAAGCGACGCATGTAACTGGTGAGATTTTCGGATTGTCGTTGTTGATAATATGTGATGAAATATGGAGAGATGATTTAAGGTTTAACTGATGACTGAGTACCATTATAACTTTACTAGTGTAACCCGTGCCTACTTGTATAACTTTATAATATTATTAACATTTTGTAGAGATGTATTATTCACAGTCCTATCACTTTGGTCAAGATATTACACTACACTATCTATATCTCGTTCAGAGGACCAATCAGAGCCTCAAGATATTACATTACACTATCCATATCTCGTTCAGAGGACCAATCAGAGCCTCAAGATATTGGACTACACTATCCATATCTCGTTCAGAGAACCTATCAGAGCCACGCTAACACCTACTTTTACTAGAAGCGCTGGATGTTCGTCTAAGTAGCTTTACTGAGCTGGGCATATCAACAGAACCCCTACTGGCACATGATGTCCTCCGCTGTACATCAGTTGAGGGAAGTGCTCCAGCTGTCATGGCAACACTGGCTCTTCTTCCCTAGGGTCATGTCCTGTTAGTTCAGAGACCACGGTACAAATATTGTCAGTATGGAGTATGTAAAATTGTTAAGTGCTAACTTAGAGAGAGGCGGTTTTATGGGACACTTACTTGAGGAGGTACGATAGGGTTTCTGGGACATTCCTCAACGCTTCTCTTGTATTCCTCTTCAGCAAGCAGCAGCGCCTTCTTTCTTACCGAGAGAGGCACTCCTTTTCCGCACCAGATGTAGTACTCTGTGATGAAGTCCAGCACAAACGTCTGAAATTAGAGGTTATTATGATTATATCATTAGAGAGTGCCAACTGAACATTAAAGTTCCATTTTTTGTTAAAATCATGAATGATTTTACTCCAGGTCTTTAAAATATCCTCAAAGCTGTTCACTCTTAAAATAAGTACCAGAAACCTGGCAGCATCTTATTATATTTCCATACTAAGCAGTGGAGGGTCATGTTCAGCTTCATTTTGAACTGATCCGTTTCAAGGTCCTGTAATATGGGCCAGGGCTCGGTCTAGACTCTAGATCGAGCTTAGACCGTCCGTGCGTGGTGAAGAGCCACATCCTGCACGAGGTGACCCTGCTAGACCGGCATGTCATTGAAGAATCCGACTGTCTGGGTCAACTAAACACGGCGGATCTAGAGGAGCACATACCTCGAAAAACAAGCCGGGTTTATGAAGACCTGCACCCGTGATTGTACCTACTGATGAGGGTATTGGATTATAGTGTCACATCCAGGTTGCAGTGGCGCCGTGCCTGGAACAATGTCTAGCCATTAGACAAAATCCCCCCTCACTTTTATGATGACACACGATAACAGCACTAGGGTTCAAGCCCCTAACTACTCAGTGGCAGCTAGCTCCCTGTATGACGGGCCCTCCCTAAAACCCTCGGGAGGGGTGGGTCCTGATAGTTGCAGCAACCCTGTTACTACCCTTTTAGTTCGTAGGAAAACCCCTTTTCAGGTTAGCACCTTCAACTGTAGGACTCTCAACCCTGTATCACGTAAACAGGAGTTAGCTCACTCAGCCTTCCTGCATCATAATGATGTTATCTCCTTGCAAGAGCATCGCCAACACCACAAAGAATCCCTAAGAATTGAAAACATCTTATCATATCAGCTCATCACTGCTTCTGCTACGAAGAATTCAGTTAATGCGTCAGTTGGTGGTGTTGGGTTTCTTTTATCTCCTAGAATTCAGAAATCTCTCCTATCTGTAGAGAAAGTTAATAGCAGAATCATCTTGCTCCATGTAAACGGGAATCCTCGCCTCACAGTCCTCTCATGTTATGCTCCTACTAACTGCAGTGATATTGAAGATAAAACTGCATTCTACAACGCTCTAACCAGGATCATCTCTAAGGTGCCTCCTCACAACATGCTAGCAGTGTGCGGTGATTTCAACGCGAAGCTCAGTAATAGCTACGGTTTCACATACCATCAGTCAACCAACGACAACGGCGAACGACTACTGGATCTGGTAGACCAACACCAGCTGATAGTTGCTAACCGCTGTTTCCAGAAACCGGCTAATAAAATTTGGACCTATGAAGACCCCAAAAGAGCAAAGCATTAAATTGACTTTGTACTCTGGCGTAAGAAGTGGGCAAACAGTGTGAAGAACTGTCAAGCGTACAACATCATGCAAACTGTCGGTTCAGATCACCGGATTGTAACATGTTTTGTTCAAGCCAGCTACAGAGTCAACAAAACTCCAGCACGGGACCCTCTTAGGAGCATTGACTGGACTCCACTGATCCACGATTCCATCATGAAACACCAGTATGCAGTGGAAGTGAAAAACAGGTACAGTGCACTCCTAGAGGAAGCAGAGCTCGAGTCCGACTACGACCTGCTCGTTAAAAGCGTTACAAGCACAGCACTTAAGGTGCTGCCAAAAAAGAGGAAGAGGAAACGGGAAAATCCTTACAACGATCCTAATATTGCACACCATCGTAATATCCTAAAGGATGCGTCCCTGAGTCACAGGATTTCCCCCTCTTTTTCGTCCAAGGAAAAGCTTGAAGACGCAAAGAAGCAACTGGACGAAGCCTATAATGCTGCTACTTCACAGCACATTCGACAACAGACTGACCGGCTGGAGAAAACTAACCCTGAGCACAGGCATCGCAGTTCCTGGCACATCATCAGGCAACTAACATCTTCCGACACTGTGCCATACTGCAAAGTGCCAGGAGGCACTACCGAAGAACGGCTCAACATCTGGTTCGAGCACTTCAAGTCCCTTCTAGGCACAGAACAGCCTCCGCCGGACCTCACCCTCCCCTTCTTCAACCAGCGAGTCTCTGACACCCTGCCCATCAGCTGCTCATCCTTCAGCATGTCAGAACTCGACACGGTTCTGAAGTCCGCCAAGTCCTCCAAGTCACCCGGTCTAGATAGCATCCCTCCCTCAGTCTGGAAGCTTCCCCAGCTACGTGAAAACCTCCTCGGATTCTGTAACAAAGCACTCATGGATGGTGTGATCCCTCAAGCCTGGAAAACGGCCTCTATCATTCCTATCCCCAAAAAGGGTGATCTTACTAATCCAGGAAACTACCGTGGCATTTCACTGGCACCGGTTGCAGCGAAAGTTTTTAACAAGCTCATCCTCAACCGGATCTACCCATTCATTGATCCCCTCTTGCGGCCAAACCAAAATGGTTTCCGTAGAGGAAGATCCACACTCCCACAGGTCCTTGCCCTACGTCGTATACTCGAGGAATGCAAGATCGGAAATCGCTCAGCCGCAATTGTGTTTGTCGATTTTTCGAAAGCGTTCGACAGCATTAACCGGGATGCCCTTTTCCACATCCTCTCCCTCTACGGTATCCCTGCTCCACTTGTAGATGCTATCAGGCTTCTTTATGACTCATCGTTCTCTCGTGTCCAGACCATCGACGGCCTTACTGACTTTTTTAGGACACTTATTGGAGTTCTCCAAGGGGACACTCTAGCACCCTTTCTCTTCATCATCGTCCTTGACTATGTCCTCAGAAGCTGCATGGGTGAAGAATTCGGTCTTACCATCGTGCCTAGGAAAAGTCGAAGAGTGCCTGCGGTCAAAATCACAGACCTTGACTTTGCTGATGATTTGGCCTTAATGTCAGACACCATAGAGCAAGTCCAACTTCTGCTGACAGACCTTGAAAATGCAGCCGCACAAGTTGGTCTTGCTATGAATGCTTCTAAGACCGAGTTCATGACCATCAACATCCCTGACACTGTCGACTTACATTCCATCTCAGGCCGCCAGATTAAACAGGTTGATGACTTTAAATACCTCGGCTCTTTCATTGCGGACAGTAGAAAGGATTTCAACACAAGGAAAGGAATGGCCTGGTCAGCCTGTATTAAACTGCAAAAAGTCTGGTCCTCTGGCATTTCCGAACAACTGAAAGTCAAGTTCTTTAGAGCCTGTGTAGAACCAGTATTGCTCTATGGATCAGAGACATGGACCATAAACAAGCAGCTTGAGAAGCGCCTCAACGGATGCTACACCCGTCTTTTAATGAAGGCCAAGAACATCTCGTGGAAGAAACATCCAACCCTCAAGCAGATCTATGGCAACCTTCCATCTATTGCCTCAGTGGTTGCGTCGAGGCGTTCCAGATTTGCTGGGCATTGCATGAGAGCTTCTGACCAAGTTATCTCCACTATCCTCCCCTGGCGACTTGCCCAATCCGGCCGTGGAAGGAGACCACTCACCTTCCTGGACGTAGTAGCTCGTGACACTGGGCTCCAGTTAGACGACCTTCGAACTGTTATGTGCGATCGAGACGTGTGGAGGCAGACAGTGAATGGGATTTCGATTGAGGATCGCCCAAAGTAAAGTAAGTAAGCAGTGGATAATGTGAGACAAGAAGGGTTTGGCCGGAATATCATACTCCTGGGAACAGTTTTAGTAATAGGTACGCTGTCTTAACTCTCATCTAAAATGAGAAAAGATCCTGACACAGGGTCAACCCTGTACTTATCTGTATTTTAAATGTGAACAAAGAGGCCGGTCTGAAAGAGTGGGTCCAATGTGTACGGCTCTTTGTAAGGATAATATGTAGGTAATTACCAATTATATAACAATTATATAACTATTATATAACTATTACCAATTACATATTGTATATAACAATTGTATAAGTAATGTAAGCATATTTTCTGCTAATAAGTTTGGCTGATTTGTTTTTATCTCCGTGACCCTGCTGTCTCATATAAATGAACAAGTAATGATAATGTGTAAAGTGTACAGATAGAGTTAAATGCACAGTGCACACGTATAATATATAAATGATGTAACAAAAAGTTGGCTTTCATCATAATATATTTTGAACTGGATTTTTTCTTTAGAAACCGATTAATTATCTTAATCGGTTTCTAAGTTCTGTTATCACGCTCAGCAAAGTCAATACCTCTTAGTCTTATAAGATCTACACAAGCAAAGACCAATTACTGAGCCATTAACTAATCGTTTCTAATTAACTAATTGTTACAGACTCATATCTTCATTCTCGTCTTCAGCCACATTTAATTGCTCATATCCCCCTTCCAAAGAATCTCATACCAATTTTCAAGTAATCTTTCTCCACAATGATTCCAGGGTTCTTTAATTGTCAGCTGTTATACAGTTCTGCAGTCCAGTGCCGTACGAGGAAGAATATGATTACAAATCAGAACTCTCAGCACCCTTAATGACCTTATATGGGCATCACGTGTAATGACCCTCATTATCTTGATTACATGCTAAGTATAGAGGAGCAAGACCGAACTGGCGTATAGCGGTTTAGATTTATCTACAATTACCCTCCGTAAACTGCATGTCCCACAACACTAGATAGGTCGCTCAGAAATGAGTTGTTCCCTGATAAGGATTACCCCAGACTTTGACTTAAAATCGGGTTCTAGAGCCGGGAGCCCTCTAGAGCCCTCCTTGGTTTCATTCCGGTGGGCAAATTTAGATTTACAGTCGAGGAGCCAAAATAATTGCCATTAACATTTGGAATCCCAAACCAATGGAGACCGCAATTTACGTGCACTATCACAGGGGAACCGGGGACAAGTCCAGACCCCTGGTACCTGCACTATCACAGGGGAACCGGAGTCCAGAACCGCAGGAGACCCGTGGTACCTGCACTATTCAGTATTCTCAGGTTTCCGTGATCAAGTTGTGTGTGGTCAAGTTAGGTGGACCAGAAGTCCAGGGCTAGAAGTGGGGCACGGACACAGAACAATGACTATCAGACCTGGAATAATGACTCTATGTGCTCTATTCACAGAGTTTCTGTGGTGCTCACAACGCACTGTAGTCACAACTCACTGTAGTCACAACTCACTGTAGTCACAACTCACTGTAGTCACAACTCACTGTAGTCACAACTCACTGTAGTCACAACTCACTGTAGTCACAACGCACTGTAATCACAACTCACTGTAGTCACAACGCACTGTAGTCACAACTCACTGTAATCACAACTCACTGTAGTCACAACTCACTGTAGTCACAACTCACTGTAGTCACAACTCACTGTAGTCACAACTCACTGTAGTCACAACGCACTGTAGTCACAACTCACTGTAGTCACAACTCACTGTAGTCACAACTCACTGTAGTCACAACTCACTGTAGTCACAACGCACTGTAGTCACAACTCACTGTAGTCACAACGCACTGTAATCACAACTCACTGTAGTCACAACGCACTGTAGTCACAACTCACTGTAGTCACAACTCACTGTAGTCACAACTCACTGTAGTCACAACTCACTGTAGTCACAACTCACTGTAGTCACAACTCACTGTAGTCACAACGCACTATAGTCACAACTCACTGTAGTCACTGTGCCAGGTTGGTAACTACACTGTCCACACCACTATAAAAACGTCCGTTAAATCCAGGCATGTACCTTGGCAGATGACAGATGTTTACCATTTCATACTTGGCTGTATCATATTTCTAATTTCTGGTAGTTTTTGTAAGTGTTCTGTATACATTTCGAGTTCCAGCACAGGGTGACACTATACCGTACACATTTTAAACATTCGAAAGAATTTTCGAATGTGGTACTGCAGTGCTGATTGGAGCTAGAGTTAGGATGAAATGCCAGAAAATTGTGGGGATTCTTTAAACTATACTATTTTACAATCACTGGTTAGTACCCCTTAATTGATCGATTATAAAGTTACAAAATTAAGCGCAGACATTTTTGATGAGAGCGGGACATAAATAAAGCCTCTTCAATTTCATGCCTAATTCAAGAAAATTTCAAAAAGACAGTCCTGAAGCCTTCAAGTACGACTAATAAAGTATAACATTGTCTCTGGAGACAGTTTGTAGAGAGAACACACAAAAATTCACAAATATTACAGCGTGGCCAGAAAATTCACGACATTCTCCGCATAGTGAAACAATTCTTAGTGACCGACAAACTCAAAAAATTGAGTCATGAAGTTTTGAAGCAGGACCCAGAAACCATGTCTCCTCACTCATCATGCCTAGAATCACAGAGAAAACGCACAAAAAACTGACATGTAACAATGTTGGATGAATGCTCAGCAGGAAAACAGGAAATTCTTGGACAGAAGTCGAGTAAGTGGTCGGTTCAGTGGAGGCCGTATAAATTCACGCTTTGTTTCACTTGAATATTATAATGGATAAACTCATGAGTGTTAAAGTGCCAAGTCTGGATTACTGGTAAGTCTTCTTTTCATGTTAAACAAGATGATGTCACATATATAGGTTTCCTCAATGTTCTGACCAACAATCTTACTGGCCACATATTATTATTATAATGGTCGAGTGGAATTGTAAATCTAGATACCCGACACATATTATTCATGTTATTATTATTATGCACATATATTATACACACTAGCAGGAACCCGTATAACCCTAAAATGGTGTCAAGACTCAAGAGACTAAAATAATGATTACCTATTTAATTCGCGTTTTTGACACCACTTGGGGGTCCAAATTTTGGGCTCTAAAATTCCTATTCCTTGGCCGATTTTTTATTTTTACATGCTGATTTGAAGGCCATTAAAGCATTTGACCCAGTCAAAAAAGTTTCAGTTTTATATCATTTACGGTTTTTGCGGAAAGTCGCGTTAAAGTTGATGCTGTGGTGTCAGTAAAATGGCACGGATAAATATATATATAATATATATCGTCTCGCTTTATATATAGTAAGATATTATTGATATAGGACGATTGTAAGTAGACTAGTTAGACAGCTAATCGTAAATGATTAGGTCCACGATGTTTTTGGTTTTCAATGTTATTTTTTTCAATGATTTAGTAGGAAACCATAAATTCAAAAGTTCATTCACCTTTTTGGTGTGCGTTACTGTTACATCATAAACTGAGTCATAATTATATAATTGATCCGGACGAAATTCTATCCTCGCTCCAGCCAGCCCCAATAAAACACAAATGGGACGAGAATGCTTCAGAGAATAAACAGCAGTTCCTAGATGTCCAAAAAGAACCCCAGTTTGCAAGCAGAATCGCGGAACTGGTTGAAGCTGTTTGCGTAAAAAAGGAGGATGTCATTAAGCTCAATGAAAACATCGTCGGCATTTATCGTGATATGGCTGATCAGGCCCTACCAAGACCTAGAAAACATAAACAAAAACCCCTCAATAGGAAAACTCGGGGATACAAAAGGGCAAAACCGAAGTCTCCATGGTTTGATATTGCCTGCATCATCGAAAAACGTGAACTAAATCGATTAGCTAAAACATACGGTAAAAGTCCTCTTGATAAAGAACTGAGAGACAGCTACTACAACAAACGCCGCGAATATCGAAAGCTCGTGAGACAGAAGAAGGCCAAGTTCGTGGAATCTCTTTGTCGTGATGTTGACGAGGGGCGCGACATAAACTGGAGTCGCTTTAAGAAACTTAAAAGCTTCTCCTCAAATGGCTCAAAGCTGGACGTTTTCGATATGATGAACTTCTGTAAATTCTTCAAAGAGCTGTACTCAAAACCTTCCCTCCCGAATGAAGAAACTGCTGACTTCACGGAACGCAGAAAGACTGAACTTCGTGTTCATGAACTCGTGGAAGTTCTGGACAAAGATATCGAAATAGAGGAACTTCGGACCGCCATCAAAGGCCTTAAGAAAGGGAAAGCCATCGCCGAAGATAAAATCCTGAATGAGTTCCTCATTTCGTCAGATGAACCAATGCTGTCAGCTGTTCTCAACCTGTTCAACCACTGTTTGAAACTCGGGGAGTATCCATGGACGACCTCTCTAGTTACCCCCTTGCACAAAAAGGGGAGTGTATACGATCCGAACAACTACCGGGCGATAGCCGTGGCGAACAATGTTGGGAAGCTGTTTTCAACTATCTTATTACAGCGCCTACTCACATTCCGGTCACTGAACTGTCCAGACACCATAAACCAGCTAGGGTTCTGTAAAAAAGCACAGACGAGTGACCACATACTAACACTCTCAACTTGCATCCAAAAGTATGTAACGCAACGGAAAAAGAGGCTATATGGATGCTTCGTCGACTACGCGAAGGCGTTCGACTCTGTGTGCCGAGATGCCATGCTCTATAAACTCTGGGAGCTAGGAGTAAGAGGTCGATACTTTCAATGTATCGAGCTGATGTATTCACATTCCTCAGCAAAAATCAAACTGTTGAACAGATTGTCAGAGACAATCGACATTCACTGTGGGACTGAGCAAGGTCACCCGATGTCTCCTGAGCTGTTCAAGTGTTTCATCCACCAACTCTCCCTAGATCTGGATAACGCTGAGGAAGTCAACGTCCCTGAACTGAATAATGTTAATATCACTCATCTCCTCTGGGCTGATGATCTTATACTTCTTGCCCTTGATCATACTGGACTACAGAAACTTCTAAACGTTTTACACAGTTACTGTATCGAATGGGGACTAACCGTTAACATCGAAAAAACGGCAGTGATGGTGTTCAACCGTTCCGGGAGGCTCCTTAAAGAGAGTCTGACATTCCAACTCGGCGAAACCAACATCACATCAGTTCGAGAATATTGCTACCTCGGGATAACCTTTACCCTCAACGGTTCTTCAGCAGTAGCACAGAACAAACTGAAGCAAAAAGGTCTCAGAAGCTACTTCGCGCTAAAAAGCAGTATTGACTTAAGACACTTCAGGCGAACAATCGTATTCAAGCTATTCGACGCGCTTGTGGTACCGATTGTGACATACGGATGTCAGGTGTGGCTCCCAGAGACTCTCTTTGTCAGAAACTATCAAGATAATATCAACACCAAATCTCTCCTGAAGGAGACTGCAAGAGATCCTCTCGAAAAGCTTCATCTCTCATTCCTCAAGTGGACCTTAGGAGTGGGCAGAAAAACCTCAAATGCGAGTGTATGGGGTGATACAGGCCGCTGCCCCCTAGTGATAAAGGCATCAAAGCAAGTATTTGGGTATTTCAACCGACTTGAGCAAATGGACAGAGCTGGTTGCACAAGTCTAGCCAGACAGGCGTTCATAGAACAACGCACACTCAATCTGCCATGGTACAAAGGTATAGAAGATCTCCGACAAAGCCTTCAGTCAGTATCATCTCGCAGGTTGACCTACCCCAACCAATTCAAAAGAGCACTACGTAGTACTTTTACTAACTGTTGGAACGAGGAGCGGCAAAACAACCGGAAGCTCAGTTTCTACAACACTATCAAAAGTGAATTTACAGCTGAAGCGTACCTGAACCTGCAGCTCAGTGGAGAAGAGGTGAAGCGGCTGGCGCAGTTCAGAATGAGTGCTCATAAGTTCAACATCGAGACCGGTAGATACGCCATCAACCGTGAAAATCCGCTCAGTCGCATTTGTAAGCACTGTTCTTCATCAGACCTTGAAGCTGTCGGTATACTGGCCGAACTACCAATGTTTGAGCCGATCATTGAAGATGAGAAACACGTTCTCACGGATTGTTCGCTTTACGACGACCTGAGGCGAAACATAGGTCAGCAGGCGAGAACCATGATCACCTCTGGAGCGGAGACCTTTGCCGACCTCTTCAAGGATATCCTATTGATCAGAGAAACTGCCAGATTCTTGAGTAAAGTGAACAAGCGGAGGTTCCCCCCGAGTGACAGAAAAGAAAAGGAAGGACCTACAACATGACTCACGGACTCAACATGCGAAACGTGGATCCGACTGTGTGTTATTTTTCGTGTGCGTTTCACACTTTTGATTTAGTGTGGAATTTATGTGTGGATCTTAGGCATGGACACAAAGGACTGGTTGTTCGCGTCATGAACATTCCTTTTTAGAATAGCTCGGTTTTTAAAACTCTTTAGACTATAACCGTCAACCGTGCATTTTTCAGGACAGGTTTCGGTTTTTTCGTTTTTGACTTTCATTTTATCTTTATTTTTTAATATTTAGATCCGACACAATGTTTATTGTAATGATCATTTTATTTTGAAATCCTTTTGAAATCCTTGAAATCCTTTGAAATCATATTACAAGCTAGTCTTAAGCATTTTGAACTAATCACCTCTTACCTAGTGGTTACTAGTGGTTACTAGTGGTAACTAGTGGTAACTAGTGGTTACTAGTGGTTACTATTGGTTACTAATGGTTACTAGTGGTTACTAATGGTTACTAGTGGTTACCTTTTTGGAGTCCAGATGTCGTATCTGAGCCTTTTGCCGGTGTTAAGCTGAACAAATGAGGGTTCCTCCTCCTCGTGTTCCTCGTAAACACTGATTTTAGCTTCTTGTTGGAACCGTTTCTCAAATTCCTTATCCTCTATAACCGACTCTTTCTCTGGAAATAAACAGAAGATTTACAAACAAATTCAAATATCCGGAAATTCCTGGGAAGACAATAGTTTATGTTAACCGCAATGAGTTTAGCATTGTTAACTTTTAGGACTCCGTACAAAGCAGTGTCAGGCAAACCTGCGGGTTAACAAGTCAATATTAATTAAAATTTATTAATTTGTTTATTTTCCCGTTTTATACTGATGATCAGTCGATCGTATTGTTTATTTTTGAGGAGCTGGCATAAGATTGTTAAATGTTAATCATTCACTGAATATATATCAAAACAAAGGGAAACAGTTATTGTTGTAGTTGTACAGGTAATATACTAAGGTAATGGGACTACTGTTACGGGTATGCTCCACTTTTAGGCTATTATTAACTCAAATTGAATACCATAATAACAAATCTTATCCATTTCAGCACAATTAAAAGAAGTTCTGGCCCCACAGGTCCCCCAATCTAATGAACAGGAGTATATTCCGGGTCCTTACCTCCCAAATGAGGTTAATAATAAGATTTATCCCGTGTACTCACTACCTGCCACTCGCCGACCAATCAGCGAAGGAGAATCCATCTCGTGACTTGTACCAGCCAATCAGGATGCTGCAAATTTAAACCAATCAGAACCGGATCCTAGTTGTGTGTATCTTTATGAAGGAGCAAGGTAGTTGTGTGTATCTTGGGGAAACAAAGGGAAACCTGGCTCTTGATACGCAGGGACCTATGTAGGGACCTATGCAGGGACCTATGCTGGAGCATATGCAGGGGCTATGGGCATATTTAAATTCAATAAACGTGGATCTGGAGATATGTGTAGTTACTGATTATTATTGAGCAATGGTCATTCGACGGTTTGTCGCTGTTAGCATGAATGATGAAACCAAAATATCAAAAATTTATGGTTCTTATCACTTCTTCGATTCAGTGTTGTAAGGTAGAAAATGAATCAGTGTCAATAATTCCGGGAAAGCTATTTTTATCTAGGCTTCCAAATTACTATCACAAATTTCCAAATACCAAACATGTTTTCACTTGTCAAAAATTCTGAATCGTGCATCCTTAAATGGAATATTTGGATAAATTAATTTAATGTTTGTCAGTTATCGATGATCAATGACGAAAAATGTTTTGACATAATGTATAAATGTAATGCTGAAGCACGATTTAATGCCCCTAATGAATCCGACAACAAATTCTGATCTCACTGATGGAATTTTCCAATCAAAGCTAATTCCACAAATACCTTGACCTAAATGATAAATCCACCCTAGAAATAGTAAAGCCGCCGCGTACGCTGCCGCGCGTGATTTGCATGACTTTAAACACAGTCATCACGTGGTCACGTAATCACGTGGTCACGTGATCACGTCATCCACCGCGTAATGAATTTGTAATGATTTACATGATACAAGGTACAACCTGGGTCTCATTTGTAGTTTAACAGAAAGGAACACGGGTAATGAACAATCTGTATCACATTTCACATGGACCTCCCATATTGGTATCTACAATTGTGTACTGGTGAAATACACAAGGGAAAATGTTATGTTAGCCTTATATCCTCTGTTATCTGTGAGTTTAACATGTGATCTATCTGGTGAACCTATTTTTTTTGTCACGTGATCTTTATTTTAAAGGCCAGTGCTACTGTACTGACTACTGTGATAGAAGCTGATTATTCGCTCGCACTTGTCAGAGGAATATGGTTCACCCCCTCACCTGCTCACCAGTATGCAAATCTATTGTTATTAAAAATAAAGGTAGATCTACATTCTACATGAAGGTATGTGACTCTTGTCAGTATGTAACTAGTAATGTGATGTTTTACATTCCACAATGTTTATCCGAGTATTGTATCTAACAGCGGGCTATATAATATACTACCCTATACTAGCAGCCCTCTGAGGTTCAGCTCTTATTGCTCTGTTGATGTAGATTGTAGATAGTAACTAAATAGTGACTAGATAGTAACTAGATAGTAACTAGATAGTAACTAGATAGTAACTAGATGGTAACTAGATAGTAGCTAGATAGTAACTAGATGGTAACTAGATAGTAGCTAGATAGTAACTAGATAGTAACTAGATGTAAATAGTATTGTAACTAGATGTAGATAGTATAGTAACTAGATGTATAGTAGATAGTAACTAAGCAAATACTTTCCCGCTCGATCAGGCGATATAGTGATTTGCTGAATAGTTGCCTGTAAAGCGTGAATTAATCCCACAGAAGTATTAATATTTATAACAGACCCTAACTATACTCTCTTGTGTAA
Organism: Bolinopsis microptera; assembly: GCF_026151205.1. Classification (NCBI taxonomy): domain Eukaryota; kingdom Metazoa; phylum Ctenophora; class Tentaculata; order Lobata; family Bolinopsidae; genus Bolinopsis; species Bolinopsis microptera. The sequence goes on along the minus strand of NC_087080.1, from coordinate 839,680 downwards.
TGTATGCAATTTTTCAAGAGTATGCGATTTTCATAGACGGCACAAATAATTTATAATTTCCATGTGGATTTCTGGATAAGTTACGCTAATGCTCTAAGGGCTCGTCTGCATAACATAATAATATTAATATAATTATATTAATATAATTATATTAATTTATGTAGCTTTTAAAATTCATAATGAGGTCTGATCCTTGGACTGTAGGAGTTCTATTCTATGGTTGAAATACAACCCCCTTACAACTGACAACGGACAGAAAAGTCTGGCTTGAAGAAAGCTCCCACTTGATTCAGTTGGAGAATTAAAAATGTACAATTGATATCGAAATGAAAGGGATTTAAGTTACCTGCAATAGGGGGACGACCACCAAGAAGTTCGAAGAAACGTTTAAAACTTCTGTTGCACATATCCATATCTTTCTCTTGCAGTGAGACACATTTAGTGGCTGTGCAACCCATCTCCTTATTACGAATGATACGGTCTACCAGATCATTTCCCTGAGGGGGCATTGACGTTATCGTTGGATGTAGAGGAGATTAAACTGACGACGTCATCAAATTGACGACAAATAATTAATTGACGATACCATTTTTATGGCGTTTCTTACAAGAAACTTACATATTAACATCAACTAAAAGTAAAATGTAAATATCATTTAAAAACTAACCTTTGCTTTTTCGTGAACGTTGGCTTCTTCGCCAACGAAATGGAAGAGCTCGTCTTTGTGGAGTAGGAGGAAGACGTCTCCGCTGTTAAGAGACGAAACCTTGCATTCAACAAGAGCACATTGTACCTGTTAGTAGTACCATGTTACTAGTAGCATGTTAGTTTAGTGACACTTTTATAATATATGATGATTGTTATTAAAGGTGTGCCGTTGATTAAATAACTGCAGTTTGATTTCGTAATCGACTGATAATTTGCCTCCTGAATGATTATGATCTCCCCGGACAAAGTGTTCAGTTGACTCACGTTCTTCCTTCCCTTGAGCAAAAGGAGCATTTTCTCAGGGAAATGAGACTCTACACAAGACTCCTCACCCGCTGCCTTGCTGACCTTTGCGGTGCCGTCAGCGCGCTTCTCAGTCTTGCGCAGACCGCGCGCAGCACTTGCAAAGTCTATCTTCATCTGCAGTCCGTTGATAGCTGACGCTGCTAGACGAGCTGAAATGTTACGTCACTATTACGTCACTATTAGGTCACTATTACGTCACTATTACGTCACATGTTAGTTTAGTGAGACTTGTATAATAATTGATAGCTGATGCTGCTAGACGAGCTGAAATGAATTGTTTGTAAGGATTATGATTCGAGGGACTCCTTTGTGTTTAGTTTTAGAAACTGTTAGATGTGATGAAGGGAGCAATAAGTTAAGAACAAGTTCTCTTCAATCCAAATCATATTCTAGATGCAGCATGCTTAACTTCTCTTTTTGATTTCCAACAAGACAGAGCGTTACTTTTTACATTTCTCAAGGGAGAACAAACAGTATAGGTCAGTAGTATATGATGCATCATATACTACTTACGTCAGCTTCCAGGAGCAAACTTAAAAAACATTCAACCCTGGGACTTCCTCAGGAATTTCTCAACAGTATTTCTCTCCCTTCCATTTCAAAACGCACACAGTGACCTCACCTCACGCTCACTTCACAGATCATCAAGTTTTAAACCGTTGTGATCCTCCTGTTCAACACGACCGTGTTAAACCTCTCCGTTCGTAAGGGAAGCTCTATAGCCGCACTAAAGAAATTTTCAGTAATAGGTGGTATTTGTGAAGCCCTATTCCTCAGATTTAGGTATTCCTTCCTGACTCAAATGTGTATCTATACAGTATACACAAGTCTCCATTCCTAAATTGGTCCCTTCCTGACTAAAATGTATATCTATATTACCTCATGGCACGCTATTTCTGAATGAAATATATTTCTAATCCCGACTTTTCTGTGTACCATGGTACAAAATCTGTCATCATGGGCTCGTTTTAGTCTACACGAGGGACTTCGGTTTAGTCTGGACTCACTAAGTCTGGACACTCTAAAGTTTGAAATCGTTTTGACATTCACGTTTTGAGATATTTTGGAGCACACATGAGCAGAGTTTACACCTTCACAGAGCTACAGTGCATGAAGCACAAGGAAAACAAGAGGTTTTCTCAACACTGTTCAAAACAATTTAACACGTAGCCCACACACATTTTACGTGGTCTGAGCTGACCACAACTTTCATTGAATATACCACCATGTGACACAAACTAGCCAATCAGAACACAGTATTCACACCACTTGACACAACATTGCTACTATTGTTTGTTTCTAGTCACCTTTCTATGTACAACACGTGCCGATATGGGGTTACCATATGTTACCATATGTTATCATATGTTACCATATGTTACCATATGTTACCATATGTTATCATAGAATGTAATTTACTTTTACCATAGGAACTATAAGTTAGAACTTTATCGCCAAAAACAATCTGTCGCCCCCGCTGCACACTTATGGGGTCCCTGCACTTTTATTGTGCCAATTTAGCCTTTTTTGGTCACCTACACATTTTATTCTCTTGGCCGTCAATGAATTTTAAAAATGGTGAAAGAAAGTCATTTTATACTCCTACAACATGGCATTTTGTTTGCAGATTTGCAAAAGGCTGAACTGAGTCGTATTTCTACAACATGGCATGAATCATGATATTCGGTAGTAGGGTAACTGTTTCCATGGTGATTTGAGGAACCCAGCTGCTACACGTGCAGAAGTGAACAGTTAAACTTTCCTCTGTAAACAAACCGTATTTAGAATCTTAATGTTATTAGGTACATTACAACAGATAATACTCTAGTATAGCAGAGTGCAGTGAAACAAATAATATTTAACACTTATTTTTAATATTTGTAATCGAACAAAATACTTTAATATTGCTCTTTCCTTTTAGTTATTATTAATCAGCTTACTTTTCATAACCTAGTTATATACTAAAGACCTGAGTAATCTTTCCAAAGTCACGTATTCACTTCTCCTACGTTGTTCAAATTACTGCAATCAACCGCAATAAATGAGACAGTATTTTCATTTTCTAACTCTCAATCTCACAGAAACCTTACTTTGACACTCGCAGCAGACCATAACCAAGTCAGTTAATTCAACAAGCAAATATTTGTTTTTATAAAATATCATGCCACTCCACCTCTGTAAACACCGCATACCATGCCAAAAGATGGCACAATGCCAAAAGATGGCACAATGCCAAAGATGGCACAATGCCAAAAGATGGCACAATGCCAAAATATGGCACAATGCCAAAATATGGCGCAAACTGCCCAGAAGATGACAGATGCCACCAGAAGCCACAACTACATTCCACAATATAGCACAGAATGCCCACAAAATACCTACAATCAAACTGTTATTTACCCGAAGAAGCTGAAAGTATCCCGTGTTAGATAGAATAAGACCTTCCAACATTTTGTTGACCGTTTTTTTTTCTTTTTTTTTGTTGATCGGTAAATATTATATAAATCAAAACGTTATGGTCGGTTACTACTCACCGAGTAACAGATACTAAAATCAGCGCTCACTCTACAAAGATCACGAAAAGTACCCAATTTCTGTACTCTGCAGCCACACGATTTAGCGATATTTAAAAAATAATTTTTTAGGCTAAAAGTAAAGATCACTCTAAAACACACGCAGTATATACCGCCGTAGGTGTAAGAGTGAGGTCTCTCTCTCGGGTTGTCTGAAACAGCAGGGTTCAACCTCTGCCCACGTGACACAAACTAACCAATCAGAGCACAGTATTCACACCACGTGACACAAATTAACCAATCAGAACACAGCAGGGTTCAACCTCTGCTCACAATTCTAAAACTCGGAAACAGAAACCTAACATTAACCAGGTAACCAGGTAACCAGGTAACCAGGTAACCAGGTAACCAGGTAACCAGGTAACCAGGTAACCAGGTAACCAGGTAACCAGGTAACCAGGTAACCAGGTAACCAGGTAACCAGGTAACCAGGTAAGATGAGGGTTCAGCTTACCTTTCTTCCAGTGGGAAACTGCTCCAGGGTTCTTAGATTCGGCTCTCTTCAGCACGTTCTCTTTCTCATCCTGATCAAATAATGCGTTGATTTAGAACAAGCGGATTTTACATATGATATTGTATTTAGTCGTTAAATAAGTAAGATGTCAGCTTGATTCGGCGGCACACAACAATCATTGAACATTTCACAACATCCTAATCAGTCACCGGTAACCAGTAACCAGTAACCAGTCACCGGTGATCTGATATATTGTTGGCGCCGCTACCACAACCACCTGGACATCAAGTAATAACAGTAATAACAGTCAAAAGGAATAACAAGAACTCGTGACTGAAAATACCTGTTCCTTGTTGTCATGACAACTGGAAGTTACCTGTTCCTTGTGCTCTTTGTCCAGTTTCTGCCGTAATCTGACTGGGTTTGTTGACGTGGTGGTCCTTCGGTTAGGCCTGATCGCATTTTTAAACGGTGACTGCAACCTGAAATTGTGGAGATCGTCACGTATTTTAATAACCATCATTTAGACGATTATATCGCGTTGCTATGGTGATTGTTAACACTCGCATTTGTATTTAAATATTATTAGCATCACGTTAATACCTCAGTTTAAATACTGAAACCAAATTTACTACAAATCTGACTCTTTCCTAGTGTATCATGAACTGACAAGCTAGGTTCCCGGATCTGATGTTTACTCTCAACAACTACTCGTATCTCGTAATGTTTACTCACAACAACTAGTCGTATCTCGTAATGTTTACTCACAACGACTACTCGTATCTCGTAATGTTTACTCATAATAACTATTTAACACTGACAACTAAATATTTCACAACATCACAGCATATCGGAGATCTAAACACTTAGCAGGCGCCACGACCCACAATCAATACAAACTTTGAACAGTGTTGTCAGGACAACTGGAATCACAGCGTTGTCAGGACAACTGGAATCACAGTGTTGTCAGGACAACTGGAATCACAGTGTTGTCAGGACAACTGGAATCACAGTGTTGTCAGGATTCTAATTGCTTTCTCATCACACTTATTATCTCCTCCCGGACACCACTTAAATAATAACTTAAATATGACAAGACCAGGTAACGATAGTTACAACTTGTTTACATCCTGTCCATGTGGACCACACAACAATCATAGTGGACCACTCGTCAGTCGTCAGTTGCTTGGTATGCGGGTACGACAAAACCAAGCAAATAGTTGGGTATGTTGAGGTAATTAGGTAATGAGGTAATTAGGTAATGAGGTAATTAGGTAATTAGGTAATTCTTCACAAGTACGAATAATTGGAAGTGTAGGAAGCAATGAATTCCTCAAAACCAGACAACACTCGCTGAGGTGAACTCGCACTACAATACCCATACAATACCCGGTACCACTGCAAGGGCTGGGTAAAGTTGTATGGTAGTTAAGATGAATATTGAGGAGAGATTATCGTGGTAGTTCTGTTATTTTAACAATTATTATGACGTGATATAATGATATCTTATCATGTTCCTTGTGCAGACTTTATCATTTTAGAAACTTAACCAGCACTTGTTTTAAGTTCTGTACGTAAATTATAACGGATTTTTCTGTTGACGGCTCCAAGAACCATCTCATGAAAATAACAAGTTGGATCCAGCACACTCCTTATATGGGCATCACGTGGCAGGCAGGAGTTAATGTAGACTACTTCCTCTCCTCGCTCCAACCCATTATATCATGTTAATGGTAATCGTTATCTCACAGTTAAATAATTAAAAATTCGCAAACGACATCTTCCGTTAGCTGGCACTTAAGACATCAACACTATATTTCACTATATTTCACTATATTTCACTATATAACACTATATTTCACTATATTTCACTATATTTCACTATATAACGCTATATTTCTGTGAACTAATAATGCAGCTGATGACAACTTTATTTCTTTTCTGTCATCCAGTCCCCCTCGGTTACACAACATCTTTAAGTCACGTACTGATTATATATGAAACTCAATTGTAAGCTATGAAAATCGTATTTTTATTTTTCAAACTTACAAATTATTCTGAATCTTGTCATGGTGAAGTTGGAGTTTGGTTTCTTGGACGATGAAGCTTGTGTTAGGGTTAAAGCAACTCTTGATGAATCCAGCAATCATATAAATATCCGGGGATGACGAGACAGAGGCAGTTCACAGAACTAGATAAGGGTAATTATTTAACACTTAATTAATTAATGCAAATACAGGTTATTAAAAATGAAAATTACTAATTATTATCAAAGCAGATAAGTATAATTACACGATTTATTTCCTAATTAATATAAAGCACTTGTAGGGAGCATCCAAACTGATCGGTTAAAAGATAATTGGATAAACTAAAACGAAATGGACAACAATAGAAATAAAGAATGCTACAAACAAATATCTCTCATTAAATGAACAAAATAATGAGCGGTAAGTTAAGAAACGAGTACCTAGCAACAGTAACCTAGCAACAGTAAGTTAAGAAACTAGGTTAAATTAGGTACCACTTATTGAGTTAGCAATTAGTGGACCGAAAAGTTCACCGACAGTAAACTGGGCTGCCGTCGGTAAATTTAAGAGAGTTATTGCAATAAAAATAGAACAAAGTATATAAAGTGCCAACAGTTGAAGATTCTTTTACTGAATATTTATATTTATTTACATAATATGCACCACCAGACACCACAATCAAAGCGTAAACAAGTCCCTGGCACTGGCAGATGTAGGGAAAGTTCAGGGAAACTAGTAACAAGTCCCTGGCACTGGCAGATGTAGGGATAGTTCAGGGAAACTAGTTTTATACTCAGAGAAGATACATGGAGGAGTTTTGTGTCCTACAGAGAAACGAGGAAGATTGAGAATTGAGAGACTGGTTAGCTTCAGTACGAGGGGATAACAACAGTAACCTAGCAACTGTAACCTAGCAACAGTAACCTAGCAACAGTAACCTAGCAACAGTAACCTAGCAACAGTAACCTAGAAACAGTAACCTAGCAACAGTAACCTAGCAACAGTAACCTAGCAACAGTAACCTAGCAACATTAACCTAGCAACAGTAACCTAGCAACAGTAACCTAACAACAGTAACCTAGCAACAGTAACCTAGAAACAGTAACCTAGCAACAGTAACCTAGCAACAGTAACCTAGCAACAGTAACCTAGCAACAGTAACCTAGCAACAGTAACAGAGAGGAATATTGAGAATTGAGAGACTGGTGAGCTTCAGTACGAGGGGATAACAAGTAATACCGTCAAATATTGGGCTATACTAATAACACCCGTATGTTTGAAGGCATATAGTGAGAATATATAATATGCTAAATAAAGGTTTGATATATTTGAAGGCATATAGTGAGAATATATAATATGCTAAATAAAGGTTTGATATATTTGAAGGCATATAGTGAGAATATATAATATGCTAAATAAAGGTTTGATATATTTGAAGGCATATAGCAACAGTAACCTAGCAACAGTAACCTAGCAACAGTAAGAGAGAAAGATTGAGAATTGAGAGACTGGTGAGCTTCAGTACGAAGGGATAACAAGTAATACCGTCAAATATTGGGCTATACTAATAACACCCGTATATTTGAAGGCATATAGTGAGAATATATAATATGCTAAATAAAGGTTTGCTATGTTTGCAGGCATATAGTATAGTGAGAATATAAAATATGCTAAATAAAGGTTTGATATGTTTGTCAGACCATATGGTGTAGAAGTGACGCTAAAATAGGGTTGTTAGACGACAGGTATTAGTGAATCCGTTCTTTTGTAGTAGCGGTAACAACAAAGTCCTGGTTAATGGGGGTAATATTTGATAATGCCGAATAATTTCGGACGTTTTTGTGACGGCAACAACTCGAATAATGAGGGTAAAACCTCTGTGAATTTAAGATTAAAACGAACAAGGAACATTCCCAGAACATTCCATCGGAAGCTGAGTAGTACAGTTACCCTGAAGGAGGGTTTCCACACTTCATCACAGTTCCGTCCTGTGTATATGACGTCACAACATGGCCTGATGACGTCACAACACCTGGTCCACACTTCATTACCAATTGTTCAAAATGGCCATTTCACTCGGAGCAGGCTAGAAATTAGGCCTAAGGTACCGGTAACGACGTGGTGGGCCCATAATTTAGAATAGAATACACATTGCTATACATTGCTATACATTGCTATACATTGCTATACATTGCTATACATTGCTATACATTGCTATACACGTTGCTATACATTAATAGCATACACACTTTGAGATACTTGATATCTTGACGCCAGTTACGAAAATGGATGGCACCATGTTAATATGAATAACTGTCATAGTTGTTGGAAGAACTAAGAAGTTTAAATATAGTTTAAATAGAGCTCAAAATAACTATACGGCATAAACAAAACATGTAACATGAAAACTACTGTTGATATTAAAATGTAGGATAATTTTGGATAACACGAGGCTACACGAGGTTATAATTGTGCTCATATGAAAACGAAACACGGTATTTACTACCCTGTTAATATGCGACCAAGATTCTGTTTAAAATTAACTAATTAAGGATAAACAAAACGGTGCCCACTGTTAGAGCAGGTCTTAACAAACTTTCGTTTAACTTAAACTGCTTATTATACCATGGATAAGGGCAATGCTTTACTAAACGAAATGAATTAATTCATAAGATAATTCATCAGATCACAGCATTAACGTTCATGACGAAATGTCCCACCCACCCTGGGTTGAGCAAGTGTGGGTGACGTTCCGTCCTGTGTTGATGACGTCACAACATGGCCTGATGACGTCACAACATGAAATTCCCATAACCAGGATTTAAACGAAGGAAAGTAGGAAGTGAGCAGGGGAAGAAGTGGTGGAACTGGTTCAAATTACAAAACTTGGAACATGGGTAATGGGATAATGAGGTCTGATTTGGTATTTAAAGTTTCAGGTTATAATCTTAATTCTCCATTGATGATCACGTACCCATACGATTGATAGGCAGAGCAATCATATCATCAATAATTATATAATTTTTAAAGCAGAGTGATAAAATTCGAGACACCCGACAAAAATCAATTTTCCGTGGAATTTCTATTGAAAAACAGAATTATCAAATGAAGGAAACCAGCCAGGCCAGAAGGTAAAGATAAGACCACACTCAAAACAAATTGTGTCTGATTCAAAGCCAGTTCGTGATGAAATTTCATTAAGCAGGAGCCGAATTTAGGACGATCAGAGACATAACTACATTGTTACTATAAGCGACCACTCTATATCACCACTCAGGACTGAAGAAAACGTGAAAAGAGAGCAACATTTCAATTAATAGATTGAGGAGTTTCCCTCCTTGAAATTAGAGGTATCCGAGTATAGATCATTGTGCCCTGGACCCCTGATTTTATTAATTCGGTTGTGCAACTCTACTAGCTCATTGTACATAACAATATGTTTTAAAGCTGCTAAATCATCACAAAAACATTAGCGAATCGCAGAAAAACAGTAAGTAACGTAACGTAGCGTTCTAAAAACAAGCTTGTTATTTTCACTACACCAAACTTATTCCAGCGGGCTGGCACAGCACCTGAAATGTGGTTGCACTGAAATGGCCAGAGTGTACTTAATGATGCGGTGAACTACTGTCATTATTAGACGCGATTGGACAACAGTCGGTGGTTGGTAGACTCGTAGAAATGACCGGAATGGTCATCTCTCTCCGGGATGACAAGTAGTAAGAGAGAGAGAGAGAGAGAGAGAGAGAGAGAGAGAGAGAGAGAGAGAGAGAGAGAGAGAGAGAGAGAGGGGGAGAGAGAGGGAGAGAGCTTGTAGTAAGTGATACGGGGGACGACTCAACGACCAGCTGGCTTCAAAACTTGGAACTTACTGGTGGATTTAGTTTAATGGACGGTACAGGGAGGATTTAGTTTAATGGATGGTACAGGGAGGATTTAAAAGGGCACGGTAATCATTACCCTGGATTAATTCTTACCAGTCAAAGGCAGGGAATAGGAATAATAGGAGGCTAATATTCAGGACAATCCGCTGACTGATTATTTCAGGTTCCCACACTCTTACGGGATGTCACGTGACTGGACAAGGACTGGACGAATCTTTAAAATATCTCTTTTAATTAGCTGAACTTAAGAAGGGCTGCTTAGTTGAATTATTTAAAAGTAAGCCCTGTAACCATGGTAACAGTGACGTGCTACTATGGTAACGTGTTCCTACAGTAACGTGTTGCTTGTATAAACTACAACAAACTTAAAGGTAAATAAACAATGTGAATAAACATTTTCAGGGACTGCAACATAGTGAAACGTTAGCTGATGATGACTAGATGCCTACAACAATCACTAGAATATGTCGTGATCATGAAAAATTACTCTTCCAAACCCAGCTGGCAATTAAGCGTATTACTTTGAATCATGTCACTCTATACACCATCCTCCACCAGTCACTCTGATTTCACCGGCAACCTTTCACAGGGTTACCACACCCCAGAGGTAGGCAGAGCATCCCAATGCTATCCTTTCGTGGGCCATCTTGGCCCAGCCTCTCTTAAAAACAAACAAAAAACAAACAAAAAACATAGTGAAACGTTAGCTGATGATAACTAGATGTACAACAATCACTAGATGTCGTGATCATGAAAGTTCAATAATTACAGGAATCACTAGGCCCCTGTTATGAACACAGAAACAGACTCGAAACATCTAGAAGACCAAATAACGGCGACAATGTATAAATATTGGGAGATAGACACGAGGATAACAATGTGCGGTGATGAACAGTCCTATCTCCGATACTATCTCCAATTAGCACGTGCAAACTATACTTTTTGGATCTTAACTAGGAAATTAACCGCCCACCAACGGGTCTAGACAGTACAATTTAAACCAATCAGCTTTCTAACTGCAGGTCACGAGTAAGATCCGTTCCAATAAGGACAATTACCAAATTGGTACGATGGTAATATGGTACCACTACATAGTAGCACACCACTACTGTCTGTAACCACCAATAAAGATAATTAGGATATATTGCGGTCCATAGAACCGTGCGAACAAATGAATATTGAGACGATCAAAACATAAGATTCAGATGATGGATTAGTAAGAGTCAAAAGGAAGGGTTAGGACAGACGAAATTACAGTTCAGAAACCAGCTCAGCAAGGTGAGACTTACATCACAACCATGGACTCTGTTGTGCAGACAACAGCAAATCTATCATAGTCTCCACGCTTTGGTCTAGACAGTATATAGACTGTACTAGATCGAAATAGGCATCAACAATCTATCTATTAGTGATCTTAGTATAAAGTTGATGACAGAACTATCATTGACCCGAACTGACCACAAAGTAGATATGAAATGGATATGAAATGCACTTATGAGGTAGCTCGCTAAAATCTCACCCTAGTGTAACGGTGCATTTAGTAATAAAGTAGCTGGGGGTGAAACTGACAAATGAAGCTGCGGTCACGTTGTCATGGTAACGGTCACGTTAGAGTCGGACTAGTTCAAAGAGGTGCTGTACAAAGAGGGGGTCACGTGGATTTAGTGGTTGCCAGCAGAGGTGTGGGCCTAGTTCTAGAAGTTGTGCACGTGTTATTGTGGTTTAGGAAAGACCACAATAACAATGAGATGGTGTTACGGGGCACTCCTGGTAGTTCAACTTGGAAATCAAACGTTGAAGTATCAAGTAGACATAAATATGGCCTACCAATTTGTCAGTAAACGATCGGGAAAGTATCTGTCTGAATTCTGACATACACTTCAAAGCTTAGTGAATACCGCAAATAGGTAGACAATTTAATTGAAAAGCTAATAGAGATATGATAATGAAGTCAATGAATCGTGACTTTTTGAGGAATTCAATATACCGGAACATTTTAGTGGTTATAATAAATTCAATGAACCGTGAAGACATTATAGCACAAGTGAAGACACTATAAAGGGTTAATAGGGTTGGTTAACTTTTAAATGATGACGTCTCGGAGCAAAATAGCAAGAGTCACGAACATAAGCAAACAGATCAGTTGTCGGAATCTGAACAGCTTGACCCAATGTTACCGTAGTTACCACTAGTTACCATAGTTACCGATCAAGGAGTCGTTACAACCAACCAAACACAAGGATCTCGACAGGTGTCTGAAGGGACCTGATAAGCTGGACCACAACATTTCGGTTTCAGATCGAGGTGCACTCAAATATCTAATCTGCTTGATAGCTTGGCTATTTAATAGGGTCTAATTAGCCTAATTAGTAATAATTAGTAATAAGGACATATTCTCATGAGACTGATCTCTTACTAGGAAATAATCAATATATTATGACATTACACGATAGGATCTAAAAATATACAGCTATTATAGAAGGAGAAGGAGAAGGAAAACAAATTGTTAAGACCACCACAAACCTGCTAAATCACCACAAACCTGCTAAATCACCACAAACCTGCTAAATCACCACAAACCTGCTAAATCACCACAAACCTGCTGAATCACCACAAACCTGCTAAATCACCACAAACCTGCTGAATCACCACAAACCTGCTAAATCACCACAAACCTGCTAAATCACCACAAACCTGCTGAATCACCACAAACCTGCTAAATCATCTTCAATGAAACAAATTGTAACACGGAATGTTTGCCTTTTCAGGGAGAGGAGCTCGAACTAGACGGTTTCTATCCACCGTATGTTCAGACTCCCGCTAGAGCGTCAAATCGTGGTGGAGGATTAGTCATATATGTTAACAAAAAACTATGTGAATTATCTGACATAAACGTTAAGAGCGCTCTATGTTGCCACGATAATCCTAAGATAGGAGAATTCTTGGTTGCAGAACTTACCTTGAAAGGGCACAAAAACGCGTTAATCTGTAATATATATCGCTCTCCAAGTGGGGACTTGAATGGTTTCCTTGAACAATTGAAAATTTTTCTCCGTAACTTAGCAAGACATCGAAACAAAAATATCATACTGGCCGGTGATACTAACATAGACCTACTAGATTACGGGAAAATAGACTCTGTTACTAAGTATGTGGACACTTTAGCAGAGCACGGATTCGCTCCTGTGATATCAAGACCAACTAGAGTCACAGATCACAGTGCGACTATCATTGACCATATTTTCGTCAATAATTGCCACGCTGTTACAAAATCGGGAGTAATTTCTGAATCAATCTCTGACCACTTGGCAACTTTTGTCACAATTATGGTTGATCAGAATAGGCTCAGTTGTAAACTTCAAGAAGATACAACAGAAACATCTTCTCGAGTAATAAACGATGACAGTATCAAAAAGTTCGAGAACGACATTTCTGCGGTAGACTGGAACTTGGTTAATAACTATGATTCTGTAGATGAAAAATTTGAGGCTTTCGATAAAAAATATAGTGAACTATACGACCGAAATTTCCCAATTAAGGCAAAAAAGAGTAAACCAGGCCGCCGTAAAAACACAAAGCCGTGGATCCAAGAATGGTTACGGTGCGCATGTGATCGCAAAAATAAATTTTATGAAGATTTTGTCACAAACCCGACCACTGAAAATGATATTAGGTACAAGAAAATGAAGAAATTTGTGAATAAACACGTGGATAAGGCCAAAAACAAATATTACAACGCGTACTTTACAAAATATTCTAGCGACAGCAGAAAACAATGGCAAATGGTTAATAACTTGTTAAACAGAAAGAAAAAAGGCAAAATTAAGATAAACAAAATTAACTATAATGGGAGCGAGATAACAGATTCTCAGCAAATTGCGAATAGCTTCAATGACTATTTCTGCAATATAGCTGAGACTCTTAAGAGAGAAAATGGTCTCGTATGCTCCGAGGGCCGGACTATCGTAACAGAAACTCAAGATAGCAGATGTCAGCGGAGCATGAATCTAGAAGATTCGTCCGCATCAGAAATAATTGAAATAGTTAAGGGTTTAAAGATTAAGTCGACTTCTGATATGAGTATACTTCCCCTGAAAAAAGTGAGCAATATACTTGCACCAGTGCTTAGCTGCCTAGTCTCTGCGTCTCTACATCAGGGGAAGTTTCCACATAAATTGAAAATCGCGAAAGTAATTCCACTTCACAAAGGTGGGTCACGTGCTGAAGTTTCAAACTATCGACCTATCTCACTACTCTCATGTTTCTCAAAAATCTTTGAAAAAATTATGCAAGCGCGACTATTATATCACTTAAAGACAGAGAAAATCCTATTTGACTCTCAATACGGATTTCGGGCTGGGCATAGCTGCGAACATGCTTTACTAGAAGCCCAAAACCATATTCACAGGGCACTAGAAAAAAAGCAGGTCACAGCACTGCTTCTATTGGACTACAGCAAGGCCTTTGACATGGTTGACAGCAGTATTCTTCTGAGAAAACTTGAGCACTATGGAGTTCGGGGGTTGGCTTTATCTTGGTTTGACTCATATCTAACCGATAGAGAGCAATACGTGAGCGTCAACAACTGCAAGTCCTCTCACCTCAAACTTAACTACGGAGTTCCACAGGGCTCCATTCTCGGACCAATTCTGTTCATAATTTACATCAACGACCTTCCTCAGATTAGTAATTTAGCTAAACATATTTATTTCGCTGACGACGCAAACCTAATAATAAGTACAGATACTTTTGAACAACTTAATGCAATGGTGAATGAGATTCTGACTTTGATAATTGATTGGGCTACTAATAACGGGCTTAAATTAAATGCTAGCAAAACTAAATATATGATCTTTACAAATAAGAAAACTGAGGATATAGAAATCTACATGGGAGGTGAACGACTAAAGCAAAGTTATCACGAAAAGTTTCTTGGCGTGATCATTGATACCAAGCTAAACTGGGCCCACCACATTAGACATTTAGCCACTAAAGTATCTAGAAATGCGGGCATTCTCTACAAACTCAAAGGCTCAGTACCTAACAAAGCACTCAAGTTGATATACAACAGCTTTGTTCAGTCTCACTTGTACTATTGCTGCACAGTTTGGGGAACAAGATCGCTAAACTCCGTTAAAAGAGTCTTCTCGGCCCAGAAAAAGGGCATTCGCGCTGCAGATAACCAATACCACTGCTATTTTTATGACAAAGATCTGAATAGCACACCTTCACACACAAAGGAAATTTTCAATAAACTAGAAGTATTAGCTTTACCGAACGTGATAGCTAAATGTATATTATGCTTAATGCACAAAGTTTATTCTAACACTGCACCACCAAATATTATAAGAATGTTCACTGTTTCAAACTTAAACGCACCTAGAAGAGAACCTGAGTTCTTTGCAGTACCATTTAACCGTTTATGTAATTCAGACAAGAGCATTTCTTACATTGGGCCTAAGTTATATAACAAAACAGTCAACATTATTAACAAGGACATAAAATACGTCACCACTTGCCTACAAGACAAATTCCTAAATTCATTCAAGTCTACAGTCAGCAAGCATGTGCTTACTGCACAAGCACTTAACCCGGATGACAAGGACTGGAACAACTCAAATTTCGTACTTTTAGAAATTTAAATAATTTGGTACAACATACGTTGATCATAATAACGAGCAACAAAACTTTAACCTCATAACAAAATATGACTATCTTCGAGCATTTTTTACAATGCTATCGCTACAGCGCAATTTCACTGTCATTTACAACTTTTAAAAGATAAAAATATCACCGCGCATTCTTCAGACCCTGTGTCGCTGTTCTAAATTTATGTCAAGAGATAAGATTTATTTCAAATTCTTAATAGTACTATTTAAATTTGCTAATTGCGTAATCATATTTTATACATTATTAATATTTTATACATTGTGTGCATATATTTATATTTGATTGTAATTAAAGATTTTAAGGCGTTAGTGCCGAGTAATGCCTTCGGGTAGTGCTCCTCAATCTAATCTAATCACCACAAACTAAATCACAAGCACAACTAAACTACAGCGTACCAAACTGCAAAAAACTCCTGATTACAGCCATATAAATTTAAAAAACTTCAAAGCCATCTGCTCCAGTCCTGCGGAAGGTAGACGTGGTGTTCGGGACAATGTTGACACGTTTAGCGAGTCATTTACTTTCATTTTACTGCAAAAACCCTTTGTTTAATTAATTGTTAATTGTCTCGGTGTCTAGGTATTTCATATGAAAATACAGTTCTTAGTAAGGTTGATGAAGGTTACATGAAGTTTTGTTGAAACTTGGGCTCACAAATAAGACGTAAAGACATGCGCAAACCGAGTCAAACATTCCAGTACTTGATTTAAAGAAACAGATTGGAACATTGAAACTTTGAAAGGAAGCGGTACAAAACCAGCCCTCAGCCCAAATAGCAGAGACACAATTCATTGTTACCTAGCAACAGTAGCCTAGCAACAATTCATTGTTACCTAGCAACAGTAGCCTAGCAACAATTCACTGTTACCTAGCAACAGTAGCCTAGCAACAATTCATTGTTACCTAGCAACAGTAGCCTAGCAACAATTCATTGTTACCTAGCAACAGTAGCCTAGCAACAATTCATTGTTACCTAGCAACAGTAGCCTAGCAACAATTCATTGTTACCTAGCAACAGTAGCCTAGCAACAATTCATTGTTACCTAGCAACAGTAGCCTAGCAACAATGCATTGTTACCTAGCAACAGTAGCCTAGCAACAATTCATTGTTACCTAGCAACAGTAGCCTAGCAACAGTAGCCTAGCAACAATGCATTGTTACCTAGCAACAGTAGCCTAGCAACAATTCATTGTTACCTAGCAACAGTAGCCTAGCAACAGTAGCCTAGCAACAATTCATTGTTACCTAGCAACAGTAGCCTAGCAACAATTCATTGTTACCTAGCAACAGTAGCCTAGCAACAATGCATTGTTACCTAGCAACAGTAGCCTAGCAACAATTCATTGTTACCTAGCAACAGTAGCCTAGCAACAGTAGCCTAGCAACAATGCATTGTTACCTAGCAACAGTAGCCTAGCAACAATTCATTGTTACCTAGCAACCTGCAACAGTAACCTAGCAACCGTGACACCGGGTGTCTTGTGAAGGGTGAACTGGAGTCCGAACACTGAGAACGTCTGCGGAGGAGTATTGTCCCGCACTTCCGTCTGCATCGCGAGTTGAATGACTTAGTTGAGGAGTATTTTACACACTACACAGGGGTTGAGGAGGGTACTCAGGGTTAACTATCCCGATGTAGTAAAGACAGGTGTGTTTCAAAGGAATATTTCTAAAATCACATCTTCAACCTTCATATCGGCATACATGATTTCTTTGATGTTTTTTTAACGGTATCAACTCAAACGATAAAAGTTTCGATTCAAATCGGAAAAAGATACCCTTCAGTAGCTCGAACAAACGATCCGAACTTTTCTCAATAAACAGGGTAAAATTGTAAAATTAGCCCACTGCGTCTGTCTGTTGACAGGAAAATGTGTGGCTCAAACAAACCCACGATAATAAGATTATCTCCAATGTGACTGGCTCACAAACCAATACTTTAAACTGACTGTCAGAGATCACTGACGATACGTCCACGGGGTAACCTAGCAGCAGTTACCACGGGGACCAATTAGAATGACATCCTCTGCAGTCGCCGATATACCCGGTCGAGTGGCTGATATTAACGAGCCATTCTGGCAATCAATCCTACCTCCGCAATCAATCCTACCTCCGCAATCAATCTTAACTCCGCAATCAATTCTACCACCGCCTGGTTGTCTTACTCAGGATTGCCTTCACCCGGGATTCCCACTGTTTCATTTCACCTTCAGATATCGGCAATGAGAAGCAGGCATCAGCTTTGATAACTCTTTACTGGACGATCGGTTTGTTGATTGGTGAGGTAGTGGTCACGTGTTCTGGTGACGAGCTCTGGTTGGTTACCTAGCAACAGTAACCTAGCAACATTGGTGGCTGGGTTATCACGTGGTTTAATAATGGGTACTGGTTGGATGAGTGCTGGGATAAACGCTGTCTTTTTCAGGACTAAGGAAATGTCAAAGCAGGAATAATCGAAAGTTGTAAATATCAGTATCCGGATATCTATTGGTTGCCAACAGCTCATAACAACAATCATTAGAGAGTAAAAAGTGGTGAAATCATATGCAAAATGCGTGCGAACCTACAATTCAGGGATAATAATGACAGTGAAGCAGTTTGGTCGTCATCAAACAGACTTTAAACCATCCCAAATATGCTAAGAACGCGATTTGGCAATTTTCAAATTATTCATTAGCACTAACGACCCCTGTGAAGAAAGTGTGATGAAGTCGGCGCTTGTGCAGTAGAGGAGACATAAGGCATGTCAAGTAATATTCTAGCGATTACTGTCACGATTTTACGATAATTTAGCTACTGAGATGATGAGGTGTGGAGTAATGGAAGTGGCACGTTGTCATGGTTACCACTAGTTACCACTAGTTACCATAGTTACCGGTTCTAAGTTGCCGACATTTCAGCACCACAGCTCAGCCCAATCCGCTCTAAATACAGAAAATACCGAATAGTAAATCAGATAATTGGTTAAAGTGCCGCTACTATAATAGTTTCAAATTGTTTGTCAATCATTGTGATTGGAGCAGTGTGTGAAGTTAATGAGTATATAACTGGCCGCGTACTTGGAAGTTATTCGGAAAATGCAGCGCATCAGTAGACGTAACACGGTCCATTTAACTACAATACAATAACACGGCGATTTCTATCACAGTGCAAGTAACCCGGTTACTTAGTAACCGACACACGTCTCAAAGAGCAACACAAAGATCACGACTATGTCTGAGAGTTGTGATGATTCATCTGAGTGCCTTCTAATTTCCACATGGTGATTTGAGTGCAGTCAAAACACAGATGTTTACTGGAATCCTGGACAGGTGCCAGGATTTGAGTGCAGTCAAAACACAGATGTTTACTGGAATCCTGGACAGGTGGTTCTGGTAAAACAAGTCTATTCCTTTAGTAATACTTCAGGGACTTGATAAAACTCCAGAGATTAAAAAGTGAGCTTTAAAAATGCAGACAAACACAAGCTGATTCTCCGAATAGAACCAAAGCAATGATTTATTTAATGAGCAATTAGCAGGTTGAGTTCAAACTACTCCCGAGTAGCGAGGAATGTTTTACGGACAACAGACAATCATCTATAATAGCTGTGAAAAATTCTAACATAAAAAATCACAAACATTGTCCGAGCGTAAAACGGCAGCAATTAACCGGGAACAGACACTGATCCGCCGACCAAACTACTGAAACGAAGCGACAGAAATACAATAAAAGAGACAATCATCCACCGAAATAATAACAAGCAAGCTGTCACAGCTTCTCAGGATTTGTTCTATCAACAAGACAGCTCTCTCTTTCTCTCAGACAGGAAACGAGCAGAATAAAGGAGGAGAGAAAAACAAACATCAAGGGAGGAGTTAAGACAAGAAGTAAATATCAGGGAGGCTAGATTAAGAACTCCTCAAACAAGTACGGTGTGGTACTAACAGTACTGAGTGGTACTGGAGGTTCTACTGGTGATACCCGGATGCATGATGACGTCATGGTGGTGCGGTTAAGGGGTCTAGAAAGTCTGGAAAGTCGGGCCATTATCAACTATGAGGGAATTGTGTTTGAAGGGTGATCTGTGTAGTTCTCACTTGACGAGCCTTGTGTTGTCTGTGTGGAATAAGAGGTAAACTAACAGTTGCTGCATCATAGTTTGTTGAGAGTCTGGCAGGCGGTTTGTGTCTGTGTTAGGCAGGACGGCACGAAAAACTGGCTGTTAAAACTAAAAAACTCGTGATGCAACAAAATTGCTTCCGGCGAACAACTTAACATATAATAAGGTCATATTCCCAGGTACTACAGTTTCTTGAGTAAGTAAAAAATAACTACTCAAAACTATACGATACGTATTCAGAGCCTCCCTGATAAAAGACAAAGATCACTTTTTCTTCGGAAGGTCGCTCAAAAACGTGTTGATAATCGTTGATGGTTCTGGAAGAACGGTCGAGTTGCACTGATTGGGACAACAAACCTCACACCACACAAAACAAGATGATGGAAGTACCACCTCAGACCAGGGTCTAGACTCCAGAGCTCAGAAACAATATCCAGCCACGACAGGAAATAGGACCTGGGTACTATATAGACTCTATATAGTACTAGTACTGGTGTATATCCCGGAAATAATAAGGGTTTCCAGCACACTTCCGTATAATTAGTGGTGGGAACTATTCCGGGGTGATGTAATTGAGAGAAATTGACTGCATGCGGAGGAGACTGCATGCGGAGGAGAAGGTACTGATCTTAATATCTGATTACGGATGAAACGGATATCAATCATCGACCATTAAAGTCACCTCCCCCGAAACATGGAGTTAGGACGCGAAAGTGATACAGTAAAATTGGCGGGGTTATGTAATAGAAAGGAGCAAGTCAATAAGAAACTAGTATTCCAAGTATGTCCGCTATTTGTAGGCTATGACGGGATTGTGGTAAGTATGAAGACCTACGGTACAGGGTGATGCAGCCGGAGATAACTGCAGGGCACAACCGATTAAATAAATTAATAGTGTTCTGGGTTAATTACTTGAGCAACAAACGCCTGATGTAGGGAAAGGAAAAGAAGGGCTTATATCAAAAATTTAAATTCTCATAACTTTTCTCAGACGAGTCGTTTAAAACTGCAAAAAAGCTACCAGTCAAACAATTTAGCATGTCATCGACTCAAACGCATGGCAATTTTCTGGCTTCCACTACCAATGAACTGATTATAGGGCATCTGGGAAAATACCACACTTATCAGAGGGCACCATGCTCGAGTGGGAACATTAGAAAATAACTGGAAATAGAATGCAAATTATAATGGGATATTATCAATCATTTTTTGAAATGTTGCCAAATTCCAACCACTGAACAAGGTTTAGAATTGAAATATCAGGAGAAGTGTAAGGTTACAAAACATGAATGATGACCTGAAGATTTACAAATGCCAAACAATTACCGCTGAAGTATGCATCCTTGCTGCTAAATTTTAGCACCTTGAATTTCAGTTAACAAGACGGTTGACCGTGCAAACAAGAAGAAATTTGGTGCAACAACCGGGACAAAAGTTTCAACCGGGACAAACGTTTCAACCGGGACAAACGTTTCAACCGGGACAAACGTTTCAACCTGGACAAACGTTTCAACCTGGACAAACGTTTCAACCGGGACAAACGTTTCAACCTGGACAAACGTTTCAACCTGGACAACGTTTCAACCGGGACAAACGTTTCAACCGGGACAAACGTTTCAACCGGAACAAACGTTTCAACCGGGACAAACGTTTCAACCAGGACAAACGTTTCAACCTGGACAAACGTTTCAACCGGGATAAACGTTTCAACCTGGACAAACGTTTCAACCTGGACAAACGTTTCAACTTGTAACACCGATTTAAACCGTGCCCCACATTAAATGGTACGGCATATTTCCTTCAGCCTTGATAAATCAGAGCATATTATAAGCCTATCAGTATGTATTAGCCTATCGCACGTTTTTAGTTAAAATTAGTGTTAAAAAATACAAACTGTTATAAGTATGAAATGAGCCCAGGGATAAAATGATTTAAGTCATACTAACTGGAATAGTTTACAATTCGCGATGGGTCATGAGGGATCAATATGTACAAGTTAAAAATGGCGCGAACTTTGTTATTCACGTTTAACAGTGGTCGAGAAAAAGCGCCAGAATTGAGAGCCCAGACCAAAAGTCTGTATCCATTTATTGGCGGCTGCCGGCTAGAAGCTGTAACCTCCAATAAATAGAAGATAGATTTTAGCATAGGTATGCAGTTTACCTACGGTCACTTACGCGGAACATGGAACATTGTTGGCTATTCGACCACATAGTTTTTCAAAAAGAATTCCAAGCATATTTGTCACAGGAAATAACTCAACATATGCCGGGCCGTTGTCGCAAAAAAACGCAACATTTACTGAAACTGGCCATAACTAGCTTGAAATATAGAAATACCTACAGTGTGATACTGATAAGTACCAATAATAGCATATGAGCAGCAAACAACAAAACAGAGCATGAAGCTGAAAATAACTGTCCAATCTTGCGGGGAGATGAACTATGACAGTGCTTTTTGTTTTTTGCTTTTAGTTTTTGACTGTGCAATGCTGATTTGTTAATCGCTGGACGCTGGGTAATCAAACTCGGACATACTGCAACACGGCGGAAATGAAGACATTTCCAGAATCGATATTTATCTTTCCCACACATAATACACATACGTGATACGACTGATAAGCATTCCATTAAATTGTGTCAGACAAATTGCACTTGTTGAACTGCATTAATTCTATCAACTGGAATTGGACAGATTATAGGTCGTAAGGAAAATAGTTAAGCCGTCCTGCCGCAAATTCAACAAATTTACAGCGTCTAGGGTAGTTTTATCCCTGATTGGGAACAGGAAGAAGAAACAAGTACTCAAGATTTAAAATATAATTATAACGGCACGAAGCCCAGAAGGGACGTTACAAAAGTTGATAATAGATAAACAATTAGGAATGAAAACTGGTTGGAACAACGGAAATTAAGAAAGTTGACACTTTCAGCTCTTTTGCATCAGGGAAGCCATCTAAAAGATGTTAAAAACGGTCAGCAAATGACTTCAGATATCTATATTGAAATATGCCATAATATCTACAAAACGAAACGGCTCAAAGAACACGAACAGGCTTTGCAATACTGAATACCGCTAGAAATACCGCTTGGCTATTCGTGAATTGGTGATTGAAACTGAAGTGTGAAACGGAACTCACTTTAACATGGTTTGTGCTCCGGGCACTTTGTATCGAGTTAGAAGATTAGAGAGCAATCGTTCCGATTGTTTGATAGAATCCCGCCAGAAATTAACCACATTGTCATCAGGATTGAATGACACAAACATGGAGGGCAAACAAACCGGCGAGAAAACGATAAGTTCTCATTATCGTATCATATTGGTTAAATTAGATTTATTAAATCGAGATGAAGATCTGATTTTTGAGTAGAGTATCTAATAGGCTCTCACTCGAATGACCCCAATTGAGGCCTCGAGTGTGGTGAATCAGTTATCCGTGACTGGACTGCAATGCAATGGACGAGACTGGAATCAGTATAAAAATACCATAATAATATTAAGTTTAATTCCTGATATATCATATTTATATGATAACTCTAACTTTGTTTGTAAACATTATAATGCGCCCACGTGCGCGCGCAAATCTGATATAACTCTAACTTTGTTTCAATTTAGCTACACTTACACTTTAAGCTGGTGAGTCGTACTTAATCGACCTCTAAATTTTACGTAACCATACGAAGTTAGGCTTGTAAACATTTCGGCATAATAAATCCAACAAGTCTTGGTCTGGGCTACAAACTACAAATTCAGCTTAAACCTTCAGTAGTCTACTGTTACCATGGTAACTACTTAAGTAGTCTAGTTCTTAACAAACGCGCTAGAATAATTACGAGTAGATATCAAGACATGTGAATATCAGTGATTAAGTGTTAGGACAGACACACACACACAGAACATTCATTATGTACTTATTTAACACGTGCCTTCTGCTATCTTCACTTTCACTTTCACTTTCACTCCTGCTATCTTCACTTTCACTTTCACTTCCACTCCTGCTATCTATGTAAATACAGATAAATTTTTAACACTTTTGTTGATTTTGAAACTGTAAATATTTGAGGGCTCGCTGTTCCATTTCGCTGCCGTCTGTACGATAAACCACAAACCCACTCAGTTAACAAAACACGTGCCTCAAATATCAGACGTAAATACACATTAATATTTTAAAGCTTTTGTTTACTTTGAAACTGTAAATATTTGAGGGCCCGTTGTTCCAGCTTGCTGCCATCTGTGTACACAAGGGAAGTTCGAGCTGTACTAGACATGTTCACATCATCAATCGGGAACAGGGTAGTGAAGAATCGACAACTTGGAAATAAGGCTGAATGTCCCCAAAAAACATCACAGAAGTGCTCAGCACCTGGATGCAAGACTTGCCCGGTATTGTTCGATCTTGACTCTAAGATCATGGTCAACGGCATGGAGCTTAATCTAGACGAATCCCTCACGTGCAAAGATAAGCACATTATTTACGTTGCACAATGCCAGCAGTGTAGGACTATTGAGGGATCTGAGGACACTTACTTTGGGCAGACGTTGACTCCATTCCACATTAGGCTCAATGGGCACCGGAACAAGTTCAACATTGACGACCGTGCCCTCTACGAGCACTCAGCCTTATCAATGCATTGTTACGATGTACACAAGGACACTTTCAGTTTTGACTGTTTCAAATTCGGGATTGTGAAAAAGACTAAACCTTCCCTATTAGATAGGGAAGAGGCTAGATTTTGTGCAAAGTTTAGAACTAATGTTTGGGGTTTAAATAGGATGGAAATTAAAAGATAGTTTTTTTGTGGTTTTTACCCATATCTGTAATTAATTAATTTTAACAATTTTGTGCCAATTTTGCGTCATTTTTCCTTATAAATTTTATCTACCACGTTATCAGTGAAACAATTTTATCGTATTCCAATTTCTGATCGACTTTCATGATATTCTCTAATCATGACCTTTTTATAAATTTTTGAATCTCTTTGACTGAGTATTATGATTGATTTTATCTGACTAATTTATTTCTTTTTTGTAGGCTCTAGCGATGTAATAAACGAAGTTTCCAAGCCAAATTTGTGTGTTTCCCTTCGTGTCCAAAATCAATCATGTTCACATCATGTAGACAGCATGTGCAGTAAGGTGGGAAACATGAGCAGTAAAGTGGGAAACATGTTCAGTAAGGTGGGAAACATGTGCAGTAAGGTGGGAAACATGTACAACAATGTGGGGGGAATGTGTAGTGGGGGGGGGGCAACTTTTAAAAATATGAAGCTGATTGTGGGCGAAGTTGTTTAGATATCATCTGGTAAAATGAGAAATCGAGGGGGTATTATTCAGATATTTTATGATGAACTATCGGGGCTAAAAATGAAAATGGGAGTAAAATTAAAGTTTGATCTTTAATAATTGAGTTTATTTTAATTTTACTTACAATTTCACACTGTCCACATCATTCCAGGTCACGCCCCTCAAAATATCAACTTCACACGATACTGGTCTCAGTTTCTCTCTCGCATTCACATACAATCTCTCTTTCACTTTCTCTTTCACTTCCTCTTCCAATTCCACTTCCTCTTTCATAATCTCTTCAACTCTCAAACACACGTCACGTATGTCTAAGCCTGTTATTTCCAACTTACCCCCCAACGGGTAGCATAAAGAAGACCTGGTACTGTAGTCATGGTTACTAGGTCGGTTGTCATGGTTACTAGGTCGGTTGTTGCACTCGGGAATTAGTTTAGCCCTTAGTTTGACAACTACTTCGTTTTGAGAATGAGATGCAATGTAAATTTTCGGCAATTCTACGCTTTTTCGTACAGATTCAACACAACTGCTTATTTTAACCTCATTTTTACCGGGCGAGTTTGCAACTGAAACCCTCGAGGAGTTAATACCAGGAACTGTAATGTTTGATAAAGGAGCACTGTGCTGTATAATGTTATAGGAGTTAATACCAGGAACTGTAATGGAAGAGCTGAGACAGGAAACTGTTGGGGTGGAACAAGTTGGGATAGTGGGGGTAAAGGTGGATGAAGCAATCGAAACCGGAGACGCAATATCCAGTTTATGAAGCTTTTGAGTTGAGTATAGCAGGGTCGTACTGATTACCCTACTTGGTGACGCTATCGAGGCAGACAGGATGGGAGATGCTGGGTTGCTCGGTATTTGCGAAGGTGGAGATCTGGATGAAGAAGAGATTGTTCCAGAGGGTTTGTCTGGAATAAGGATGAAGTTTATTTGTTCCGTTTCTTTGACGAGGATATCTGTGAAGGATACAGTAAGCTTTTTCTTTCGTTTAGTTTTGCTTTTTCTAAACTTTCCCTCAAAGAGCCGCTTCATCAAATAGGAGATAAATCCTACTGGATCAGCCAAAGGAAGATGAGACCTAGATCCTAAAAGCTGATTTAGGACATGGTAACAACTAAGAAAACTAGGAATAATTTAAGCAAGATCAAAAGGAATCCAATTAAACAATCCTGACTTAAAAAGATTGATTCTACTATATTTACTAGCCAAATCGTATAATGTATTTATAGAGCTATCGAAAGATGGGATTAAGAATGATTCACATGCCAATGACCATAACTTCCAACCAAGAGACAGATGATGGAACAACTGACCAATCAGCTGTTACTATGGTTACTGTTACTTGGGTTACAACCAATCAGCTGCTCTCATCACAATCACGTGACTATTAATCATCGACACAACCATCACTTCCTAAACGAACAGCTACGAAAACGTATCAGTATCAACCAAAATAAGCTGTTCTCCCTGTCTAATACTCTAATACACAAGCCCAATCAACGTGGTGAGATTGTTAAGTTAATTTGTTAATCAGCTCTCTCTCTTTTTTGATGGTATCTAGTGGAAATTCAATTAGGATAACATATCCCAGTTGCTGGTATTTCGATTGTGCTGAGTGTGTCTGCAATCAGTGCGAGAATATATATCCCGTAATTTTTGGTTTCAGCAGATTTTTAGGAAATCTGTATTTGTTACTGAGTAATTTAGGATATCTGTAATTGTGACTGAGTAATTTAATGATGAGATGCTGTTATCACCGTGCTGTTTGTAATCGGTTTTCAGGAATTTCCGCAAGTGGTGCCAAAAGAAAACAACAAAATAATACCGGAGAATTACAAAAAATTAAGATTTAATCCGATATCTCTCCCTCGGAGTACGGCTAACTTGATAACAAGGAAACCTCTAAAAATCAGACAAAAAGGAAATAAAACGAGTCAGATAACAGTTTTTAAAAACAATAATAAGGTAACAAAATCGCTACTTTTAACCAGGACGGACATTTTAACGGAACTCTTTCCGTTTTACAGATTATAAACTCGACTGTGTACTCCAACTCACGCTTTACAGAACTCGCCAATCAGACCACGTGACATCTCTCCTCCAATCACAGCACAGCATTCCGCCCACGTGCGTCCGTTCAACCAATCACAGCACAGCAAGTAGACCATATTCAGCTGTACTGTCTGTCTGAACCATTAGCAAGCAACCGTTTCTCCCTTGCTATTCTCTATTCAAAGAGCCCTGACCACCAATAAGAACCCCTCCTAGGCCGCCCACGTGACCGTGAACCCCTTCCACGTGACTTTACTTCAGGGGTACTTCCAGCGTTCACCTTGCATTGCTGGCGTGAACTTTCACTTGACTCTATTTACACTCATGCATCAAAACATGAACCATTTAAGTTTGATGCTGACCACTTGGCCACCCATGGATATTCATGTATAGCAAATTGAATATGTTTTTTCAATTAAATCGTGCTTGCTTTGTGGGAATCGTAAAACTGGATTCGTCTTTTGGACTTGTTGCAAATGTATTGAATGGTTAATTGCTTTTGATTGAGTTTTGTGATGATTCAATAAAAACGCAGGACCATGAATCAGCGTTCATCAAGCAGTGATTGTTGCGATCAATCATGACGGACTGATTGTTTTCCGTTACTATTTATCATACGGGAATATTGAATTGAATGAGACTGGTCGCCGGTCGCGGAAAGTGTATTTTTGTGACCTCTTCAACTCTGCGTCATGTTAGATTTTGAAACCATTTCACAGTTAATCTCTGACGCCAATCATAATGGCAATGAAGTAACGATCCCGAATATCTCGTATCTCGGTAAATACGTAAACTCCATACATGATCAACATTTATCTTAAATGTGTCGCAATATCTCCTCATCTCCACCACATTTAACTTCGAAACCGCCCACGTGCAGCTACCTTCATACCACGTGCAGCTACTTTCATACCACGTGCAGCTACCTTCATACCACGTGCAGCTACCTTCATACCACGTGCAGCTACCTTCATACCACGTGCAGCTACCTTCATACCACGTGATGGCCATTTCAGAGCACGTGACACACTTCCCTGATCAGTTTAACGCAGCTGGTGCTCCGTGCACTTTAAATAACGTTCTCAGTCACGTGACTATGAGAACCCACCACTAGTCCCACCAGAGTAATGAGAGAATACATGGGGGATGTATCATGTTTCACACTTTACCCACAATTTCTAAATAGGATAGAGAGTGCACTTAATTTAATAAGACGCTTATTTTCTAGATGACTAGACACTGGAGCGCAATTTTCAGGACTAAATTAGGCACCTCTTTGGATAAAATTTGAGGTGAGTTAAAAAGTCGTATTTTTGTGAAGAATTCTAGAAATATTTACCTTATTTTTTCTCTATTTTTAATAAGACGCCATAAAATGTGTTGCGTGCGTAAGTTCCTACTCATGACCGCCTAAAAATCGCATTAAAACAGCTAAGATTAAATCTGAAGGCTAAAAAAATAAGATTTAGGAAATATCCCCTTTAAATATAGTTAGGAGTTGTGGACCATGTCGGGGAGTAACCGCTCTTAGGGCTAACATAGTTAATCACCTTGTCTGTTCCAGTACAGGTATTCTGTGCAGCAGGTACCCACTGTGCAGCAGGTACCCACTGTGCAGCAGGTACCCACTGTGCAGCAGGTACCCACTGTGCAGCAGGTACCCACTGTGCAGCAGGTACCCACTGTGCAGCAGGTACCCACTGTGCAGCAGGTACCCACTGTGCAGCAGGTACCCACTGTGCAGCAGGTACCCACTGTGCAGCAGGTACCCACTGTGCAGCAGGTACCCACTGTGCAGCAGGTACCCACTGTGCAGCAGGTACCCACTGTGCAGCAGGTATCCTACCAGTTTACATGTTGAAGTGTACAGAATCTCGTGTACACCAGTGTGTACACCACTGGTGCAAGTCGCGGTGTTATTTATACAAAGTTTCCGCACACATTTACGGCTGCAAAAATACCTCAAAATACCAAAAATACTGTTATATTTAAATACTCAATATTATGTAAATGGTATGCCCTGGAGGTTTGTACTTTGCAGCTAAAGCCACAGAACTTTAATTAATTCCTTGTTTTTTAAATGTACTCACACAGGCGACTTAAGGTCATCTAGAAGGTCAAAGTTATCTTCAAGTTCTGCTTCTGGTTGTGACAGTAGTTTGGCTGGTGGTTTCCGTCGCGTCTGAAAGTTACCATAGTTACACTACTAGTTACCATAGTTACATTACTAGTTACCATAGTTACTAGTGAAAGGAGATGTTATGAACGGTTAGTTTCGGAATAAAAGACGTTTTTAACTACTTTTTGAAAATACGAAACGATTAAATAATAGAAATTCTGTTTTGTTTCTTTAAAATATATAAGATTTCAGAGCTTTGGAATGTTTATTTGTTATCAGGGAAGTAAAGCAGGGAAAGTATATTTTAAGATGTGTATTGAATTATCGGACAGTTTCGATACCTCGAATGATTTGCCATCATTTCAGCGATTGGCATCTTCAACACTTAGCTATGGTTACAGCTACCTAAAATACCCGCTACACCGGCTGTACTAACTCTAGCAGGAACCCTATATCATGTATATATTGTCTTGCTGTATGCACTACTAACAATAAACTGAGATATTGACTTGCTGGATCAGTGAACCGAGTTAAAAAATGTACGGGAAATGAACGGGAAATGAGCGGGAAACGAGCGGGAAACGAGCGGGATTCTGCTTGTTTACGAAAATGACAACTGTCCAACAACCTGTGATTAATGCAGTGACTGTGACCAAATTCTTCCTTAGTGAGTTTGCTTGCATATTCTCAGTTTAACATCCCGGAGCCCCTCCACCAAAATAGAGCACAGATAAACCACTAATTTTCCCATATTGGATACCTATCAAGTATTAACTGACAAATTAAATAACCCGACTCCTGAATTATAACTGTAACCCTAAATACAGGCTGTCCTCGACAACTTGTGTTTAACAGTACATTACACACATTGTAATTACATGAATTATAAATAGTAATAATATCTGGGCCGAGTGTATCTTTTTGTTAGTTTTAACAGTAAGTTACCATAGTTACACTACTAGTTACCATAGTTACTAGTAACAGTAACACAAAAGAGTTACTAGTTACCATAGTTACTAGTGAAAGGAGATGTTATGAACGGTTAATTGTTAGTTTTAACAGTAACACAAAAGAGTAAATGTCGGCCGTCGGCCGTCGGGTATACAAAATATGTATTTATTAGGGGGTGTAATTTTTAAAGAAAAAAGTCCGATTTGTTTATTATTCCGTCTACTTGAACGTTCGTTTGAAGCATACAAATATTTGGGCACAAAATACTCCTAGGGGACGGGGAGAAGCTGAGGGGGGGGGGGGGCCGGGGGTAAAAACTGTTCGGAACTAACCTTGTTTTGACTTTTTATCTGACTCTTCCGTCTCCTGGCTGGTTGAAGGGGGACACTCTGTTCCTTTCTGGGGGACTGGACCGGTGTGGAGTACTGTCGACTGAAAGAGAGGAGATTATAAGAAGGGTGTTTAAACAACAATCGCGCTAAAACCTGGCCTCTATATTTAGAGCTTTTAATTTTATTCTATTGTAATTTACAGTTTTTAACGGCCACCTTTTCCAGCCGTACTAGTATTTCAGTATTAGCAATATGTTGGGCTCACTAAAGATCTTGGTTTCGTGCGCTGAAAGTCAATGAGCTTTCACACCAGGTAGAGTGTGGTAATAGCATTGTTGAAATAGAATTATTGAAACATGATAGATCCTATTTTCAATTGAAGTGTACCCAATGATTCTTTTTGATGTGGAAAAATAACTAAGGACCGTGAAGAACTTCAAAACACGACTTGGGTGATGAACACAAAAATTGAAATATTAAATATTACGGTACAACGATTTTCTCTCAAAACCAAATTTTATTAGCACACAGATATTAGTTCTATTCTAATATTCAAATATCGGTCTCATTCTAGTAATTATATTTATGACCTACCATTACAATTACCTCCAAAAACACTAAAACCTCCAAAAACACAAACATAATTTTGACAGTTTGGTAGAAGAAGTGTTACATGAAACAGTGCTCTTTCAGACATCCCAGCCATTGGTACTTAGACAAACTACACTTAGGCAGCTATTAAATAACGAGACTCATTACTTCCAATTTTCATAATCACCCCGCACAAAACTATCAGCTGCAATGTTGTGTGAGTTAATAAATAAAATAAGTGTAAGTTTGATGATTGTGAAGAGAAGCAGGAGGTTTTTTAAATAAGACGTTTTTAAATAAATAAGGATGAGTAAGATCCGATGATGTGATACTTCCCACAGTAACGTGTTGCTATGGTGTTGCTATGGTGTTGCTATGGTGTTGGTATGGTAACTTGTGAGGATTGCTTGCGGAGTGTGATACTTACGAAATGGTGGAGGGGATCTTTCTATTCTTGGTAGGGGGCCGTGGTCGCAAGGACCACTGTACAACATGGCATTGAAAGGTCGAGAGGATAGCATACGCCAGAAACAGCACCCCGATGATCAGATAATAAAACTTGACACAGGTATGTAGAAAGTTCAGGTTATCCCAGATCATCTGCTGAACAACCCCCTTCTCCGGCATCCGACCCATAACCGGCTCCATAACATGTTCCATTACCGGCTCCAGAATGGGCACGTGTTCCACTAGGGTCTGATAATCTGGCACATACCCAGAAATAGTTTCGTGATAGGGCACGTGCTCCACTAGAGTCTGATAATCTGGGATGTATTCCCATACTGTCTGATAACCTATGAGGATCTGATCTGCGATAGTGTCCAGGGTTGTGTCGACGTAGTGGTAGACTGTCCGAGCGTACTCCACTACTGTCTCGGCGTTGGTGATTTGGGTCATTATAGTTCCGATGAGAGGGGGGTGGATGGAGTAGGCCATGTTTTTAGGAGGGGGTATTGTTCGGAGGGTTTAAGGAGTGAGGAGTGAGGAGGCGTGATGAAGGAGGAGCTGGCCGCTATAGTAGAAGGTTAGTAACTTTTTGAATTTACATAGTAAATTACATTCCTCAAGCCAAGATTTTCCTTCAAATTTACTTTGTGTAACGATAAATAAGTTTAATCAAAAAATAGAACAAAGTAACGAAGGCCAATGTAAGATCACTGTAACTAAATAACAGAAAAGTAAAGAACTGCCCAGCCCTACATACTTCGAATTATTTTGAAAGTCATGTCAAATATGCAGCCTCAAATCTAGAAACGCAACACGTGCAGTTACACCAGTAACACTGTTACTATGGTTACGCAACACGTGCAACTTGACGGGAAAACAAGTTTGCGAAGTTTTAAAAATCACATAACTCAATAAGCCGGAACAAGAAGATTGTATCGCGGAAATGTCAAATGTAAGCCTGAGGAAACAAAAAGAAATGTCTAGGAAGCAAATTATATCGAAACGAAGCTCCCAACCTAAATCAGTGGGATGACACAAAGAATTAGGACGGTGATCACAGTCACAGTAATTACACAGTAATTACATCGATCATCATCTCCCACTTATTGGGCTAAAATATCAAAGGGCACAAAATTAGAACGTCCTATTTTCATCATTGCAACTACTCAAAGGACTCTTACTACAAACGTCACTGCATGATGACAACTACTACTACTACTACAAGTGATGTAATCATACAGCTATTCTTTAAAGAACACACAGCTATTCTTTAAAGAACACACAGCTACTCTTTAAAGAACATACAGCTATTCTTTAAAGAACACACAGCTATTCTTTAAAGAACACACAGCTATTCTTTAAAGAACACACAGCTACTCTTTAAAGAACACACAGCTACTCTTTAAAGAACACACAGCTACTCTTTAAAGAACAAACAGCTACTCTTTAAAGAACACACAGACCTTCTTTAAAGAACACACAGCTACTCTTTAAAGAACACACAGCTACTCTTTAAAGAACACACAGCTATTCTTTAAAGAGCACACAGCTACTCTTTAAAGAACACACAGCTACTCTTTAAAGAACACACAGCTATTCTTTAAAGAACACACAGCTATTCTTTAAAGAACATACAGCTATTCTTTAAAGAACACACAGCTATTCTGCCCTCTAAGGAACAGAGGACACCACAATTTATAAGTCAGGGTTCCCGGAGCATTTTTCCGCTGGAATGAACAAATTGATTATATTACTTAGATTACTTTCTATCCAACTTCTAGCGGGACTGCATGACTTGTAACCGGATATGGTATTACTTCATCACTGTATATCTCTGATACTCTATATATTGAACCGATGGTATTCTTAGTATGTTTTTTACTCGTTTTTTATCCGTCGACTGAAAAGACGGCTACCCTAATTCATCCTATGACAATAATGTATCGGGAGTGCACACTGCACAGTGCCCTGTACTTTGCATTGTGCACTTTGCACTGTGCATTATTTTTTGTGCACTATTTACTTTGCACTATTGGCTGTACTACCACTTCGCAGAAGAGCAGTCCTATTTCCAAGGGTGATCATGCCAAATAATTAACTCTCATCACGAGAAGGTTTTTAATCACCATATCACCCGTTATCAGTGATATTATCACCTGTTAAACCTTTGTTTGTGTTTCATGTTAAAAGGTTAGGATACAAATACGCAATACACAATACACAGTAGTAGTAGTAGTAGTAGTAGTATTACACGTGTCATCCCAGGGCCCAAAGATCATCTGGCAACACTGAGATGCTAGAGAGGCCAACGTATGGCCTGAAATACGACGTCAGACACAAATGCTAAATCAAGAAGAAAGAACCCACAACAAGATATAAATAGTGCAGCAAACACAAAACAAGAGTCCATATTGAGCATTATGAGCAATGTTGGATGACACATATTTAAAGCTATGATATCTCCCGCTCACATTCAAACAGACACGTGTAACCCGGCTACGGGTCGTGTCAAGAAGGACACATGTAACCCTGCTACGTGCCGTGTCAAGAAGGAGGGGATTATAAAAAATATCATATATTTATATTATTAGCTTCAGTTACCAGGTCATGCTAAAGAGATACGTGAGCCAAAGCCATTCAAGTTCCATTCTAGGAATTTTCGTATAAGTATGTATGCGCATCTATTTCTAATATATGTACAAAGTTAATGTATAACGTTTGCAAGTAAATGTCACGTTGCAGGAACCCGCTCGTTGCAGTGAAATAGCAGAGATATAGCCGTGCAAAATGTAGTTACTATAGCAACGGATAGCAATGAAGTAAAACAATACACACGCTCCATTACTCGTCAAAACAGAATTGCTGTAAACTGGTCTAAAATATGCGAATAATATGCCAACTAGCTGTAACACAGCCCGTTGGAATGTGCTTTACAGGACAGCACCACGCTTAACGTGACTTCCTAAATTGAAATTAGGATGAAGCGCTTTTTCCAGACCATAATCATTACGTAGATGCGGTGATATGCAGAATGTTGTTGATTAGAGTTTACAAAGGCTTGTTTCGATGTTTCTACCAGCGCTGAAACCAACAAAAATCACGTTTTTCCGTGAGAGAATATCGACAAGGACAC
The DNA here is from genome assembly GCF_026151205.1 of Bolinopsis microptera. Taxonomy (NCBI): domain Eukaryota; kingdom Metazoa; phylum Ctenophora; class Tentaculata; order Lobata; family Bolinopsidae; genus Bolinopsis; species Bolinopsis microptera. The sequence goes on along the minus strand of NC_087080.1, from coordinate 805,026 downwards.
TTTTAGTGGGTTTATAAATTGAAGGTGAATCCTCAAATTGCTAGGTGGGGTGGGCAGGTGTTACTATGGTTACAGTTACACCAGTAACACTGTTACTATGTGTTACTATGGTTACAGTTACACCAGTAACACTGTTACTATGTGTTACTATGGTTACAGTTACACCAGTAACACTGTTACTATGTGTTACTATGGTTACAGTTACACCAGTAACACTGTTACTATGTCGTAATAATAACAGTGTTAATAGATATAGAGAGAATATTATATTGACATCACCGGCTGACTTATGAAGATGTGAAGACAGATAGACATGGGAGAGGTGGGTATGAAGAGGTGGATGCCCTAACACTGTCTGTCAGGAGAGGATACAATGTTAGCATGCCCTAACACAATGTTGGACTTAGCATGAAACGTCCACTTGACCAAGTGGGAGCAAAACTGAAAATCAGTCAACTGATCGGCCATCTTGTCATAATCCTAAGAGTCCTGTGTGATTGGCAGGTATTTTTAGACACGTCCAGCTATTGGTTGTTATGGTAACCAGCTATTGGGCAAACGAGTGAAACATTTTCTAAATATAAACAACCTTCCTATCGTATTGAACCACGTGATCTAAGAGTAACAGATGTTGTCGTCCGGTTTAATTTCAGATTTTGTTCCGCAGGAGAAAAAGGCCTATTTCGGGATTAATTTGACGGTTTACCTATGAAAGGAAGACAGGTTCAGGTTTCAGGTTGTATCTTTTATAGGATATACAAATATTGTACCCGGTCTATTGTACACTGATGTCCCACATTTGTAAGTGAAAACGTACCGGTTAGAGGTGGTTACTAACGGTTACTAACAAAGTGCATTTAATCAGTACATCTCACCAGATCAATAATTTAAGCTACAAGTTAAGCTGTTAAATTAAAGAGTGAACAAAATTTAACGAGCGCTCGAAAATAGCTAAGAAATGTGGTTAAAAAGAGCCATCCTCACCGATACCTATACCAGACCCATCAAATCTGGTCTCTATCACGGATTAACAATTTAAAATATAAAAAACAGTGAGAAAATAGGAGTACAGATATCCGTACAGGTCACTTATCGAATTACTTAGTAGTTTAGGATAATAAAGATTTTAAAACTCCTGATTTATTGGAGTTAGCTTGTCAATGAACCTGTCATCTGGGATTGTAATCCTGTCTGCCACTTGCTCCTTTATAAATATTTGTACTGTGTATAGAGGTGAAACTATCGGACTGTAGGACTTGCCACCCCATAAAAAAAGCTACTAGAATACAAAATATACGCTTAAAGAGAGAGGTAATGTTGTACAGACTGTTATTGCAAGACAAGCGAATGGTGAGTAAAGAGTTAAAAGTAATACAAGCAACCGTTCGAGAAAATATCAAACGAACATTTTAGGTTTTCAAAAGCACGCGACACACCGCTAGTATAGTTAGTGATACATATTAAATTTAATAAATATTAAAAATCCATTATCCATACTATCATAGTTACTATACAGAGTAATAAATTATGACTATTACATCACAGGAGCAGCAACAGGATTACTTGCTTTATATAACATATTATTTATGCAATTCAGCTAAGCTTCATGAGAAAATATTTATTATTGTGTATTTTAGAAGGACGCGTAATCCACACGTGGGCGGCGGGTTAGAGGGCTGTGATTGGTGGATGTCGTGCAGCTTGGCATTTCATTGGTTTACTCTTACAAGCCGTATGATTGGTTTGTATTTTATTATGAGCAATTTGATAGATTCGCATACTGTTATGAGCAATATGATTGGTACATGAATTTCAAGTAATGTTATATCTTTATATCGGCAGTGGATGATCACTGTGGCTGTATTTCATAATTAAATCTAAATCCTCTCTCTTTTGACTGTCTGTTTTCCGCGAGATTTCTAATTTGGCCTCTCAAGCATCACTGCACTACATAACATCACAGCCCAATGTTTATATCAGACATCTGCCAACAAATCCATTACGAGACAACACAGAGCCATTACATAAATTCCTGGCGTCCACCTCCGCAAGCAATCCTCACAAATTCGTCCACCTGGCGTCCACCTGGCGTCCACCTCCGCAAGCAATCCTCACAAACCTGGCGTCCACCTGGCGTCCACCTGGCGTCCACCTGGCGCCCACCTGGCGTCCACCTGGCGTCCACCTGGCGTCCACCTGGCGTCCACCTGGCGTCCACCTGGCGTCCACCTGGCGTCCACCTGGCGTCCACCTGGCGTCCACCTGGCGTCCACCTGGCGTCCACCTGGCGTCCACCTGGCGTCCACCTGGCGTCCACCTGGCGTCCACCTGGCGTCCACCTGGCGTCCACCTGGCGTCCACCTGGCGTCCACCTGGCGTCCACCTGGCGGCCACCTGGCGTCCACCTGGCGTCCACCTGGCGTCCACCTGGCGTCCACCTGGCGCCCACCTGGCGTCCACCTAACAAAGAATTTCCAATTCTGAGTCCTTTTCGAGCAGCGCCGGTTTCTGCCCACTGACTGGCAAGAAGTGGGGATATTCACAACACGACCTGGGCGTACCTTTTAATACTCTAACGTGCATCACAACATAATATCTCATAATATGTTAATATTATGTTAATATGTTGCCAACATGCGGTGTAGTATAGAGCTATGTTTTGAGATCTATTTAACGATTTGGGAGCGACTGGTGATGAATGTGTTAGATTTTATACTGTTGTATTTTTAACACCAACGTTAAAAGTTGTGGTATTCAAGCCGAGTATAAGGTAAGCTTATTAGCTCGGGCCTAGCACCCTGCGTCTGAACTTTATAGATATTGAGGTTTTTTAAATAAATAATGAAATGTCAGCTGTATTTTGTTCGAATGTTATGGAGAAAATAAAGATAGGTAAGATAACCGAGCAGCCATGTTAAAATGCAGATTTGCAGTTCCTCACTTATTCACAACAATTCTAACGTTCTTTGTATACCAACTGTTGTTTACTAATTATCAAAAATTCAGTAATAAAATATAGAATTCATGCGTTTCTCATTTATTCAAGATATTCAATACCCCTTACTGTTAAAAACAGTGATATATAAAAATAAATATACAACAACGTCATTCGTTAACAACCCCCGTTAAAATAATATTCTTCCTCCATCATTCTAACTAACAATATGTGCCCTTACTGCTATAGAGCCCAGCTACTCCATCATTCTAACTAACAATATGTGTCCTTACTGCTATAGAGCCCAGCTACTCCATCATTCTAAGTAACAATATGTGCCCTTACTGCTATAGAGCCCAGCTACTCCATCATTCTAACTAACAATATGTGCCCTTACTGCTGTAGAGCCCAGCTACTCCATCATTCTAACTAACAATATGTGCCCTTACTGCTATAGTGCCCAGCTACTCCATCATTCTAACTAACAATATGTGACCTTACTGCTATAGAGCCCAGCTACTCCATCATTCTAACTAACAATATGTGACCTTACTGCTATAGAGCCCAGCTACTCCATCATTCTAACTAACAATATGTGCCCTTACTGCTGTAGAGCCCAGCTACTCCATCATTCTAACTAACAATATGTGCCCTTACTGCTGTAGAGCCCAGCTACTCCATCATTCTAACTAACAATATGTGCCCTTACTGCTATAGAGCCCAGCTACTCCATCATTCTAACTAACAATATGTGTCCTTACTGCTATAGAGCCCAGCTACTCCATCATTCTAACTAACAATATGTGCCCTTACTGCTATAGAGCCCAGCTACTCCATCATTCTAACTAACAATATGTGCCCTTACTGCTATAGAGCCCAGCTACTCCATCATTCTAACTAACAATATGTGCCCTTACTGCTATAGAGCCCAGCTACTCCATCATTCTAACTAACAATATGTGCCCTTACTGCTATAGAGCCCAGCTACTCCATCATTCTAACTAACAATATGTGCCCTTACTGCTATAGAGCCCAGCTACTCCATCATTCTAACTAACAATATGTGCCCTTACTGCTATAGAGCCCAGCTACTCCATCATTCTAACTAACAATATGTGCCCTTACTGCTATAGAGCCCAGCTACTCCATCATTCTAACTAACAATATGTGCCCTTACTGCTATAGAGCCCAGCTACTCCATCATTCTAACTAACAATATGTGCCCTTACTGCTATAGAGCCCAGCTACTCCATCATTCTAACTAACAATATGTACCCTTACTGCTATAGAGCCCAGCTACTCCATCATTCTAACTAACAATATGTGTCCTTACTGCTACAGAGCCCAGCTACTCCATCATTCTAACTAACAATATGTGCCCTTACTGCTATAGAGCCCAGCTACTCCATCATTCTAACTAACAATATGTGCCCTTACTGCTATAGAGCCCAGCTACTCCATCATTCTAACTAACAATATGTGTCCTTACTGCTGTAGAGCCCAGCTACTCCATCATTCTAACTAACAATATGTACCCTTACTGCTATAGAGCCCAGCTACGGAGCTAAATTTGAGGTATCATCCTAGAACGTGAGCTTCGTGAAGATAATTACTGGATAGAAAAGGTTGTCAAGACAACCAATGGGGGTTGTCAAGATGGTTCGTGCTGTTCTGATGTTGAGCTCGTTGTCAAAATCTTAAGATTTGGGAAATATATGACAGTTTATTAAGGTTTTTATGAGATTACTATTACCAATGTAGACACGTAGCGTAGTAGTGTATATCACATCATGATACACAGAAAGCTGGCAGATATAGGAAATGTAGGTTATGATCTGACCTGGAACCAGATGTTTATAATTGTACCATGATGTTCCATAGATTGTAGTCGGAGAAGTTTGAAATTTGTTCGAATTTTTGTAAGATGAGAAGTATAGATTGGCTGGGTTTTTAAATCATAGCATCTATCTTCACTTTAGCATCACGAAGGTTATAAATTCTATCGGATTCATTCACCATAAAATCTGTGATTATACATTGCATCAATGACTTATACATTGGCAAAATACGCCATTATTTCCCATCACAATTAGTAAGTTTCATACCGAAATAGTTGCAAGAAACAATGTCTCCGTTTCAAAACATGTCATCACTAATCCCAGTCACGTGGTTGCTAGGTAACGTCACGTGGTTGCTAGGTAACGTCACGTGGTTGCTAGGTAACGTCACGTGGTTGCTAGGTAACGTCACGTGGTTGCTAGGTAACGTCACGTGGTTGCTAGGTAACGTCACGTGGTTGCTAGGTAACGTCACGTGGTTGCTAGGTAACGTCACGTGGTTGCTAGGTAACGTCACGTGGTTGCTAGGTAACGTCACGTGGTTGCTAGGTAACGTCACGTGGTTGCTAGGTAACGTCACGTGGTTGCTAGGTAACGGGTTGCTAGGTAACGTCACGTGGTTGCCTTCCGTATAACTAGTGCCAGAATCATACTTGTTTCTTGCACTTGAGCGTTTTCTAACTGATGCTGGTCAACTTATGGCAGTTTTTATTTACCTTACTTTTCTTGGTACGGTCAATATCTCGATCTTATTAAGTTAAATTAAGAATAGCGCCGCCCTTTGTTCCTTACACCAAAAAAATGTTAGGAATTTGTCTTTAATATTAACCAGTCCACGTACCAATGATCCTTTTATTCATGAAGTTAGCTGTAGCAGTATCTACTAGTAGGCTCTTGATAGAACACAATGACAAATCCTGAGACACTAGACACTAGACAGCCTTCTCAATACTTAGTCTTTATCCTAAAATGAGGAAAGATGTGAAAATTCACACAATCAAAGCATGTGTATATTTTTAGGCTTGCTCTAAATCAGGCAACAAAAGCATGTATATACAAACGTGACCAGATAGAGAGAGGTTATATTAATATTATACGGCATATATCAGGATCATCAACAACCCAACTACTTAAAATAAGGATAAAACTGCTACTGCTATCAAGGAATGTTGAGTTGACAGACAAGCGAGGAGATACAAGGTTACTATGGTTACTATGTGGTTACTATAGTTACTACAAGGTTGATAAGGGTAGTAATGTAGAATTTAGAGGATGCTAGGTCAGAGTCAATGTACAATGGTATACAGTACAATGTACAATGGTATACAATACAAATCACATAAAGTGGACGGCCCTCGACCCCTGGGTTATTACAAAATACTCATTCTCTGACAAACTAAAGTTCTGTTATAATATCTCTTTTCATTGTAATGACCATGTGCAGTAGTGAACTGAGTAGACATTGTGTTTTACATAACATACTAATTAGATTGGCCACTTGTCCAATATATAGGAGATTGAGTGACATGATGTTACATATATTTAGAATTTAAGTGACTCTTTTAATCATATTCATTGCACCCGCGTAACAAAATTCAATGTTTTCAACTAGTTATCAATAATCAGCAGTACCAAAATAAAAAACATTACAGTGAATTATCGAACTTGGCACCAGTTTGACTACAAATTGTATCCTTACTTTGGTATTATATAGTGTTGTCACTATATAGGGGAATCGTATTTCACTCTTCACAGTCTCAACAAAACTCACCGGAACTTGAAGATGAGGTAGAAAAATAGGGCAAACACAAAACTGCACAAAATGAAAGGTAGGCTGTTGCTGAGTAAAGCAAGACTGGCTGTATCCATTATGTTTACAAGCAAGCAAAATGAATGAAGTGAGTTACTAGTTACCATAGTTACGCTAAAAAAGGAAAGAGATTAAAGTTCACACGATCATAACACGGCTATATATATATCATCGACTGGCTCTAAAACAGATACAAACACACAGAAAGGTATATGTAAAGTACATTATAATACAATACGGAACACCCTGAATTACCAATAACAAAGAATGTTCAGCTGACCGACAAGATAGAGGACACTAGTTGATGAGGGCAGTTACTTTGAATTTAGATGGAGGAGGAGGAGGAGTAGTTCATTTTAATACTTCCAATATTTTAAGTTTTCATTAAATTTTCAGTAATCAGTAGCTCAGTTAACAAAATTAAAAACATTATTATGGTGAAATATCGAACTTTGGACCAGTTCGACTGTAAATAAAACTAATATTTTATATTGTGGTCAGAAGCAGATACTATAAGTTCTGATACACAGTTCAATATCTCATAGTCTACACTTTTAACTCACCAGAATTTGAAGACTAGGTAGAAATAAAGGGCAAACACAAAAGTGCACCAAATAAAAGTCAGCCCGTTGCTGAGTAAAGCAAGACTGGTTGTACTGATCATGCGTACAAGCAAGCAACTGAATAATGAGCTATACTGTATGCAGGATTTATATATTATAATATGTGTAATATTCTGTCCCGCCATACGGCTTATTAATCATCTTATCTATAAGATGATATTATGAAGGAGTAAATTAATCATCTTATCTATAGGTGTATTATAACTAGGTCGGTGTGACAATATGATATTATGAAGGAGTAAATTATGCTGATGATATGATGTCATTTAGAAGGAAACGTTTTGATACATAATGATATACTTCTTGCTAAAACGCATTAGTAATACTTCTAATTAAAACTTATTTATAATTTACTTTATTTTCGTGTGCTAATGTGTGAAAATACAGGATGCGTTTTCAACGAAATAAGAAACTTTGAACATGGGAGTATATCAGTATCACGACGAAGGAAACGATTTTACTTGAAGAAATCAACAACTTATTTTATTAATTAAACATGAATTACTTGATAATTGGTTAATTAGACATGTGAATTATGATAATTAGGTACTAATAGCTACACAACTCCTCAATTATAGTGTCGATTATTTATAGCACAGTATTACTATACAGTGCACACATTGCATACCAGTCAGGTTCAAGTAACTTTTCCTCAGCTTTGTTAGTACTGCACGTGTTATGAGATGATAATTGGGACAACAAAATGTGACAATGTGGACTATTAACATTTCATGTGTTCAAAACAAAAAAGGAGCTATCATTGCTCCTCTCAAATTTCACATGCCAAATCTACGAAAATAATTACAGGTAAGTATGCTAAATCTATTAATAGAAGTTTTTAAAGTTTAAAAGTAAAAGCGTACTAACCCGAACTTGGCTTTAGAACCAGTAGGTTTGAAGGTAGGTAGGTCTCCCACCACATCTTCTGTGTCTGATACGTCAGAAATACCCTGAAAATGATCTGATTAGGGGGAGACGATAAATTGTTAGGTATTCCCATGGTTACCACCAGGTATCTGTGAGGTGTTCCCATGGTTACCACCAGGTATCTGTGAGGTGTTCCCATGGTAACTACCAGGTATCTGTGAGGTGTTCCCATGGTTACCACCAGGTATCTGTGAGGTGTTCCCATGGTTACCAGCAGGTATCTGTGAGGTGTTCCCATGGTTACCACCAGGTATCTGTGAGGTGTTCCCATGGTTACCACCGGGTATCTGTGAGGTGTTCCCATGGTTACCACCGGGTATCTGTGAGGTGTTCCCATGGTTACCACCAGGTATCTGTGAGGTGTTCCCATGGTTACCACCGGGTATCTGTGAGGTGTTCCCATGGTTACCACCAGGTATCTGTGAGGTGTTCCCATGGTTACCACCAGGTATCTGTGAGGTGTTCCCATGGTTACCACCAGGTATCTGTGAGGTGTTCCCATGGTTACCACCAGGTATCTGTGAGGTGTTCCCATGGTTACCACCAGGTATCTGTGAGGTGTTCCCATGGTTACCACCGGGTATCTGTGAGGTGTTCCCATGGTTACCACCGGGTATCTGTGAGGTGTTCCCATGGTTACCACCAGGTATCTGTGAGGTGTTCCCATGGTTACCACCAGGTATCTGTGAGGTGTTCCCATGGTAACTACCAGGTATCTGTGAGGTGTTCCCATGGTTACCACCAGGTATCTGTGAGGTGTTCCCATGGTTACCAGCAGGTATCTGTGAGGTGTTCCCATGGTTACCACCAGGTATCTGTGAGGTGTTCCCATGGTTACCACCGGGTATCTGTGAGGTGTTCCCATGGTTACCACCGGGTATCTGTGAGGTGTTCCCATGGTTACCACCAGGTATCTGTGAGGTGTTCCCATGGTTACCACCGGGTATCTGTGAGGTGTTCCCATGGTTACCACCAGGTATCTGTGAGGTGTTCCCATGGTTACCACCAGGTATCTGTGAGGTGTTCCCATGGTTACCACCAGGTATCTGTGAGGTGTTCCCATGGTTACCACCAGGTATCTGTGAGGTGTTCCCATGGTTACCACCGGGTATCTGTGAGGTGTTCCCATGGTTACCACCGGGTATCTGTGAGGTGTTCCCATGGTTACCACCGGGTATCTGTGAGGTGTTCCAATGGTTACCACCAGGTATCTGTGAGGTGTTCCCATGGTTACCACCAGGTATCTGGGAGGTGTTCCCATGGTTACCACCAGGTATCTGTGAGGTGTTCCCATGGTTACCACCAGGTATCTGTGAGGTGTTCCCATGGTTACCACCAGGTATCTGTGAGGTGTTTCCATGGTTACCACCAGGTATCTGTGAGGTGTTCCCATGGTTACCACCAGGTATCTGTGAGGTGTTCCCATGGTTACCACCAGGTATCTGTGAGGTGTTCCCATGGTTACCACCAGGTATCTGTGAGGTGTTCCCATGGTTACCACCAGGTATCTGTGAGGTGTTCCCATGGTTACCACCAGGTATCTGTGAGGTGTTCCCATGGTTACCACCAGGTATCTGTGAGGTGTTCCCATGGTTACCACCAGGTATCTGTGAGGTGTTCCCATGGTTACCACCAGGTATCTGTGAGGTGTTCCCATGGTTACCACCAGGTATCTGTGAGGTGTTCCCATGGTTACCACCAGGTATCTGTGAGGTGTTCCCATGGTTACCACCAGGTATCTGTGAGGTGTTCCCATGGTTACCACCAGGTATCTGTGAGGTGTTCCCATGGTTACCACCAGGTATCTGTGAGGTGTTCCCATGGTTACCACCAGGTATCTGTGAGGTGTTCCCATGGTTACCACCAGGTATCTGTGAGGTGTTCCCATGGTTACCAGCAGGTATCTGTGAGGTGTTCCCATGGTTACCACCAGGTATCTGTGAGGTGTTCCCATGGTTACCACCGGGTATCTGTGAGGTGTTCCCATGGTTACCACCAGGTATCTGTGAGGTGTTCCCATGGTTACCACCGGTATCTGTGAGGTGTTCCCATGGTTACCACCAGGTATCTGTGAGGTGTTCCCATGGTTACCACCAGGTATCTGTGAGGTGTTCCCATGGTTACCACCAGGTATCTGTGAGGTGTTCCCATGGTTACCACCAGGTATCTGTGAGGTGTTCCCATGGTTACCACCGGGTATCTGTGAGGTGTTCCCATGGTTACCACCGGGTATCTGTGAGGTGTTCCCATGGTTACCACCGGGTATCTGTGAGGTGTTCCCATGGTTACCACCAGGTATCTGTGAGGTGTTCCCATGGTTACCACCAGGTATCTGGGAGGTGTTCCCATGGTTACCACCAGGTATCTGTGAGGTGTTCCCATGGTTACCACCAGGTATCTGTGAGGTGTTCCCATGGTTACCACCAGGTATCTGTGAGGTGTTTCCATGGTTACCACCAGGTATCTGTGAGGTGTTCCCATGGTTACCACCAGGTATCTGTGAGGTGTTCCCATGGTTACCACCAGGTATCTGTGAGGTGTTCCCATGGTTACCACCAGGTATCTGTGAGGTGTTCCCATGGTTACCACCAGGTATCTGTGAGGTGTTCCCATGGTTACCACCAGGTATCTGTGAGGTGTTCCCATGGTTACCACCAGGTATCTGTGAGGTGTTCCCATGGTTACCACCAGGTATCTGTGAGGTGTTCCCATGGTTACCACCAGGTATCTGTGAGGTGTTCCCATGGTTACCACCAGGTATCTGTGAGGTGTTCCCATGGTTACCACCAGGTATCTGTGAGGTGTTCCCATGGTTACCACCAGGTATCTGTGAGGTGTTCCCATGGTTACCACCAGGTATCTGTGAGGTGTTCCCATGGTTACCACCAGGTATCTGTGAGGTGTTCCCATGGTTACCACCAGGTATCTGTGAGGTGTTCCCATGGTTACCACCAGGTATCTGTGAGGTGTTCCCATGGTTACCACCAGGTATCTGTGAGGTGTTCCCATGGTTACCACCAGGTATCTGTGAGGTGTTCCCATGGTTACCACCAGGTATCTGTGAGGTGTTCCCATGGTTACCACCGGGTATCTGTGAGGTGTTCCCATGGTTACCACCGGGTATCTGTGAGGTGTTCCCATGGTTACCACCAGGTATCTGTGAGGTGTTCCCATGGTTACCACCAGGTATCTGTGAGGTGTTCCCATGGTTACCACCAGGTATCTGTGTTCCAGCTTAACTTGTTATTTTTCTAAATTTCTTATTTAACCGAATGTTTTGTTTTTAATAGTCTAAATATTACAATCTCGCATCAAAACGCTGTTTGATTCTTCTTACATTGTGTGACAATCTTCTCTAGTATCGATAAAGTCCCAAACTTAGATATTATTACTGATAATAGAAGGTAAGTATTTATGTTTGTCTGAAAATGAGTTGCCGAAAAAGGAGTGCGCAATTAAGGGCCTTGCTTCAGATTAAGACGCAAGTTTTAAAATAAACAAACTCCGCGAACCTTTCAACACGACAACTTAACACCAAACAGAGACAAAAACCGGAAAGCTCATTTCCGGGAACTATGGAAATTAATTAATTAATTAATTAATTAATTAATTAATTAAATATTCAGACCAAAAAAAAAGGAGTAGGCAGTAACCCCATTCTAACAATCAACTTGTTGGCAGTCAGCCAATAATCCCGTAACCTTGGTAATCTCGTAAACTTGTAAATAATTACAGAAAACAGATGATGTGAACCTGTATAAAGTTGCATGAGATAATCAAGCAGACCTCGTTAAATACCTTTTGCGCCGGTTACCATAGTTACACTACCTTTTGCGCCCTGACTTTGAACTATATTAACTATATTAACTCCAATTGCCGCACCTTTACTTTAAACTATAGCTATTAGGAAACCTCCTGGTTTCTTCTAGATTTAATTATTGAAGCCTAACCTGAGGACTCTTTGATTTATCGGTTTCTATCTTCTTTCAATTGAAAGAAGACAGGAACCATGTACTGGGTTACGTGGATATTGCCTGACTGGTTTATCCTCAGAGTAACACTTACTGGTGAACACATTGATAAGAATTGCGGTTTTTTATTAACAAATTTGTTCACAATCTACACTAAAATAACAGCACATAACAAGGCATACTTTTCAATTGAATTGTGTTTTTTTTGTTACCGTAATTGAGAAGCTATAGCTATAAAAACAGGAACTTACATCTTTCAATTCGACTGGGCAAGAAATAGACCTAGTCAGAGGGCTCAGGAGTATTTTTAATGCTATTTTCACAATAAGCATTTCGAGTAAAGACTATTCCAGCTCACAAACTTAAAGGTCGAAAAAACGCAACGTGATTTACGGACATGACAGCCTGATATGAGAATTGGCAGTGAGTAACATTATTATAAAATACTTCACGGAATTCCATATGAACTCTGTTAATAACCTTGGTCCTTGTTAAGAACTTTAGCTTGAGACTGTTTCATATTACATGAAGAGCGCTAACCAAGCTAAGTAATGAGTCTTCTTACTAGGGTATGACAAGGATAATTGATATTGTCAATATGTTAAAATACAAGCAAGAACTTCATTCACTAATGCCACATACGTTCATTCACATACATAATAGTATAATTTACAGTACTGTTGTTGTTCGAGAAGGATAAATAAACGAATTGATTTCGTAGAAACCTACACAGATTTCGTGGTTCAAGTCAAAACGTCCGATTAATAGTTCCATCTTGACATCTGATCAAATTAAGAATATAATTGATATGTAACATGCACTTTTAATAAAGTAATTAAGTGCCTATTAGTAATAATTAACATAAAATAGTGTATCTTGAGCATACTAAAAAAGCATAGAGAAAACGATGACGGATAATGTATACTGTCAAATCGAATACATGCACACTGGGTGGGACCTGTAAATTATAAGCGATATTTTGACGCACCACCACAGTAAACCTTGTTATCAAAAGTACGATAAAAACTTTTAAAATTTGGGAAATCTTTAAAATTCATGTAATTCGTGATGGACCAAAATGTCGTAAAATACTTATTTCACAATGCTTGAAACAACGTGACCTCATTAAATTGTTCACAATTATCAACTAATCGCAAAGAAACTCATTAATCAGGACATTCCGGTTACATAAAGTGAAAAGTGTCATTAAATTAATTAAATTAATGATCTTAACAACCGTTGGCACCTCATCTAAACTTTATCAACCTCACCGGAATTCCTAGAAGTAACCAGGTAACCAGCTAGAAGCCTGCACGCGACATTCTGGCACGGATTGTGGATGATAATATTATGAAACATGAGTCTCATCTGCAGAGTTATTTATACTAAATACATCGCTACTTACAGTCCACAGCTCTTAGGACGATAGCAATAACATATCAAGTTTAAAAACTAGGGTCCTGAGGAGTAGTTTAAAACAAGGAGATTCTCGTATACAAACCCTCCATAGTCCATAATGGTGCAACTCGGGCTGAGGAGTAGTTTAAAAAACATGGAGTTTTCTCGGTACACAAACCCCATATTGGTGGCAACTCGGATCTGAGGAGAGTTTAAAAAACATGGAATTCCACAACCTCCATAAAGGTGGCACTAGGTCCTGAGGAGTCGTTAAAACATGGATTTCTCACAAACCTCCATAATGTGCAACTAGGGGTCAGAGAGTAGGTTTAAAAACATGGAGTTTCTCGGTACACAAACCTCCATAATGGTGGCAACTAGGGTCAGAGATAGTTTTAAAAAACATGGAGTTTCTCACAAACCTCCATAATGGTGGCAACTAGGGGTCTGAGGAGTAGTTTAAAAACATGAAGTTTCTCGGTACAACAAACCTCCATAATGGTGGCAACTAGGGGTCTGAGGAGTAGTTTAAAAACATGGAGTTTCTCACAAACCTCCATAATGGTGGCAACTAGGGGTCTGAGGAGGTAAGTTTTTTAAAAAATGGAGTTTTCTCCACCAAACCTCACTATAAAGGTGGCAACAGGGGTCTGAGAAGTAGTTTAAAACATGGAGATTCTCGGATAACAAACGCCATAATGGTGGCAACTAGGGTCGGAGAGTAGTTTAAAACATGAAAGTTTCTCACACACCTCCATAAATGGAGGCAACAGGGGTCTTATGAGTAGTTTTAAAAACATGGAGTTTCTCACAAACCTCCATGAATGGGTTGCAACTAGGTCTGAGAGTAGTTAAAAACAAGAAGTTCTCACAAACCTTCATAATGGTGGGCAAAAGGGTCTGAGAGTATTTAAATCATGGAGTTTCTCACAAACCTCCATAATGGGCAACTAGGGGTCTGAGGAGTATTTAGAAACATGGAGTTTCTCGTATACATACCTCCATAAAGTGGCAACTAGGGGTCTGAGGAGTAGTTTAAAAACATGGAGTTTCTCGGTACACAAACCTCCATAATGGTGGCAACTAGGGGTCTGAGGAGTAGTTTAGAAACATGGAGTTTCTCGGTATACAAACCTCCATAATGGTGGCAACTAGGGATCTGAGGAGTAGTTTAAAAACATGGAGTTTCTCACAAACCTCCATAATGGTGGCAACTAGGGGTCTGAGGAGTAGTTTAAAAACATGAAGTTTCTCACAAACCTCCATAATGGTAGCAACTAGGGGTCTGAGGAGTAGTTTAAAAACATGGAGTTTCTCACAAACCTCCATAATGGTGGCAACTCAGGGGTCTGAGGAGTAGTGGGGCTGACATGCCACGTTGTAGCAGGTTCTGAGAGGACATGATCTTTTTCTTCCAGTCAGCAACAGCAGAAGCGTCGCTCTCGTCCGAGGAGGAAACTGTCAAACAATATAAGTAAGGAAATGTATAATAAGTTATGATAGAGAAAACTGAGTGTTTTCCAGTTTTAGAAATTTAGAACAAAAGGAAAATTTATGAGCACAGAGAAAATTTGATCAAAATAGTCTGTTTTCAAAATCAACCATTTTAATTAATCAGAGATCATTTACCTGGAGAAGTTTCTAGAACTTGAATTTTAGCCACCAAAGGAGAGACAGGGGTTACCGGTGAATTGTTATCGAAAGGAACCGCAGGTTTTGCCATTTTCCTCACTCCACTATCATAAGGAGGTGTCTTCTTCTTGATAGCCAGAATTTGGGATTTCTTTTCGGAAAAGTTAAGGGGATCTTTAGCTACCTCCTCCCTCCGCCATTCTTGAACTTGAGGAGAGATTTTATCATTTCTCGGCGATGTACTGACTGTCTTTGGTGGTTTTGTATTATTCACGTATTTGTCCAGTGAGTTTTCGTTGGTCTTGAAGTTTTCCGTTCTCAGTAAAGCTGGGCTAGATTCCCATTGTCTGGAGTTGGTCAGTAATTTGTTAAGTGCTTTCCCGCCAGTTCGGAATTCGTCACCGAAACTATCATTTTCCTCCTCCACATCCTCCTTCTTTTCGTCATTTAAATTGGAGATTGTTTTTGAATCAGCTTTCTCAATCTCAACTTTCACAGGAGTACTCTTGGTTGGTTTTGTGTTCTTTATGTATTTGTCTAATATCTTATCGTTCACTTTAAAAGACTTATCATCTTTGGTGGGCTCTTTCTCTAATTCTTCCTTCTTTTCGTCATTTAAATTGGAGATTGTTTTTGAATCAGCTTTCTCAATCTCAACTTTCACAGGAGTACTCTTGGGTGGTTTTGTGTTCTTTATGTATTTGTCTAATATCTTATCGTTCACTTTAAAAGACTCAACATCCTTGGTGGGCTCCTCGTCAGACAACTTTATATCTTTTTTGTCTCGAATCGGCAAAGAAGCAACAGTTTCGGAACGTTTGGTATTATTTAGAAATTTATTCAAAATGTTTTCGTTGGTGCGAAACTGTCCACTGAATTTTTCCTCGTCTTGAGTGGATTCCTTGACGGTGTTCAGATTACCGTTACGATCATTCTTTCTCTTTTCTTGGTTTTTCGGTCCCTCAACCGAATTAATTTTATCAGACATTTCTTTGTCTGCATCTGGACCATTTGTCAGCAAAGAGTGGAGCGTTTTAGCTCTTCTGGTGTTGCTGATCAATTTGTTCATTATCTTCTCATTTGAACTAAATTTTTCTCCAATCTTTTCCTCCTGAGATTCTGCAAAAAGGATCCTGTTGCTATCATCAGATGGAATTGGTTTTGTGTTTCTTACTTTTTTATCCAAAATCTTTTCTGATCGATAAAAGGAGTTTCTGTCGCTAATTCCATTAGATTGTATAGGAATAGAACCAGTGGTATTTGCTCTTTTTGTGTTGTTGACAAGTTTATTAAGCACCTTATCATTACTGTGGAAGGGTGCAGCAGAAGTGGTGTTACGTTTGCCCGAGGGAGTGTTTGGCTGTTTTATGTGGTTGGTTGTAGTATATTTACTGGAATGGGACACCTTTATGTCATGGCCACCTAGTTTCACATGATATGAGTCATTATTCTTGAGCTTGGTGTTACTGATCTTCCTTTCCGGCAACTCCTCAGTGGAGTAAATCTTCCTTTCAAAAACCTCTGATCCCTCATCAGATACTAAATCTGGAGGAGACATTTTACGAGGCATGTGCTTGACAGGTGCTTCCATTGTTACAAACTCCAGTGTATCATCTAAATTCACTGCTCTGACTGAAAAACCACCGTTCCCCCTTCTTGACTCACACGACTCCTTCAAGTCTTCATCAATAAAGATGTCTTCTTTGTCCTCTTCAAGAGCCGGATTAATGAGAAGGTTGGACTGTTTTCTAGGCAACAAATCTGGGCTAGTGGAGGAAGTGCGTGGGCTCCCAGGACCTAGGAGACTGTCAATGCTTGTGATACTGGCGACGCGGTGACTGGGAGTAGTCGTTCCAGACAGGCTCTCCTGAGAGGTTTTATTATAGCAACAAAAATTGTAGGGGGAATTTTCTCCCAATCTGATATCAATATAATTGGTCACGATTTGAGGATCGAACTGAAATGCAAGTAAAGAAATTTTATTTAAAAAATTACTCTTAATATACCTAAGATAACACTTATTACATACCTCAAAGTTTTCATCACATCCACTGTCATCGGATTCCTTTTTTAATAAGCACACATTCTCGGGTTTTATAATATGCTCAAAGGAAACCCGTCTGATTGTCAGTTTAGGTTCCTCTGCTGGAGCATTAGGGAGAATACGCTTAGTTGCCCTTGCTTTGACAGGACCATACGACTGTATCCTAGATCGAATGGAAGGGAAAGCCTCTTCTACGTCAAGCGACATTGATTTTTGTCGGTCTAGATTTTCTTCGCCTGTCAGAAAAATAAACTTTTTATTCTTACTTTCAGGTGTTTACTGATAGATAATAGAATGAAATCGATATAATTTTCGAAACCAACTTAATTATTCAATGAAACAAGAAATTTTCAATATATTTAAATTTATTTAATTATTGGTTTTACTACTAACCAGAGTTTATGTCGTTTTGCGTGGTTCTCCCAGGAAGTTTCCTGCGATATACAACTTCACTAGATTCTGCTAAGGGCTGAGTCACACGTTCATTTACTCTGTTGTTTTCATTTTTAACACCACTATCTTCAACAGTTGCTAATGCTGCTTCTAGGGCACCATATATGCTGCTACGCCCAAAGACATTTTTCTTCACAGGGGCACTTGTTTTAACCTCAGAACCATCGCTGCAAATTGTGAAAACGTAGTTATGGCATAAAATTTTGCTGATGGCTATATTTTTCATTAGACAGAAGTTGGAACATGAATAAACACGTAGTTAAGAAGAGCGTCGATGAGAATCAATAACTATGTACTGCTACCGTTGGAAGTGTAACAAAAGGAAAATGAAAAGAGTAACCACTAACCTGGTTTTTACAGAATATACACTTTTTTTCACAGAAGAAGATGAATACTTGGATTTAGCACTTGGAGTCAGAAGTGAAAGAACGTCAAGAGGTTGAGATGGAGGAATGTAGGATGAGTGGCGGTTGGCTGCAGAAGTTCCCAAATCTAAATAAAAGTGGGGTTAGGATGCTATTGAAGATGAAAATCCAGAATGTATAGCTACAGTGAGCATTTTAATAACAATATTATTTCAATCCTAAACCGCGCTGTGTAATGACATGACTTTTCTAAATAGAAAAGCTTAACAAAGTTCTTATCGACCATCAACCATGTCACCCAGAAACGTTAAAATTTAAGCATCGTTATCACTCAGAAATTTGATGATAGAGTAACCATATTAACATTTTTATGTTATTATGTTCTATTGATACCAGTTTATGATGTTCTACTTGTTCCTCATGTTTGATTATTTTGATTGTTGAAATAAACTTTTGTATAATTGTATTGTATGATTTCAAATCCATCTTCAATGTAGTCTGAATTGAATACTGATTTGAAGAATCTTGATATGTTCACTTTGCTAGTCACTACCCCATTCTGAACATCTGCTAGTTCTTTGATTGCATTTGGCTGATTTTTATGAATCCACCTTTCAGCAACTTAATACAGTCTAGCGAACAATTTTCAGTTTTAAAATTGCCCCACATTCAAACGAAAATTTGGAGCCCCCCGGCCCCTCCCCCCTAATAAATGACTAACATGAGAATTTGTAATATAATCTAATAATGATAGTTACCATTGAAGTTCCTGTATCTTGATCGGGGTGTTGAACTCATTTGATGAAATTCTTGCAGGAATCTACATGCTTGAGAGGATGATTTGAAAAACAATTCATAAAGTAGATAAAATCAATCCTAAATCAATCTGGGTAAATGGAGAAAAAAAGTCAGATGAAAAAGAACCACAGATATTTCTGCAATTATTGCAATGATCGATTTTTCAAATGTCTAAAAAAAGTATGTTCGCAAACAAAATTGCTATGATAGCAGTAGGTCTTTCTTTGTCAGCTTACGTGGTATTGATATTTGATACCTTAAGCTTCTTCTATGGAAGACTTTTTTGTACAAGGCATATATTCTGAGTGAGCACCACTAACTGCAGATCATAAGGGATGGAGATATTTTACCCATTGAAGCTGTCTGATACTATCAAAGTGATGACACAGTGGACACGGCTAATCCTTTTGGATGGCAATCTTCCCATGTAACATGTAGGATACAAGGATACAAGAGTACAAGGGTACAAGATACAAAAGTGATAATTACTTTATTGAGTACACAATATTTAATTTAGAAATGTTATGTAATACTAGTTTTTTTTTATAAATCGAGTTTGTATGGTTCAATTTTATTTTAAGGTCCTATAGCATTATGCACTTGCCAGTATTTGAGTGGAAATCTGGGCTCTTATAATAATGAAACTAATAAATCAATGAAACTAATAAATCAATGTTTTAGCTCATTTTACAAAGTCAAATATTTAAAACAATTAAAATTGTATAGTGCTCAATTTGTAAATGACTAGTTGATCTTTGCTATTGGAAGTTTGTCAAGGACTGGCAGCTAGCGGGGCAAGGAATGCACGGGCTTAGGGGCTTTTGTGCACACCAGAACACTAGCTCGGTAGATTTTTGGAAACTAGAAGGACTGAAAACTAAAATTGTTTTTGATGGAGGCTGAGGCATGTTTTTGAGAGGGACGGTATAATAGCTTGTGGTAACAACTGGCCTTTACTTTAATAGGATGAAGTTTTAGTTTTAGGACAGGAAGAAGGCATTAAGAAGATTTGCTCTTTGTTTACAAGGCAGAATATAAGCAATGTTGGTTATAATATGTATCAATATCTAGATCTTCGTTTATCAATTTTCACTAAATGGGTTTAAAATTTTAATAGGGAGGGAAATTCATCAACTTTATTAAGTACCTATCAAAAATAAATCTTATATCAATGTAATATATTAAAAATCATAATCCTAAGTCTAATAATAAATCTGTTAAAAACACTTTCTCACTACACTGCGCTCACACACGTTAGTAAGACAAAGGAAAATGCACACCCAGCTAATTTTCAATTTCAAGATAATCATTTTGGATGTGTGGACCCTAGGGTAGACTTAATGTCAAAATTTAGATTAGAGCATTCGAAATCTTTGTTTGTCCAATCAAGATCAGCATGGTTATGCTGGTTGACGAGCAGTGATTGCTTCATCCTAGACTTCAGGCAGGCCACACTTAGACAGTAGTCACGTATACCAAGCTTAGGCACAATTACGTTCCAAATACGAGTCGTTCTGCTATTGAAGTTGTCAGGGGGGTCTGCTTGGCTTAGTATAAGGGTGGGTTTCCTACTTGAGCAGGTGAAATTTTCATGGAGGGAAATCGGAGCACGGAATTTCATGATTTTATAGAGCTCAAGGAAACAATGGTAAGTGTACAGGTTTTGGACGGCAAGTATTCCGTGTTCCTTGAACAAAGGTTTCGTGTGCTCTTTCAAGAAAAATTTTTTGTTCAGATTTTGGTTGCCAAACGGTCGAGCACGAGCACAGGTCTTAAATTTATCTAGGTATGCCTCCCTGTCGCCAAACAGTACCCTGAGACAATATTTTTGTGCTTTGAATACAGAACTTATACGAGTTTTGGCTGCCCCACCCCAAACCGTGATACAATAGGAGAGGTGTGATTCAAATAGAGTGTAATACAACTGGCGGTGTAAGAAATCTGGGAGGGAGCAGCGTAGGCGGCAGAGAGTTGATGTTGCATGGCTGAGAGAACGCCTAAGTGATTTTATATGTTCTTCCCAGGTTAGCTTTTCATCGATGACGACTCCCAGAAACTTAGCAGATGCAACTTGTTTTATTGGAAAGTTATCAATGGTTAGAGTATATTCAGAATTATTGTCAGTCTGGGAGGACGATGCTGGTTTAAAGTGAATGAAACAGCATTTAGACAAGTTGACATGGAGTTTGTTTGCTCGCATGTAGGAATATAAACTAGCTAAAAGAGAATTACCACGCATATATGCCTCCTTTTTAGATTTCCCAGTCACAAATATATTGGTGTCATCAGCGAAGGTGACAAATGATCCCAAACTGGAGCTGTTGGCGATATCATTAATATATAGGAGAAATAAGAGAGGTCCAAGAATCGAACCCTGAGGGACTCCAAACTGTATTTTCAAGGCGTCAGATTTCTCACCAACAACTTCAGTATATTGTGATCTATTTGTTAAGTAACTTTTTATAAGATCATTTGCCACCCCACGTATCCCATAGCCCTGTAATTTGACAAGTAATGTACCATGATCTATTGTATCAAAAGCTTTGCTAAGGTCTATGAATATGCCTAAGACATGATGCTTAAGTTTTAGAGATTCAGTTATAAGGTTTATTGAGTGATTAACTGCATGTGAAGTAGAGTGTGACTGCCTGAAGCCAAATTGTGTTTTAGATATTATACCCTGTGAGCTAGCAAACGAATATATTCTTGAGTAAATGATCTTTTCAAAGATTTTACCAAATATAGAGAGAGTAGAGATTGGGCGGTAGTTTTCTATCTCTTCAGGGTTTCCCTTCTTAAATACAGGAGTTATTCTACCAGTCTTTAGAACGTCGGGGAACGTGCCATTAGACATTAAGATGTTGATGTATCGACTAAGGATCGGTGTAATTACGTGAGATGATCTTTTGATTACACTAACAGGAATATCACTTGCTTTTCCATTTTCAAATCCTTTTATTATTTCCGTTATCTCATAAGGTGTACAGTCTTCTAACATAATCGATTTTTCATTAGTCTTTCCAAGGAAATCATAGAATGTTTTTATAGGGAGAATTGGTAAACCAGAGGCCTCACTGCTACTAAGTGTTTCATTGAGCTTAAGGGCAATAGAAACAAAGTATGAGTTGAATCCATTGGCTATGACTCTACGATTCATGATTCGTTCGTTGTTTATGATAAAGGGAGGCTTAGTTTGCTTCTTTTTCTTGCCCCTGAGCTCATTGATTATCTGCCACGTTTTTTTGCTGTTTTCTATATTTTTATGGATTTCATTGCAGTAGTACGATCGTTTGGCGACCTTGATAATACTTTTAAGCATTCTTCGGTAGTCACTGAAGACTTTATAGAGCAGTACATTACCCTCAGGGTTTCTATTTGTTACAGTGCTTGACCAGTCTCTACAGAGTTCATGTTTTCTTTCAACTGAGACAATGATTCCATCGGTAATCCACGGGTTGAGTTTGGGAGTCCTTTTGGTAACTTTTGGTACATCAAGCTTACAGTGTTTATCAAGTGTTTCATTGAAGCAGTCCAAGAACTCATTGAAGTTTACCGAGGGAGTCAAGTCATTCACCTTCACCTCGAGTTCATTAACAAAATTAGTGAGTTTGGAACTTGAATAATCATAGTAGCGAACATGTTTAAGTTTTTCAGTACTGTTTTCGGTAGGAATTGACGTGAAGGTGAATATAAAGGCATGGTCACCAATCCTATCATTCAATACACCGGAGAGAAGTACATGATCTATCTCTGATGTGAGGATATTGTCAATACATGAGTTTTTACAGTTAGGACGGAAGTGGGTAGCAAGTGATATAGTAGGATACATATTGTTACGAAGTAACGTGTCCTCAAATAGCTGGCTGGAGGTTTGTACATTGAGGAGGTTAGAGTTAAAATCGCCAAGAATATGGAACTTTTTACCAGCCAACTGCTTAGATATATCCTCAAGAGTTTGACAAAAGGTCTCACTACAGCCATTTGGAGGACGATAAGCAACCCCATATGTCAGTTTATCACCCGAGCTAAGAGTAATTTCAACAAATAAGCACTCAATATCTTTTGTACAGTGAGATAGATTTTCGATTACTACAGCATTCAGGCGATCAGAGACATATAAGGATACTCCTGTTCCTTTTTTCTTATCAGGGAATGGTACTTGACAAAATGTTGTATAGGAGGGGATTTGGTATAAGCCTTGTTGGCTTGGATCGATGTTGGTCTCAGCCAATCCAATGACATCAAAATTACACGGGAGGGTCTTATGTTCTATTAAAAAGCTGTCAAAATTACTAGCAAACCCATCTATATTGCAAAACAGAGCGGGCAGATAAGCAGAATTTTTATTTTTCTCAGGAAAAAGTTTGCTGATTGAGTTTGCTAGTTCTTGTTTTGTGTAACGCTTACAGTCTTCAAGTATTGAAGAGAATTTAGCTATGGTGACATCTTCCTGGTTGTTTGTATCATAGAATTTATCTGAATCATCATATCTTTGGCTGCTTGGAAATGGGCAATACCTATCTTCTATTGTACTACAGCAATCACTGCACATCCATAGACCGTTTTTGCTTGTAAATTTCGCGGATCTGAAGCACTTAGTATGAACAACTTTGCTGCAATTTTCACATTCTAAGAGTGGCTGGCCAATATTAATGTATTTACTACAGGGGTCGCACACATCTTTAATAAGTTTCATAATCATGATAAACTAAGTGGGATAAACTCCCACTGGTCGGGTGGCCTTCCTTTGTCTTACTCTCTCCTGTCTCTCCCTCACATACACCCACTGTTTCAGACATCTCACAAATTTAGCAATACCAAGCTCTCCGAGATGGATTTCATCACCATTTCTCGTGAGTTTCATAGCAAGCAACCCTTTACCGTCTAAAAAGTGGCCAACACCAAGGTGCCATACAGTCTGGTTAAAGCTAGAGTACAACATTTCATCAACCAAGCTGTTGAATGCCATAATGTTTTTATTCATCTTAGGGAGTCTAGACGGTAAAACTGCTGTGACAAACAACTTCGCCTTAGGGCACAGTTTCTGGATCTGCTGGATTTTCAGGTGGAGAATGTCTACCAGCTGGTGTATATCACCAGGTGACTGCACATTTTCAACTCGTAGATCGTTGGTCCCACAAACTAAGATGACGTTGCTATAACCAATGCAGAGCTTAGGGTCTATTGCACTGACCTTGTTGGCTTTAACACGTTCACCTGGGAAGGACTGTCCAAGGGTTCCAGTACCGACACCGAACTTGATGGGCTTGGTGTTAGAGTCGCCCATGATGATGCAGCTCCGGCTAAACTGTTTGCTCACAGTTCTCAGTGTGATGGAGAACCTTCCTGTCTGCACAGAAGACTGAGTTTCAGCAGGACCTGTTTCATCAATACCGTGACGATACCAGGCTTGTGACGATCGTGTCATCACATACACTGAGTTAGATTCTGGACTCACACTATGAACATACTCAGTTGAGGCTTCGTTTCCGGTCTCATAGATGCACTTAAAGCACACCTTCCTGACGTCGCCTATGCTGATAGTAGCAATTTCTGAGTTAGCAATAATCTCAGACTCATCGTCAGAGTGAAAAGGGAGCTCGCTATTAGTGGTGGTATCAACTGAGGGAGGGTAGTAGTTTATTAGGATGGAGTTGGGCTTATGGGTCAGTCTGCACTTTGATGTAACTGCGTCTATGGCTGAGGCAAGGGGTGCTGGGATTGTGGGGGATAGGGGTGGGTCTGAATCACCAGTATAAGAGTAGTCTTCCCCAAACTTGAGGACCTGTCTTCCATTCTTCGGGATGAACTTATTACTAGCTTGGCTCTCCAGGAGAAACTCTGTAACTTCTTTGAGGATCTCAGCACTTAGCACATCGACCAGGTAATCACACACTGGAGGTTCTGTGCATTTAGGGAGGGGGATTTCTGTAGCAGGTGGTGCTTCAGATGGACTTCTGGACTGCTGAAATTCATGAATCTCTTGACTCAGCTTCTTCAGTCTTGTCTCCAGGGATACAATCTCCACAGTAGGCATACTGTTACCAACAGCATTAGAAATAGCATCTGATATAGCCTGTATGTTCTGGCTGTAGTCTACAGAGCTCTTTAGGTTGTTGTCCATCTTGGCTGACATGCTGGAGCCTGGTCTGGGGAATGATGTATCGAAACACCATGGACATAGCCATTCTGAGAGAATCATATTCAGAGAAGCTTCAAGAGGTGTATCGTGCTGAATGTTGTTAGCACCCTTGAGATTGCAACAGGAAGCATGCCAGTGCTGAAAACATCTGGTACACTTGAACTTCCATTCCTTACCATCTGATGTTGATCGGCAAGGACAATCACTCTTTGAAGCCCGTTGTTTTACTGTAGGTTTATCCTGGATTTCAAGTTCTTCAGCAGACTCTTCAGCACGGGAGAATGGAGGAAAGGACTTGTACAGAGGGCTCATTGGACTGCTGGGGCTCTCTCTGAGGTTCGATGATTCTAAAGCTGATATCAGGTTTGGGCTGATCTTTTCAATAACCAGATTACCTGGAGGTTTAAGAACAGATGTCTCTGGTTGTTCTTGGGGTGACTTTGATGGGCGTTTACCCAGCACAGCTTTCTGGGCCATTGCACTAGGGCTGTTCCTGCGCAGGGCTTTGTTGTCTGCTAGAGGTTTCTTCTTTTGGGAGGAAGCTCCTCTGCCGGATGGTGACATGCTAGCTCTGGATCCTGGGTTGGTAGGAGGAGGAGTGTGTCTAGGGGAACGCCTTTGGGTACTAGCACTTGAGGTAGTAGCCATGATGATATGATATCAGAGATATGTCCGGAGTCCAGGGGGCCAGCTTGGACAGACCCCTGCACCTCAAATTATTTGTTATATAGTAGTGTTGAAAGTATTAAAAAATAGGCTGTATATTGTTCGTTCACAGAGAAAAGACAATTTTTTGAGAAAAGACAATTTTATTATTTATCACCAATTCAATACATAATCAATAAATATATATTCAGAGAGAATTGAATTGATTGCTCTTACTGTGGCAGTAAATTTGGTAGGATCTAGAGTTTTGTTGGAGAGCAGACCGGCTAGGTCAGTGATGTTTTAGGGATGGAAGTTGAATTTCTCCCTTACTGAGGGGTAAAGCAAACAGCCAATTAATACGTGACCTTCGTCCTCAATAGTAACTCCATGGGCCTAGAAAAAAAAACTAAGATTGTTATATTCAGCCCTCCCAAAAGAAAGCAGTCCTATGAAACATTCACATTGGGAGGTCAGCCCATCCAGCACAACGAAAAATACTGCTATCTTGGCATAATATTCCACAGTATTTTCTGCTTCCAAATGAGAAAAGAGAAATGGATCATTTACAGCAGCAAATACTGAGCTGAGGGCTAAGGCTCTTCGTGCTCTCTATGGCCTCAAAGGAAATATAGTTAAGGATGCCCTCTCTCACCATGCCCTTAATATTCTATTTGACTCCTTAATAAAAACCAATCCTGCTTAATGGCTGTCAAGTCTTATGCCTCCACTCAAAAACCAGCATACCCTGAAATTTATTGAACAATACCACTATGAAAAATTCCACCTAAAGTTTATTAACTGGTCATTGTCCATCCATTTAAAAGCATTAATATAGGTTGCTGGGATCACGAAAGCAGGTGCCACCCCCTACTCTTCGAAGCCTGCAAACTTGCAATAGATTACTATAGGAAAACAAATTTTAGGAAAACAAGTTTAAATTTTGGTATTTATTGATAACAATCAAAACATATCATATCATAAAAATAAAGTCGCACGTTGGTTGACTGCCTCAGTAAGGTGAATAATATAAGCTCGAAGGTGCCCTGCGCATTTACAGAACCTCATGCGGCGATCACATGATCATGAGGACAGCTGTGAGCGCCAAATTTAGTCGCCTTGAAAGCACTCAAAACGAACTGTGCTGCATTTCACGAGCAGATCATGCTGGGCCTTTCTTGGTATACCAATATCTCAAAGCTTCTCGCCAAATACAGCTTAACACACTCATCTTCCTCAAAATCTAAGGTCTCCACTCAAATCAGTCACGACATGATGAAAGGTTTCGTGGATACTTGAAAACTGCCAAGGCATCCTCGCCAGAACTAAAATTGTATAATATAACTTAATTGAACAGGATTTTGAAAAGCAAATATAATGCAAATATAAGTGCTTTTGCTCTATCCAGAGCCCTTGCGCTTGAAGTGGCGTGCGCCCGCCTCCCGGCTTGGGAAACAAGCACGCCCGCAGTGGCGCGTAAGCACATGGTTAGGTGAAGGCTGCTTTATATTGATATTTTGATATTTTTGAAACAGTTTTTTTCAGTAAAAATTTAGAACCAGTGCTTTTTGGTAATTGCATTTTTAACCTCAATTTTGACAGATGTTACTCGTCTAAATTTCTTTGAAAAAGCGCGCGCCGCTTTCTTCTCGATGGCACGTCACAGGGGGGTCTGAAACCAGGTTTTCGATCAAATTCTGCCATTTGTAGTTAAACGTCGCCAACAGTTGCTCTCGTCCAATGAAATCGCTGCATTTTGCAAGTTAGTATGCATAATTGAATTACATATATTCATATGAGGAGCTTGGCTTACATAATGCAGCGACTTCATTGGACGAGAGCAACTTTTGGCAACGTTTGACTACACATGGCAGCGTTTGATCGAAAACCTGGTTTCAGCTCCCCCTGTGACGTGCTACGAAGTAGCGCGCACCGGGCCAGACCATTAACAATGGTCAACCTCAGTTTCATTTTGAAATCAAGTGACTAGTATTTAGTAAACGCCAGTCAAGTCAATACGTCAAATACTTTCTTCTACGAACATTTATTTTAGTATATTGTATATAATATTTTGAAGTGTAGTAATTATTTGTCATACGTTGTATGGCATCGCAGTGTTCACGGCTCATACTGCGCAAACGAAAAAAAATTTAAATTATTCTGCTCCTGAAATTTTGGCTGTTGTAATTAATACATGTTACATGTAATTTGTAATTGTAAAATAACAAGAATTGCGCCGGTTAGCGGACGCTAGATTTCCATCGACCGTAATTAATTACAATTAACGATGCCGTTGTCAATTATTTGAATCGAAAGTTAAACGACCGGACACCGTAGCGCAGCCTGTGCGGTGATATGCATGATGCAGTTAAAAGGACATCTGTCCGACAGCGACTCTTGTCCGACTCAATATGTTACCAGAAAAAAAGACATCTGTCCGAAATTCATACCGCTCTCCTGTGTGTAATGTAGGCTGTGATGTGATTGGCAGCTTGTTACAGCTTGTTAGTGTACGGCTAGCATGATCCTGTCCTCAAATAGTCAATCATGTATCGATGGATCAGATCTCAATGGATCAAATCATCTAAATATAATTAATCAATCTATTCGCAATCATGTTCAACATGATAGTCATAACATCATAATTTATACAACAACATAACGGATTACTAATATCGGGAGCCAAGCACCCACAACAAAATGAGAAGTTTGTATCGCATGAAGTTAACGAAAGCTTAAACGACAAATATCAATGCGAATCAAAATGTATAATAGCGAAAAGAGATATACATGCGCGACGTACACGATTTATTAGCTCGATTCTTGGTATAGAGTACACCTTGATGCTTGACATAAAAGCATTGTGAAATGCGTGCGCGCGACATCACGTAATAATTTGTAAAGGAGCACGTGTTTGCGAAGGTTAATGCATGTTTTGCTTTGTGACACCACGAAAAACCTATACCCACTATACCCATTCTCAAATCCTACCACTTCTAACCATCTATTGCCTTTTTAGGCGATGGAAAAAAATTAATAGATCCTGCGCGCGGCGCTCACAGCCGCACCTAAGGATTTCTCAAAAATGTATGGCTGTGTGCGCGGCGGGCTGTATATACATTGTTGGATTTGAAATTTGAATTTATTCAACATCTTCATTCCGTCAGATGTTGGCACTGAACGACCTTGAAATCACTCATGGTGTATTCAAATCAAAGGTAAAAAAAGTCATTCTCTCGTCTCAGGGTAAAGGTGACAAGAATACCTGGGCCCCTTTGGCAAACTTTCTGAACTCAGGCAGCTTGAACGACTAAATTTGAAAAAATAAAACTTCTTGTCTGAATGAACTCAAGAAAACAACAAATTTCAAGAAAACAACAAATTTTTATTTAAATCAATTATAGCAACAATTTGAAAAACTTTAAAGCTCTTCTATTACCATGGAATATACTACGGGTATGGTGACTTGGGCTATTGAGTTGTTAAGTAGATTAAGATTAGTAAACCTGCACTTGCATTGTATATTTTATAAAAACTAGAAATTAGGCTTCACGGTAAAATGGAGAAGCAGGCTGATCTTGGAGAGAGCAGACCGTAAAGTTTACGCACCCACCAGGGCTACCTACCTACCCCAGTTGTTCTTTTTGGTTTATCAGCTTGTATTGTTATATTTATGGACCCCAAGTCACCACACTAAGAAGGAGTATGTTTAAAAAAATAATAATAATAATAATAATAAATTAAGTTAATATCATCATATCTGTTTAAAACAGTAAAAGTCAAGTTGAGGATTGACTTTCCTAGTTAATTTAAAGGTTCAAACGTTTGGGAATATAATAATGTTGGTATTTGTATCTGCTGCAGCAATAATATCGAAATATCATTTGTCTAGAAAATTATGTATGCTATTCCACAATTTGGAGGCTATATAAAGAAAAGTGTTGGTTTTTCTTGGGAGGATTATGACATTGCTTGTATCACGTTTTGATGAGTCTATAGTACAATACAACGAGTATGGAGTGCGAAATTTCATAATTCGAAATATCTCAGATATACAGTGGTATTTGTACAAGTTTTGAACAGTAAGCAATTTTAGTCGATTAAAAATGGGCTTGGTGTGCTCTTTTTCGAAAAAAGCAGCTCCTAACCTCTGTTTTGTATAAGGTCTGGCTCGTGCACAAGTGGCATGTTTGTCGAGGTATGCATTTAGGTCTCCAAAAAGGATTCTTATACAACGTTTCTGAGTTATGAACAGCTTATCGTTTGGTTGGTCTTTGAGAGCTGAGCCCCAAACACTTATTCCGTAAGCAAGATGTGATTCCAATAATGCAGAGTATATTTTTTGGTAGTGTTCCCCTGGAACTGAATGTTTAATCCTGTTAAGTGCTCCTGTAGTGGATCTAATTTTTTTTCTTAGATATTCTATATGTGGGCCCCAGCTAAGTTTTTCATCAATTACTACACCAAGAAATTTGGTGTTGCTAACCTTGACAATTTTGTGTCCATTTATAAATATTCCTTGTGATTTGTCATGTTCATTGGCATACGGCCTAACCCTGGCGCAGGTTTCATCAGATTCGTATGCAGGTAGAAAATGTATGTAGCAGCATTTAGACATATTTATATGTAAGAGATTACTTCTCATGAATTTGCATACGAAATCAAGAACTTTATTGGCCTTCAAGTATGTTGCTTCTTTGGACGGTCCAGTGATAAATATATTTGTGTCATCAGCATAGAGCACAAATTTGCATTCATCGCCTTTGTAACAGTTTATTATGTCGTTCATATATAATAAGAAGAATAAGTTTATTATGTCGTTCATATATAATAAGAAAAGAACTATTAGAACCTCAAGAAGCTGATCCGCATGTCTCCGCTACTAAAATGTTTAATGAGCCCAATCACTCATCACTTAACAGTTTAATCTTCAAAGTGAGTTGTACAATCTAGGTTGTTTTAAGTAGCTGTTGATAGTGTAAAACAGGAGTGACTTGATCGTTTTCATAACTTCGATTTACAATTTGTACCATAATAAAACTAGCACTGCCATGGGGTTCAAAAAGGGTCATTGTAAGCCTCCAGCGTAATGGTCCTAAGTCTCTGCCCCATGCAGTGCCTGTCAGCATCAGCTAACAGAATAGCCCTAACATAACGATCAAGCCACAAATTAGGTTCTATAATGATTTAATATTGTTGAATAAAGAGATTTGAATATAATATTTGTTTTATTCTGAATATTTGTTTTATTCTGAATATTACATAATATATATTGATTGTTTTTGTAAGTTTATAACCTACCAGGTTACGAGTTGGACTCGTCGACGGTTAATATTTGAAAAAAATATTTTACAAGTTTCACCAGTTAAATTGTTTTGTGGTAAATACAATTTTTTTTTGTTTTCTTTTTGTTTGCAGTTTTTGTGATTGCAGTTTTGTTACGTGTTGATAACATAGCTCTCTTATTTTTAATTTATCACTACATTATAACTGCCATTGCATTCAGCATTGTGCTGGTACTGTATTTTTACTTTATACAAGTACAAGTACACGATGGATTAACGGGTGATACTCGTAAAATATTTGGTAGGTTATAAGCCTACAAACGATAGATGATGATGAAATGAATACATTTCAAAGATTTTCAGGTTACTCTGCGTATATTACCGAAGAGCATGAGATCTATAACGGTTGGGCCACTGAACTCGCGGAAGCTATGAACTGTGTCAATAAATCAGAGTTTTCAGTTGAAACGTTCAAAAAGCCAGTGAAGTCAGTTTTAGTAAAAAGAAAAGACAATTTTTTGAGAAAAGACAATTTTAATAAAATATTTGTATTGTGCGTATCAGACAACCAGTGATCTTGTAAATACGTTTCTGGACATCAAGAAAGATATGGAGGAGTTGAAGAGCGATCTTATTCGGTCGCAAAGTACTGTTATCAAGCTGTAGGCTGAACTTCTTGAAATCAAATCGAAGCAGTTGGAATCCGTACACTTCACCGTCTAGACCGCCGTTTAGGACACTATTCAAGTTGCGATAATCACATACTGGGATAATCACATACTGGGATAATCACATACTGGGATAATCACATACTGTACAGTCAAGCTGTTTCAAAAGCCGCACCTGTACTTACTGAAGAGAGGTTAACGGGTGATACTCTTAAAATATCTGTTCCAACTCGGCGCGCGTCCTGGTAGGTTATAAACCTACAAAAGAGAGGTTGAAAAAGGTTGTGCAGAATGTTATATCAGAAGAGGATCGAACTAAGAATGTGTTTCGAGGAGACTATTGAAGAGAATCTGAGTAAAAGTAAAGTAAAGTAAAGTAAACATTATGACATGAGGGGGTTTTGGTCGTTGATTACGTAATCAAAATTTTAATTTTTTACCGATTTTCGAAATACCAATTGGACAATTTTCGTTGATTATGTAATCAAAATTTGCGATTATTCATTCATTAATCCGTTGTGATAGCTTTTAATAAATAAATGGCTTAACATGAACATGTAATAGATAGTAATAAAATTAAATCAGTAATAAGATTAAATCAGTAATAAAATTAAATCAACGACAAAATTACACAATATCTATACGTTTAAGAAGATAGAGCTCTTTCAAAGCATTTTAAATTACGTTTGTCCTGAAAAAATGAGAGTTGTAGCTTCTCAGATGACCGAGATATGGAGCATAACAAGTTTGTTCATTACGTGTGATCAGGTGATTGGGTTGAGGTTAGATCCGCATTATGGGAATCGTGCAGAGAGTCCGATTACGGTGTCGTAATTGGGTAATCAATGAAACGAAAAGTTTTCAATGAAACGAAAAGTTTTATTTTACATTCCTTTAATCATAAATAAAATAAGAGCTTAAACCACGAATTAGTTAGCTAGAAGTAAACTTGAGGAAATATTTTTGGTGATTGTATATAATTATTTAAAAAACTTTATTTGGTTGTTAGTATTTTAATTATGGTAAGTGGTTGAATTTAGTGAGACAAGGTCAGTTTCTCTATTATCTTAGAAAAATTTCTACTTTACAGTAGGCAATGCTGAGTGGCAGGAATGAGGGACCAAAACGCTTGGGGCTAACAATGGCCCATTTACAAACCACTTCAGACATGGCAATGATGTCATTTATGCTTAATTCGTCTGAAACTGACCCTACTGCACTTGTAACATTCTATAAAAATCTCTTCTAAAATAGGTATAAAAATGCATAACACAAAACACACAAACAAAATGTTTATAATCCTTATATAATAAATTTCTATAGAACTTTTAAATTTCTATAAAACTAATAAACCTATATATATATTCATTTTGCACCCAGAGAAAGATGTGATCACAGAGGTAGTTTCGATATTATGTTCATGACAAGGTATCGTATGGGGCTGCTGCAAGTTATATTTTGCTAAGATATTACCGCTTTTTCAAGCTTAAGTAATCTAGGCAAGGTCAATTTTAAAGTTTTTGAATTTTGTCGAACGCTGTTTAAGGCTAAATTCCAGTCATTTGGTTCTCCTTCCTTTTGAGTGTGAGTGATGGTGATTCTTATGGATGATTTGAGGTGATTGGGCTTATAACAGGTGAATGTAGTTAGCATGAGATTTTGTCGTACTGTATTCCATATTGTCCCTGCTCTGTATACCCTGTCAAAAATATCATCTCGCAGCAAGGTCGTATCATCTGGTCGCGAGCTCAATATGAGCTCGCTGCAAGGTCATATCATCTGGCTGCAGGGCCTGCAGCAAGGTCTAACATCTTGCTGCCAGCTCACACAACCTCCAAATACCTACCTTCGCGCGCACCGTGGATTTGTTAAAAATACTTAAAAAATACCTCGCGCCCTACGCGTACGAAACATTTCAACGAGGAATTTTATTTATCACGACGTGATGAAATTTTCCCGCCTTACAATGAAAATTTCCCGCCTAACTATGATGGATTTCCGCGCATTTGCTAAACAGACGAGAAGCGAAATGCACCAGAATATTCGATTGTTATAAGTCCGCAAATCAATTGTTTAAAGTAACGAACAAATCTTACTTACAAAATCACCACCGAGAGAGGAATCTTGCCATCACGATCAATAATGATGAATTTATGAAGCACCTTCTAGTTATGAAAAAATGAAAATATGATGTCCAAATAGATTGAATTGTCGCTGTTTCAGTAGTAAAAATGTATAAACATTAAACAAATCTCAGATTAAACTCTCATCAAACTAACCTCTAACAACAGAATAGGTGAACATATCCCGGAGTTCATGGAGGAGGCAAATGTAGTAGGTGACATAAGTAGATATAACTAATACAGGGGAAGGTATATCTCTAATGTGTGGGTGTCCCTGAAGCTACTGCCTGTGATACCTTAGGGAGAACCAGGGTTAAGTATTAAATAAATTAATATTAAATCAAATAATATTTAAATAATAATAGGTAATGATGTTCTAATAATTAAATAGAGTGCCAAATGGTATAGATAACTTGTTTTGATTAATTTTAAGTCGTAAAAATCACATCATTTTATGATACTTAGAAAAATCCCCCATGGTTTGATTGAAAAGTTGATAGTTAGATTACGTACTGCTTTAGGGTTGAAGCATATTCCAGCTAATACCAATAAGGGTAGTCTAGTGTGTCCAAGCACGAGCAGCTAATCTGGTTTTGTACTTCTTGCGGGAATCTGTAGTCCTGTAAGATAGATAGTTTACATAATATAATTATTCGTTGTATCCGTTCTGATTTATTGATGCTTTTACTTAGTAGTTTATGTACTGGAAATCGAAATCAAAGATACTTACTAATATCTATCTACTAAAACCCCAATTAACTGCAACGGTTGGGGAAAGCATGAGCTGCAGCAAATCAAGATTAGCTTTAAATCAAATACTTGATAATACAATATACTTACTAAAAAGGGGGTTGATATAAAATCTTACCAAATGAACTCAGAAAGTCCTTATCTAAAAGAACAATAAAACACCGTTCTTGTTGTAGACTGTGTCCAAATCAGCTCAATCCGGCTTTTTAACCGGTCTCTCCGTAAAGGGGTCCATATCTCAATACCACAGTATAACCCGACAGCTAAGGTGTTGACATTTCATGAGATGTACGTCATGGTCGACTGAAGGTTAGGTTGTTTTAAAAGGCCAAAGGGTTGTAACACAAACTAAAACAGGGAAAGAAACACTTCCATTCCAATCTCACAATTACCCTTTAGCTATTTTAACTGTTTTCCCCCTCCTTCCTCCATATTTTACCTCCCCATCTACTTCACCCTCTCGCAAGCTCTGAGGCTTAATAGACTAAAAAAACGCAAAACATCTTCAAAAATCATGGCATTATACTCAAAAAATTTGGGTTTTGGAGTCAAATAAAACAATTGAACTGATAAATAATTAAGGAATATGAATTTTTTTCAAAAGGTTTAAAAATTTAATTAAAATCGGAACATAGCATATTTTAATAAAAAATTATTTGTAGGTAGAAAACAAGAAAACTGATTAATTGCAAAAGTATTTGTTAAAAATCAATGGTAATCGTCTGTAATATTCAACCAAATTGGTATCTTAAATACAACAGGTAATTTTCATTGCAAGATAATAGTCGTAAAGAATTGTAGATTTAAACAAGAAGTGTCACTTAGAATTTCTTTTGGCACACAGTATAGTAACCATCATGATAAATCTTGTACAAACATAAGAAAATTAACCCGACCATTCACTGCAGAATTGGATGTCAAAATTAGGGTTAAGGTTTTTGTCAAGAATGCTAGAATTAACGTGAAATGCCTTCATAACTAAAATATTGTGAGAGGAGGATATCATTGTCCGTGGCCACTAAATTTAATATATCTCAGAGAATAGACTCAACAAATGAGTGTCTAGGTAAAACACAAAATGCAATGGCACGCTAATACTCCATTTAGCGTCTATTGAATGGCAATGAATATGTTACAGGGTTTTAGTGTCCAAAAGGGGCCTAGTTTGAGATAGCTGGTGAAGGTTTTCGCACACCAAGTATGGTTAAGGCAGAAGGAGCCATGCTGAGTAATCTATTGTTAGGAAAAACTGATTTGTTTACCAGATGAGAAGACAAGCATTAGAAGTATATCAATAAAACCGCCCAGCTTGACGTCCAATAAAGAAATTAAAGGCCATGTAAAGTTCAGGTTATCTGAACCAAGAACACCATCCGAGAGTAAGAGTCAGGCTAAAGCCAATTTTCCGGAGACTTTAAAAGGCATAAAGAGCATCATGAAGTAGAGTATACCCAAACAGGACCAAGATACCCAGTCGGGAGGGGTACACAAGGTTTTTTTAGGTTTTTTTCATACCAGTCATCTGGCGTAGTGGCTCCACCTGGTATAGTCATGATGTCTATTAGTGTACCAAACCTGCACCCATCAGTAGCATAATCCCCACGAACACTGCAGCATCATTCTTATTATTCTGTTCTTGCCTATATTCATGTAACCTAATTCTTCTGGAATCTCAACATACCTTAAGCCTTAAATGACACACTAGAACGTTCAGATATAAGTATTGAAATGTGGGATAACAGGTACACAGATAAAAAGTTCATTCAGTAGACAGTTCTTGCCGTTGGTATATCCTGTCCTAACCACTTTCTAGCGTACTCCAAGTCTCTTAATCAGGCTTGTGATCCACGTCAGTAATAAAAGGGAGTATAGTAACTTTTTGATCTGACTTGCCCGAATCGCAAGGTTTACAAATCGAACATAGCAGATTTGTTATTAACCTGTATCAATGAAAAATAAAATAGTATACATAATTATGTAATAGACCGACAGCTCTTTTAAAAATAATCACTACTGAATGAACCAGCATATCCTACCACCAATGATTAAGCCGTACCATTTATTTTGACTCATGATCATGTCCACTTGCTTACAACCATCTTCCACCACTCACCAGTCACTCCGATTTCACCACACCGGCAATCTTTCCGCAGGGTGGGATTCAATATGGTCAATCCTTCGGATCTCGCCGACTGCATACGCGTGGTTGCGAGAAGATGCGCGGCCGCGGCCCAGTAGTGGCATTGCTCTACAAGTCCCCAGGGTTGCCACAACGCCAAAGGGTAGGCAAAGCATCTCAATGCATCGGCCTCTTTGTGGAGCTTCTTAGCTCAGTCCTCTCTAAAAACCTTCAAAAGCTTGTTAGATATTGCTTTGCGTCCTCTCACCATTTGTCAAATGTTTGTAGGAACCGCCCGGCCGCACGGGGTGCGCGCTCCCCTGTATCGTACGCGTCGTAACTCCACAATAGTGAAAGCGACAGTGTGGGTCACCACGTTACGTGATACAACTCACCGTACCATGATGGCAGAAATTTTTTTTTAAAAATCAAAATGAGCGCCGCGCATTAA
Organism: Bolinopsis microptera; assembly: GCF_026151205.1. Lineage (NCBI taxonomy): Eukaryota > Metazoa > Ctenophora > Tentaculata > Lobata > Bolinopsidae > Bolinopsis > Bolinopsis microptera. Next base: position 768,049 of record NC_087080.1, on the reverse strand, counting down.
AGTTGCGTGCCATATAACAGGACCCACTAAGGTGGAGGGTTTTATCCATTTTTATATATTTGTTTATGGGTGGGTAGCCATGTGAAAACCTATATTGTCATAGTCTAGATGGCAGCGAAAATGGGACCTAACAATCCCCGTTCCCGACTTGCTATAACCAAAGCAGGCGTCGACGCGCCGCGCAAACTATCATTTGCATTTTTTACTTGCAGAGCAACGTATCTGAAAAGGTTAAAATTGTTAATTAAATTTTACATTACAATTTTCGAATTGACATAATACTTACCTTAACCTGCGTACAGGAAAGAAAAATTTAGGAAAAAGAAGAATTTTTTTATTTACACACAGAAACAATCATACATAATGTTGATATTCATAAATAAATTCCAATTTCAATTCCAAACACATAACAGGTACGCCGCGCACACAGCACAATTTTCATTGATCGAGAAATTCGTAGGTTACCAGCTGGTAGGCGGCCGCGCACAGGCGCTATTTAATTGTTATCTACTATTACATGTCCGCATTTTTTTAATTACTAGAGCCAAAATTTCAGAAGCAAGAATAATTTAAAGATATTTTCTGTCGTTCACGCAGTAAAGTAAAGTAGGAGTAAAATTAAAGAATATTATGACATCACAGTCATCACACATGTCTACAAACTATCATCGCACTGTGTTAAAGAAAAAATATAATAAATAATTGCCCCCACCACATTAGATTAATTATCAAATGTCACAGTCATTAAAACAAGCATCATGAGATGTACAGGTGTATCAAAACATTATACCTATGTTAAAAACTCCCAGTGGAATAAAAATTTATAAAAAAATACGCTTCTTTGCCACATAAGGAGTGGAATCCGAAAGATAATTGTTAGTGTTTCCTCTTTATTACTGACATAACGTGGCTCCCTCAATTCTTACTAAAACTTCATTAGAAACATTCCAAAAGAAAGACAATCATGTTGTGAAGACTGTTTAGAAATCATATCTATCGACTATCATATATCCTTCTAATTTTATTTTAACACCTAAAAACTGTCACAGAGTTCTGACGTCCGGATGGAGTTTGTATCCAAATATGGAATAAGCTCGCTCCGGGAGAAAAGACGTCTGATATTCCCTGACCTTTGTCACACTTTTTTACATTTATTTGGATGAAACCAGAATTATGACCTGATCTGCTTGGTCTGAACAAGTCTGAACCATAATAATTCATCATGACCATTAATAAGCCTTGAAAAGCTTCAATAAGTTCCCCACGTATTCGCCGCTCTGCCAGCGTTGTCAAATGTGAGATTTCGCAGGTCTACGGCTGTAAGGAAAGTACCCACCTCATCAATCAGACGGGTAAACCGCCTGCTGGACGCTCTCCAGCTCCAAACAGTCCCCTCCAACTCCCATGACCGCAGTTGGATTCCAACAATGGGACACATACTCCAGATGAGGTCCTTATTAAAGATTTAATAATAGCAATTCATAACAACCTTTCTCCCAATAACTAGATTCCTTACTATCCACCAATCACTACGATTTGCCTAGCGATACATGCTTGTTGATCTGCAACAGCTTCGAGTGATTCTCGCTGTACACCAGCTCCTATTGTGTCTGGAGGTCAAATGTGCAAGACCCAGTTCACCTGCAGCTAAAATAAGAGCTGGGGTGGGGCTGACCACATTCCTATCTAGATGAATGTTTAACAAAAAGCAGCACAACAGAACAGCATTCCATTAGAAAGAGTCGAATTTCTTTGGGTCAAAACATGGACGATGCTCTCCAGGATTTACCAACTAGAACTAGAAAGTATCAGGAAATAAAGACTCTGCAAACATCTTCAGATAAATAAACACACCGTAAAGATTAAAAGAGGAGGATCCTGGACGCGCGAAATCCGACACACTTTCTGTATTTTCAGAGTACCCGAATGTGGCAGGAAACCAGGGCTCATGCTGCCGGGGCGTGAGCTAGAAGCATAGAGGAGATTGGCGTGGCTTCTCTAGATCTAACACTCCTGAAGCAGACCAACACAATGTCCCCAACGCCCGGTGTTGGGGATGTCCCTGCCCCCCGTGCCTGTCCGGGGCAATAAAGCAGTCAAGCATCATGTATGTTATGTTGAGAGCATTCTCAACCAACAAATTGGGAACTCCCACAAAACACCAAAACAGATCTAGAACGAGAACACTTAACAACATTGGGAAAAATGGAGACTGCAATTTGTCTATGTAATTTAGAAAGCGTAATATTATTGCCCACGTTTAGGGCCTGTTAATAATTTAATTAAATTATTAGCTATTTTAGATTTAATAATAATAATAATAATTTGTTCTGTTCGTTCCAAAGCAGGGAGCAATGGGATAACCCCCCAAATCTTTTTTCCTGTGCAATACTTCAATTCTATACCATTTACCTTATAATTTAAGATTAGGATTGTATTGGTCCACATGGGTCCCAGAAAAAGCCGTCAGCACTTGGGTCCTTATCCTTGTCACTAAATCTCAATTGAGTTCGCGGTTTTACACAAAAGCATGAACATTTAGACGACACATTGACACTATATTGTATTAGAAACAAAAAGTATCGAAATAATACGTGCGTGGGCGCGGCTTGAGAGCCGTGCCGCATAAGAAACGGGAGCGTGCAGGGCTGGAGTACGCTGGTAAGTAAATAATATGAAATGTTGCATTGTAAATATTTAGAATGATGATATAATTTGATCTAAAAGTAAATATTTACATAAGCTGGATTAGGTAAGATTTTATAATTTAATTTAAAAAAAAGAAACCACGGATAATTTTAAATTATTTCTATTTGACGTATAATCAAAACAATTTAATCATGTTTTAAGAATGCGCGGCTTTGGCGGCCCGTTATTGACTTATACAATAAATTGAATTTTAAATAAAAGTGCGAATATATTTAAAATTTAAAACTTCAAAACGGAGGGCTTATAAGATAGTTATTATATTGAATGATTTAAAATAAAGGAATAAAATTTTAAATTTGATGCACTAAATTTTGTTTCACATTTCACTGTTAAAATTAATGTGCACTACTTTGCACTTGGCAGGATTAAAATGTAAAAGCCAAATACTTTCCCAAGACTTCTAATTCTTCGATATCTTCAGCAACACAACCGTTGGTTAGCTGCCTTTACCAATTAATTAAGATCATCACAAATAACTTTATCTTATGTTGTTTACAAGGTCAGGCAAATCATTAATAGTCAGAATGATTAGGAGAGGGCTAGAGACTGACCCCTGAGGAACACCATATAAAAACATTTTTAACCTCGGACGCATTGTCCTTCTACAGAAACCCACATAGTCCGTCTGTCATAAAATCTTTTTTTTTTTGTAAATAAACATCTAAAAGACTTTCCTTTGACACAAATACCAAAGCCTTCCCAATTTAGGACAGAAGTCTAAAGTGGGGACTGTGTCCGTAATGCTTACTAAAATCAAAGTATAGAGATCAACCGGGCACCTTCCTCTAAAATGTCATGAATGTCATCAAATTTCTCTAAAAGATTAAGATAATCAACGATTTACCCTACAAATCCATCTGATGGTCTTCGAAATTCGATGTGTTCTAGAAAATGTTAATAACATGCTACCACCAACTTTCATACACTTTGCACAACATACAGTTAATAAACTGGTCTATAAGTTTTAAGGGTCCGATTTAATATCCCTTTTTAAACAAGCTACAACAGATGTCAGATTCCACACTGCAGTAAAGATCCTGTATCTGACCACTTTTGAAATACTTTAGTTAAGCTTCAACAAGAATTGTTGTCCAAAGCTGAGGCGATACATTTTTTCTGCTTCCAAATGAGAAAAGAGAAATGGATCATTTACAGCAGCAAATACTGAGCTGAGGGCTAAGGCTCTTCGTGCTCTCTATGGCCTCAAAGGAAATATAGTTAAGGATGCCCTCTCTCACCATGCCCTTAATGAATAGACGTAATGAACATTTTCAATTTTCATATTCACGCATATTAAATAAAATTATATTGTTATGTATTATATTATTTTGTAAACATTGGCCGGGTATAAAAAACCGGTCCCCAAACAACAACATATTCTATTTGACTCCTTAATAAAAACCAATCCTGCTTAATGGCTGTCAAGTCTTATGCCTCCACTCAAAAACCAGCATACCCTGAAGTTTATTGAACAATACCACTATGAAAAATTCCACCTAAAGTTTATTAACTGGTCATTGTCCATCCATTTAAAAGCATCAATATAGGTTGCTGGGATCACGAAAGCAGGTGCCACCCCCTACTCTTCGAAGCCTGCAAACTTGCAATAGATTACTATAGGAAAACAAATTTTAGGAAAACAAGTTTAAATTTTGGTATTTATTAATAACAATCAAAACATATCATATCATAAAAATAAAGTCGCACGTTGGTTGACTGCCTCAGTAAGGTGAATAATATAATCTCGAAGGTGCCCTGCGCATTTACAGAACCTCATGCGGCGATCACATGATCATGAGGACAGCTGTGAGCGCCAAATTTAGTCGCCTTGAAAGCACTCAAAACGAACTGTGCTGCATTTCACGAGCAGATCATGCTGGGCCTTTCTTGGTATACCAATATCTCAAAGCTTCTCACCAAATACAGCTTACCACACTCATCTTCCTCAAAATCTAAGGTCTCCACTCAAATCAGTCACAACATGATGAAAGGTTTCGTGGATATTTGAAAACTGCCAAGGCATCCTCGCCAGAACTAAAATTGTATAATATAACTTAATTAAACAGGATTTTGAAAAGCAAATATAATGCAAATATAAGTGCTTTTGCTCTATCCAGAGCCCTTGCGCTTGAAGTGGCGTGCGCCCGCCTCCCGGCTTGGGAAACAAGCACGCCCGCAGTGGCGCGTAAGCACATGGTTAGGTGAAGGCTGCTTTATATTGATATTTTGATATTTTTGAAACAGTTTTTTTCAGTAAAAATTTAGAACCAGTGCTTTTTGGTAATTGCATTTTCAACCTCAGTTTTGACAGATGTTACTCGTCTAAATTTCTTTGAAAAAGCGCGCGCCGCTTTCTTCTCGATGGCACGTGCTACGAAGTAGCGCGCACCGGGCCAGACCATTAACAATGGTCAACCTCAGTTTCATTTTGAAATCAAGTGACTAGTATTTAGTAAACGCCAGTCAAGTCAATACGTCAAATACTTTCTTCTACGAACATTTATTTTAGTATATTGTATATAATATTTTGAAGTGTAGTAATTATTTGTCATACGTTGTATGACCTGCCTAGTGAAACGACCGTAGGGGTCACGACATGATACAAGTAATTGTTAAGATTTTTAATTTTATATTAAAATATTAAGGTTTTATAACGTTTTAGCGGATATTTTTTTTTGGTTTTTCATTTTAAATCTCTGTTATTGGCATTGCAGTGTTCACGGCTCATACTGCGCAAACGAAAAAAAATTTAAATTATTCTGCTCCTGAAATTTTGGCTTTTGTAATTAATACATGTTACATGTAATTTGTAATTGTAAAATAAAAATTTAATAGATCCTGCGCGCGGCGCTCACAGCCGCACCTAAGGATTTCTCAAAAATGTATGGCTGTGTGCGCGGCGGGCTGTATATACATTGTTGGATTTGAAATTTGAATTTATTTATTAATATAACATAATATATATTGATTGTTTTTGTAAGTTTATAACCTACCAGGACGCGCGCCGAGTTGGACTCGTCGACGGTTAATATTTGAAAAAAATATTTTACAAGTTTCACCAGTTAAATTGTTTTGTGGTAAATACAAATTTTTTTTGTTTTCTTTTTGTTTGCAGTTTTTGTGATTGCAGTTTTGTTACTGGTTACGTGTTGATAACATAGCTCTCTTATTTTTAATTTATCACTACATTATAACTGCCATTGCATTCAGCATTGTGCTGGTACTGTATTTTTACTTTATACAAATACAAGTACACGATGGATTAACGGGTGATACTCGTAAAATATTTGTTTTGCCGCCGACGAGTCCAACTCAGCGCGCGTCCGGGTAGGTTATAAGCCTACAAACGATAGATGATGATGAAATGAATACATTTCAAAGATTTTCAGGTTACTCTGCGTATATTACCGAAGAGCATGAGATCTATAACGGTTGGGCCACTGAACTCGCGGAAGCTATGAACTGTGTCAATAAATCAGAGTTTTCAGTTGAAACGTTCAAAAAGCCAGTGAAGTCAGTTTTAGTAAAAAGAAAATACAATTTTTTGAGAAAAGACAATTTTAATAAAATATTTGTATTGTGCGTATCAGACAACCAGTGATCTTGTAAATACTTTTCTGGACATCAAGAAAGATATGGAGGAGTTGAAGAGCGATCTTATTCGGTCGCAAAGTACTGTTATCAAGCTGTAGGCTGAACTTCTTGAAATCAAATCAAGAAAACAACAATTTCAAGAAATCGAAGCAGTTGGAATCCGTACACTTCACCGTCTAGACCGCCGTTTAGGACACTGTTCAAGTTGCGATAATCACATACTGGGATAATCACATACTGGGATAATCACATACTGGGATAATCACATACTGTACAGTCAAGCTGTTTCAAAAGCCGCACCTGTACTTACTGAAGAGAGGTTAAGGAAAAAAAAGAAAAAAAAAAAAAAAAAGAGAGGTTAACGGGTGATACTCTTAAAATATCTGTTCAAACTCGGCGCGCGTCCTGGTAGGTTATAAACCTACAAAAGAGAGGTTGAAAAAGGTTGTGCAGAATGTTATATCAGAAGAGGATCGAACTAAGAATTTGTTTCGAGGAGACTATTGAAGAGAATCTGAGTAAAAGTAAAGTAAGGTAAAGTAAACATTATGACATAACATCATCACACATGTCTACAAAGTATCAAATCACTATATTAAAAAAATCAGAGGGGGGGTTTCAAATGCAATGTAATGCTTACGGTTGATTACGGGGGGGGGGGGGGGGGGGGGGGGTTTTGGTCGTTGATTACTTAATCAAAATTTTAATTTTTTACCGATTTTCGAAATACCAATCGGACAATTTTTGTTAATTATGTAATCAAAATTTGCGATTATTTGGCAAGAGCTACGAAGTAGCGCGCGCCGGGACAGATCATTAACAATGGTCAATAAAAATCTTAGTAGATTTTATAAAAACCCATCAAGTAGTATAAAAGTAGCCAATTAAAAAATCAAACAATATACACATAATATAGCAATGACCCTATATAAAAATTCAATATAAAAATTCAGTAAAAATCTTAATAAATTTAATTTTTTTAAAGTCGCCAATTCAATTTGTTGGCTCTAAATTTATATTTAAATCTGATATTTTAACTGCACTACTACTTTTTATTTCTCTTTCTCCTCTAGAAGCAATAATTGTTGCTCTCAATAAGTCAAATCGTATTATTTTTTTGATAAATGTCATCGCCTCACTGTATCTTTGACGTGATTTTCTAAATAGATTATTATTAAAGTATAGTTAATTTATATTGTAGAGTGATTTATTTCGGAGCTTATATGGTTATTAATTGACGATGTCAATTCATCACAGCTCGGCGAGGCACAGTAGCGCATTTCGCCGATCTAGCGAGAAGCATAATTAATTGAGTGCGAGAAGCATAATTAAGAAAACAACTTGATACATGTTACGTATCCCAAATATCAGAGATATATATCGGCGGCGCGCGCTTCGCGCGCGAAAAGTGGCATGCAACGTATGTCAAAAAACAACAATTTCAAGAAAACAACAATTTGTTTGCGCGGCGCGGCACAGTAACGCGTTGATAAAAGGCTCTTTTCCTTTATATTTTGTTCTGCAAGGTGACAAGGGAAAATAGTTTAATTTGAATAAACCGTTTTAAGAATTGTAATTACAATATCTCAGAGTTTCTCAAATGAATGTCAATAATTCGAATAGTTCTTTAACTGTGAACTTTAACTGCAAAATCAGTTCTTCTCAAATCAAAAAGTGTAACGTCCCTTCAATATCTCCACTCTTAAGTATCCCCCGAAAGTATTAACAATCTCCCACTCTTCCGAGCAATCTATAAACAATTTCCTAAACAATCCTTCCAATAATCATAACAGAGGTGTAAAATTGAACTCTCTGATAACCAAAACAGAGATGTTAAAATAAACTCTCTGCTCGTCCAAAACTCTATGTGCTAAATATTTCCTTAACTATCCTGCTATAGCCAAAACAGAGGTGTAAAATTGAACCCTCTGATAACCAAAACAGAGATGTTAAAATAAACTTTCTGTTTCCCTAAAACTCTCTGCTCTTAACAATATCTTTAACTATCCTCCTTGTAACTAAAACAGAGGTGTTAAACTAAACTCTCTGCACTACCCTGCTGTACTAAATGTCGTACAAAAATATATGCCCTAAAATACTACCCTTAAATACTGGACTATAATACTGTCATGCATATAAACTTAAGATATAAAACCCAACGCCAATCTATATAAGAATCTAAACCGTCCATCGAGTTCCTTGTCATTAGGGCTCCACTTCTCGCGATCTCCTCTGCGCGTCCCTTCGTCTTATCTCTGTATTCTCCTCTCTCCACTTCCTTCTTTTCGGTCCTTTCTATTCATTGTTGTAATAAAGGGTTAGATTATGATCAAAATAGTTATTTTGGAAAATGCCAAAATGACCCTACAACATATCCTCCCCACAAAATTGTGAGGAAGTTTTCCGCTGCTTTGCAGAGGATAACTTCACAAATTATGAATCAGAGATATCACTTGATATGCAATAAAGGAAAGAAAAATTTTTAGGAAAGAAAAATTTTTATTTACCACAAATAATCAATACATAATGTTATATTCATAAATAAATTCAAATTTCAATTTCAAACACATATACAGTACGCCGCGCACACAGCCACAATTTAAAATTGTTCAGAAATTCGTAGGTCAGCTGTAGGCGCCGCGCACAGGATCTATTTAATTGTTAACTTACAATTACATGTCACATTTCTTAATTACTAGAGCCAAAATTTCAGAAGCAAAATAATTTAAAAGATATTTCTGTCGTTTACTCAGTACAGGCCGTGAGCACTGCGATCTAATTAATATAATAATGGAGAGATTCCAAAAAACCGCGCGCTCGTTATTTATTGTGATTAAATTGAGTGCGCGCCACTGTGAACAGCAGTACCGCTCAAGCATGAATTAGTACTGAGCGGTACGCAGTTCTGCGTGAGGCGTAGACATTTGTAGCACACGTTTCATTCAACTAATCCATTAATCCATGTGACATGTACAATGTAATTATATTAAAGCAAAAAGAATATTAATTTTAATAATAATTGACGTAAACATATGTGTTTAAATAACATCTATAATCTAGCGAGTTACTAATACCGTTCGCGTTTGTTTGTATTCTTGATTATATATCTTTACACTAGCCTATATTATGATGGAGATATACATTATATAATTGCTCCAATATTCAACACTGCTAAACAACAAATACCTACTCGCCCATCGATGAAGCAGTCGCCAAAACAAAGCTCAAAGTTAATATATCTTCGTACTTCGTTTTGGAAACTGTAGAATTCCAATAAATAATTAGTGTTTCAATCGTGTATTCGATGGGCAAGCACTCGCCACTTGAGGCCGAGACAAACGGCACCAGCTCCGCCCCGCAACCGTGAAGTAAGGCGGGGCGGTGGTGTGCGCCGTTTATACGGCTCACACATCACAGCACGAGACATTTTGAGCTCCAAGACTTAAGACTATAAAAGTCCCGAATTAAACGTAGCGACTTACCATCGTCAGCCGTCAAAAATTTAGAATTTGTATGTTATAAACTCTACACCTGCTATCAGTCTAACATGTAATTTAGTTTGTTATTGGCTAAATTTTCAACTCGATTAAGCGATGCAGACGGATGAACTAGGCTTCTCCTCCGTCAAAAACACAATGAGAGGGGATTGTGGAAGGACACGAACACTATTCGTTAACTCGTACCCCGGGTACCCCCTAGAACTGTGTCCCATCAGAGAGAGCCCATCACCCGTCAGATCGAAAACAGTGTTTTAGTTTTGATATATGCTGTACCAATTACAATAAATGGTAAGTCAAGGCTGACGTTGGTAGCAAAGCTTATAAAGTGACACGTCACAACAAAATAACCACTACACACTACACACACTATACGCTATAACTATTGTACACAGTACACAGTATAACTAAAATATGAAATATAAACAAGTTACAAGAGACAAAAGAGTTTACAGAAGAGTTTTACATCGGCTCAGCACCGCCAGGACATTGGCTATACACGTGGGTCAATTAGTTTGATTTGGTATGGTTCGACCGGGAAAGTGGTCGAAATTAGTGCTCTTAATGAGTCATCACTGTCGTCTGAATATTAGAGCGGGAACTTCCCAAGTTTCGGCCGACAACGCGCGCGCATAGCATCGGCGCGCAATGCTATGCGCGCGCGTTTCAATATTGCTGAGTCATTCGGCGGTTGCGCTCAGCGTAACTTGGAAATGAGTTGTATGTTGTTTACCTAAATTCAAGCATGGTATTCATAGATAAGCTTGTCAGTCAGTAAGTGCTTAAGTGGGAATAACAGGCAAATGAATATCACTTCATAATCAGAATTCAGTGAAATTTCTGTCACACCACTCAGTTCCATACCGGTTTTGAGCTCTTAGAAGTGACTGTTTAAGTAAATTCTTGACAGATCCGCATGTGGAGGTGAAATTTAACGGGCCAACTTTACGGAATTCGTTCCACAGCCATGCAGATTTATAAATAAATTGATTAGTTGGAGAGGGTGTAATGAACAGATTATCTTTCCTATTTGATATGTTGAATAAGTAGTATAACGAAATTGGTACTCGTGACTTAATGATCTTAAAAAGTTCCATTAAACAACGGTATCGGTACAGGTTCTCTGTAACAAGTAATTCATGTTTTGTGAATAGAGGCTTAGTGGACTCTTTAACATAGAATTCAGATCCTAGACGTTGAGAATTAATTGGTCTTGCTCTAGCACATGTCTTGAATTTGTCTACATAAGCTTCATAGTCTCCAAATAGAATCCTGATACACTTCTTTTGAGTAATAAATAGCGGTTTTAACTGATTATTGGGAATACCTCCCCAGACAGAAATAGCATAACCTAGGTGTGATTCAAAGAGAGAATGATATATTTGTTTATATAGTGATTCTGGTAAGCATTTCTTAATACGGTAGATACGTCCACAAGCACTTCTTAGTTTCTTGTTGAGGGATGATATATGTGGTTTCCAGCTCAATTTATCATCCATGATTACTCCGAGAAACTTTGTCTGACTTACACGTTTAATTATTTTGTTATTAATGGACAAGTTTTGGCTATCTATATCGGCATCTAATTCGTTATTATTACGTTTAGAGGGAGAAAAATACATGTAACAACACTTCTTTACATTAATGTGCAGTAGGTTAACTCCCATATACTTGTTTACGGCCTGTAGTACTTCATTAGCCAATTCATATGCTTTATTTCTCGAATCGGCAGCGACAAATATATTAGTATCGTCTGCAAATAAGACAAATTTACCCTTTTTAGTTATATTGCATATGTCATTGATGTACAGTAGGAAAAGTAGAGGTCCTAATACACTACCCTGAGGGACCCCGAATTCAACTGGTAATTCATCAGATTTGGTATCCAAAACGTTTACAAATTGTTTCCTATTAGACAAATAACTAGAGATAAGATTCAGAGCATTTCCTCTTATGCCATAGTTGTTTAATTTTGTAGTTAGTTTACAGTGGTCTAGAGTGTCAAAGGCTTTTGAGAGATCGATAAAGACCCCTAGGACATGTTGCTTTTTACTAATTAACGATTCTATATGTTCTACAGAGTAGTTCAGTGCATGGCTGGTGGAGTGTCCTTTTCTAAAGCCGAACTGGTTTTCATGTATTATACCCTTGGAAGTAAGGAAACTATAGAGCCGCTTATATATTAACTTTTCTAGAATTTTCCCGAATACAGGTAGAGTTGATACTGGTCTATAGTTTTCTAAAAGCTGTTCATCTTCTTTTTTGTAAATGGGGCTGATTCTCCCAGTTTTTAATTCATCGGGAAAGTGGCCTTCTTGCATGCATTTATTAAAGTATCTAGCTAAGTACGGTGCAGTAATTTGACACGACTTCTTGATCACATGAATAGGTATGTCACTAGATTTCCCGTTTTTTAGTTCGTTTATGATCTCTTTAATCTCAATACAGTCACAATCACAAAGAAAAATACTGGACGTAACTGATGTGGGCAGGTAATCAGTAAATGACGGCAGGGAATTTATTCTTAAGAAGTCACCAGAGTATGCTTCGTTCAAGTTAGCTGCAATAGAGGCAAAGTATTTATTGAACTCATTTGCAATTACACGCCGATTAATCACACGCTCGTTATTTATCACAAAGTTAGGTTTAATCTCACGTCTCTTCTTACCACGCAGTTCATTAATTATCTGCCAAGTTTTCTTACTATCTCCAGCGCATTCTGTAATCTTAACACCATGATACTTACGTTTTGCAGAATTAATAAGGTGGTTTAATAACTTCCGGTGTGCCTTAAATTCTTCATGACGTGTTACTTTATTTGTACAATTAAAACAAAGGGTAAGACAGTCTGCATGGTTGGTTGAAGAGGCGTTGAGGCATTTCTTCTTAACTGCCTTTTTCCACAGGTCATAAAGCTCATGTTTTCTATTTATAGAGGCAATCAGGCCAGATGTAATCCATGGATTATTCTTAGCAGTACGTTTAGAACACTTAGGCTGGCTTAGTTTACATGCACTGTCTAGTTGATGATTAAATACAGTGAAAAAATTACTGAAGTCTTCTGGTGGATCACTAGTTAATTCATTGTCTAGTACTTCCACAAATTTGTCCACATTTTTTGCACAGTAGTCATAGTACTGGAAATAGTTTTGTTCATGAACCTCAGTACTGACTAGGGGTGAGTTGAATATATGGAATACAGCATGATGGTGACTGATGCAGGTACTAATTGTTCCAGAGCAGATAGAGTTTTCTATGTTGTTGGTGAGTATGTTGTCAATACACGATTCGTTACATCCTGGTTTATGATGCGTGGAAGTAGAAATAAGTGGTGATAAACCTAGACCTAGAATAAGGTTTTCAAAGTCTTGAACAAGTTTACTGTTTTCATCATGGAGATTAATGTTAAAGTCACCTAGTATGTAAGCATTCTTTTTTGGGCATGATTCAATAATTTTTCTAAGTTCATTTAGTGCCTCTGAGGAGTCCCCACTAGGAGGACGGTACAGTACTCCTACATGTACAGGTTCATCATGTTGAATAGTAATAAATAGGGTTTCAAGATTTTTGGTTACCCATGATAATTCTTCGTTTACAACTCCATTAAGTTCGTCCTTTAAGTACAATGCTACTCCACTTCCCTTCGCTTTATTGATATGTTTATCCTGATAGAAACAATTGTACCCCTCAAGATGGTAAACAGTGCTTTCCTCTATTCCAATATTGGTTTCAGCAAGTCCAATAATTTTAAATTTTTCGGCTAATCGGTTTAGTTCCATGCTAAAGGCATCAAAATTTGTTTTATTGCCATCTATGTTCTGGAAAATCATGGAGCAGTTGCTTGCAAAACAAGGTTTGATATGTGTGTTAAAGTCCTTAATTGTATAGGATCTACAGTTTTCCAAAGCATCGGACATCTTTTGGATACATGGGTCACAGTCATTAACTTCAGGATCGGTCATTACTTTAAAAGGATTGTATTTTTTAGATATGGAATGTTTACACTCGTTGCAGTAAAAGTTTTCATTGATAACTTGCGCTTTGGAAGGATTAAAACATTTGGCATGGAGAATACTATTGCAGTTAAAACATTCAAAGTGGGGAAGCCCTAATCCAATATTCTTCAGACAGTGACTACAAATTTCCTTTTGAACACGATTAACCATACCTGTTAACCGTTCCGTCCCCTCCGCTGCGGTGCAGGCGGGTCACTAGCCACGTTGCTGTATAGCCGTCCATTGACTTTGCCGATGTGTTTTCTTCTGTCTTCTCCGCCATTTAACCTAATAAATACAGATTGTTTAATGAGTCCAGCAAGGACTCTTGCCCCTAACTTGTTGAGATGAAGTGTATCAAGTCGACCATGTCTGTCGAATTGTTTCGACAGTTCGTCCGCAAGACCATAGTTGCAGGCAAACTTTTCGAAACCCTTAACACATACGACATCCTTACATGTAGGGAGCAGGTCGAAATGAATCAGTCTATTAAATGCATTAACTTTTACATTCAGCTCTAAGTCCTTAGTAGGCAGCAGTTTACAAACAAAAACAGCTCTAGTGCTGGGGCTAAGATTCTTAATTTGTTTAATTTTCAGCTTGAGTTTATTATAACAATCAGCAACATCATTCTCACAACTAATATCAGGCTGTCTCACGTCATTGATCCCACAGTGGAGCACCACATTGGCGTAACCCATGCAGGACACAGGGTTGATATCTTCAATTCTGGGAGCCCAGAACTTTTGACCTGGCATGAGTTCGCCAAAGGTACCCCTCTTGTCAGATCCAAAACGCAAGAAGCCTGTGTTTGAATCACCATGTAAACTTGTGCAATTTTTATTTGTCCAGCTAACAGCACGAAAGGTCAGCGAATACCTAATACCATCTGATATTGAGCCACGCTCAATCATATGGCTGTAAACTTCTTGTGATCTACGGCTCATTATGTACAGGGAGCGATCATGACATTCAAGAGAGGATTCAGTTCTAGAGTCACATTCAGTGAACTTGATGTTGCAGATCTGGCCGAGAGACAAGGTAAGTATTGATGATTCTGGATGGATGGTTACTTCACGGTCTGAATGGTTAGGCAGGTGACTATCAGAGCCATCATATCTGTTGATGAGACATGAATTGATAACCGGGGCCGTCAGGTGGGGCTGATCCGGGTAGCTCTTGTTAAAAAGTTCAGTTTGTACTTTATTCATTTCATCAAATAATGGTTTGAGTTCCTCAGGAATTGGTGGCACATTTTCTGAAGATTTAGATCCCATGTAGTGGTAGGGGGTGCCAAATGAAGTGACGGAGTGACCGTTCTCTTGTTTGAAAGAACATGACTGAAGAAAGGCAATAATTTTCTCAGATTCAGTAGCCAGAATAAAATCTGGCCTGGTTTCAGTTACTGGCACCTGATCATGTGGTAAGTGAGGGGTAGGTTGTTCAGGTTGTAGGGGAGCCTGCACTGGAGGAGAGGGGTACTGGGCTACAGGTGGTGCTTTAGATTGAGGAGATGCTTTAGAATCCTGTATTTGACTGCTTAAGTTGTTAAGTTGGGTGGAATGCTCATTCAGTTCTAGTGAGACTCTCTCAAGTAGCTCATGAGTGGCAGTGCAAGCAGGTGTTTCAGATGCTGCAGTTTGATGTGATTGAAGCTGTGCAAGTTGCTGGTTCAGCTGCTCGATGCTGTTGGCTAGAGGGTCTGTGGCAGAGCTGGATGATGAGGACTGTATTCTTTTTTGTACAATTGCACAAATTGTTAAAAACTATAGAAGCATACAATTGCATGCGACTATTACTAAATTGCTACATCAAGATTGTTTAAGAACCATAATCTCCTCATCAGTTCACCTAACTCTTCTTCTACCAGTCCATCCGTCATATCTTCTTCATCCTCCCATAACTCCCTCACTATATCTACTAAACTTCTACAGCCACGGGAGAATTCCCCCGCCCTGTTCTTTATGTAAAACTCTAGCATCTTCTTCCTCTCCTTCCTTTTGTCATCGCGTTTCCATTCCACCACTGCTCTATCCTCCTCAGTTATCCCGTAGCACACATCTTTGGCCGTCAATTCCACTCTCAGTGCTAGTCTATTCAAGACTCTGATGAAATCCTCTTTGTCTCCGTGCCATCTTTCAGTTCCCCTCCGTCTGTCTCGTGCATTATAATACTGTCTTTCTGGCTGTGCTTTCCATTCTTGTTGCCTGCGATGTCTATTTCCTTCCTCTGCCAATCTCTGCTGGACCATTTCTCTTCTTTCCGCCAAGTTTCTTCTTCTTCGTCTCTCCGCTTCTTCACGTGCATCTCTATCTCTTCTTCTTCTGTTTTCTTCGTCTTTTCTGTCATCTTCCTGCCGTTCTCTCTCCCAGTGAGCAATTCCTCCTGCTGTTCTGTCGACGCCCCTTTTCTCCTCGAATCCCCGCGTCACTTGTACGACTTCCTTGTTCTTAGATCCACTCTGCATTAATTGCTCTACATTTCCTGGTTTAGGCTTTAACGGAATTCCGTTAATCCTATTCTGTTTGTAGTTCTCTAAGTGTCCTCTGCTTATTCCGTACTTCATCGGGATCACACTCTTCAATCCGCTGTAGCGAGAGTCTTCGGTCCTGCTGCTATTAAATGACCTTCCGGGATTCAAGATCATAAAGAAATTTTCTTTATATCTATCCTGCCCAGAGCATGCGTCCCAAGTAAGCATTGCTCCCCACGGATCCACAATCGTTACGAATAATCCTAGAAACTCCCACAGTACATCCCATTTCTTCCTCTCTTCCGTGGATGTGTTATCTGCTATGAGAGATTCTCTCACTTGTTTATTCATTCTCCTCATTTCGTCTAAGGTTACTTTTATTGGTCCTTCTTTCAAAAGAACTTCCAACTTATCCGTAACCTTCCTCTTCCACGAACCACTTCTTTCCGTCTCTTCATCTTTACTCTTTTCTGACTCTTCTTCTCCAACTTGCGCTACTTGACTCAGCTGACAAAGGGAATTCCCTTTACCAACAGAATCTTTCACGGTTTCTTTTTCCTCATCTTTACTCTTTTCTGACACTTCTTCTCCATCTTGCGCTTCTTGACTCAGCTGACAAAGGGAATTCCCTTCACCAACAGAATCTTTCACGCTTTCTTTTTCCTCATCTTTACTCTTTTCTGACACTTCTTCTCCATCTTGCGCTTCTTGACTCAGCTGACAAAGGGAATTCCCTTCACCAACAGAATCTTTCACGCTTTCTTTTTCGTCAGACCAGATTCCTTCCATTTGGTCTTCTAGTTCCACTGTTATTCTTTCGTTCTCCATGTTCAAGTTTATACGATACTATTATTAAGCAATACGAGCGTCAATCAAATTGTGATGAAACCCGTCTCCACACCCCTTTAGTAGCCCTCACACAATTGCGTGAGGACCCCCCTAGCACGTGACATTTCATGTTTTAAAGGGATGCACATTTGTTTAACTTCAATCTTCTCGGGTTCCGAGACTCATGAGGTTGCACCTGCAGTCTCAATATTTTGATTTCTTTCGTCAATCTCCGATATACCATGAGCACCATGATACCCAACACGGCAAGTGTTAAAACTATTGCGACCAGTATTGCCCATATCATAACATTTGAGTGCACATTGGACCTATTATTCCAGTCGTCCACGAGCGGGGGCAAAATATTCTCCAAAGTTTTATTATATTTTCTACAAATCCCCGTCAAAGTGTCTGTGACATTTGTTTCGTCTAGATAAAAATCTAGCGAAGAAAGATTGAAGCTTAACGAAGAGGGATACATTGGGATTGACTCCGAATTCGGAGATTCGATCAACGTGTTTCCGATCTGCACACCTTTTATGGAATCCCATGCAATATATGCCGTCCCTGCTTCTGATAAGTTTACCAAACTAGTGAATCCACCTGTACTAATTACATACGTATCCAAATAGTTGTTGTTTCTTATTAAGATTCCTAGCTGTGACATATTATACTGGTAATAATTCTTACACTTCGTACGCTTGATCCTACACGTGATGCTCCCCCGCTGGATGCAAGATGTTTGATTCGTAAAATTCTCCACAGGGCAAACGTATAAATCGTTGTGTGTTTTACAATCGTGTGTAGTGAATTCGAACAGAATTCCATCCTTCACATACAACAATTCATGTAATTCATAGTACACACACAGATTCTCCTGTCTATTTGTGACCATGCCAACCTGTGCCGCTTCAAATGTCTCTAGAGATCTTCCTTGACGAATTAAAGGAATGTCTAAAATAAAATGTGCTACGTCTAAACTTGAACTCACCTCGAACAGATGCACGTTTGCTAACGAGTAAAGTAAACTGGGGTGCTCACTGAAAATAGTAGTGTTTAAAGCAGGGTTCCGGTCTACAATTTTCCTTAGTGTACCTATACCTGCCATCTTAGGGGAAAGCAATAAGTCGTTTTTTCCCGTAAGAGCTGTCCACAAAACATTGTTTATGGTTTCCCGGGCCTCTTCAAACCCCTCTTCTACCGTTCTGCTCATTTCGTGAAAGAATATCATGCACTCCTCTCTCTTAAAATACTCACTCAACTTTGCAGTAATTACTGTGACAAATCCTACCACCTTCTCATCTAAAGCTGTTATTTCATCTTGCAAATGCAAGATCTTACTCTTCATGTCTGAGATGGTATTCTGGTTTTCTGACACGTGTTTCTTTATCTTGTAGATCTGATATTCTGTCACTCCCTCCATAGCCAGGGAAATCCCTGCGCCTGCCAGGAATGGCAAAATTTGCCGCTTTTTTCTGTCTTTGTCCTCGTTATCCTCTTCTGCATCATTCTCGACGAAGGCTCTTAAAATACTAAGCCTTGTTGCTATAAAATCATTGAATTGATCGTTTAAATTGGCGACCATTTGGCCCATGTTCGATCTGAAATCCAGATCTTCCACCGCGTTGCATTCCACGATCCGATCAAATGCCGATTGCAGGGGCTTCAAAATGTCCATCTGGGTGGGCAGCTTGATTATCATAGAAATTATTATCTTGTCATTCACCATGACCGCTCTGCCCGACTTTTCTATTTTTACACCAATCTCAGCTGCAATGATGTCCCTCTGAGATCCTTTCTTTTGAAATGCGGCACTTGCCGTGCCCAACATTATCCATATCACCATGTTGTATATAATCATGTTCTAAATGATGTCAAGATTAGTACTACTGTAAGTAAAGTGTTGTTATGATTCAAACTGAATGTAAAAAAGAGGCAATTAATCTCCAGAATACGGTAGGAATCAACACTCAGGGCCCTAGTAATACAATATGACTGTTAAAACGGAAAGGGCAACAACAAGGTCTATCTTTACGATATACTGTTCAAATTCCGGATACCGTGATATTGTTGTGAATATTTAAACAAAATACCATTGTTTTTAATTGTAGTTAACTCATAAGAGCAAAACAAGATTACCACAAAATACCACTATGCCTTGCCAGCATAGGTGTACTTATATAGTTTTGCATGGTTTAGTTGCATAGTAGTGTCCGAATTGCACTGATTCTAGCCCGAGTAGTGTTCGAAAGGGCGCCCTGTTTTGACATGCCTCCTGAGCCGGTACTCATTTCCTCTCTGAGCTAGCTAGTGTATATCAGTTTCTTGTTGGTGTTTTGTCTGTGTTTGTTTGTCCGTAGTAGGAATTTACTGTAACTTTGGAGACTGGGCGCAGTAATGTCCCAGAGGGTTTGTAACATCATGGATGCTGACTAAGCTTACCTGATCCTCTCCAACTTGTATTAGTACACTACTTTATTCACACCAGTCATTTCACTACATTAAACTGATTGAGGTTATGCCCTTTGTACATGCTGAAGCGATATGCTATGATGAGTGGAATATGAGTTAGGATCAGTTTGGTCCGTTTCATGGCAAAAACATTTATTGATTTTGTATTAACCCTTCGGGGCTTGCGTGACCCTTATCATAGAACTGGTTTTCAGGACTGGCAGTCTGACCTATTGCCTTGCCAGCATAGGTGTACTTATATAGTTTTGCATGGTTTAGTTGCATAGTAGTGTCCGAATTGCACTGATTCTAGCCCGAGTAGTGTTCGAAAGGGCGCCCTGTTTTGACATGCCTCCTGAGCCGGTACTCATTTCCTCTCTGAGCTAGCTAGTGTATATCAGTTTCTTGTTGGTGTTTTGTCTGTGTTTGTTTGTCCGTAGTAGGAATTTACTGTAACTTTGGAGACTGGGCGCAGTAATGTCCCAGAGGGTTTGTAACATCATGGATGCTGACTAAGCTTACCTGATCCTCTCCAACTTGTATTAGTACACTACTTTATTCACACCAGTCATTTCACTACATTAAACTGATTGAGGTTATGCCCTTTGTACATGCTGAAGCGATATGCTATGATGAGTGGAATATGAGTTAGGATCAGTTTGGTCCGTTTCATGGCAAAAACATTTACCGAGTAGTGTTCGAAAGGGCGCCCTGTTTTGACATGCCTCCTGAGCCGGTACTCATTTCCTCTCTGAGCTAGCTAGTGTATATCAGTTTCTTGTTGGTGTTTTGTCTGTGTTTGTTTGTCCGTAGTAGGAATTTACTGTAACTTTGGAGACTGGGCGCAGTAATGTCCCAGAGGGTTTGTAACATCATGGATGCTGACTAAGCTTACCTGATCCTCTCCAACTTGTATTAGTACACTACTTTATTCACACCAGTCATTTCACTACATTAAACTGATTGAGGTTATGCCCTTTGTACATGCTGAAGCGATATGCTATGATGAGTGGAATATGAGTTAGGATCAGTTTGGTCCGTTTCATGGCAAAAACATTTATTGATTTTGTATTAACCCTTCGGGGCTTGCGTGACCCTTATCATAGAACTGGTTTTCAGGACTGGCAGTCTGACCTATTGCCTTGCCAGCATAGGTGTACTTATATAGTTTTGCATGGTTTAGTTGCATAGTAGTGTCCGAATTGCACTGATTCTAGCCCGAGTAGTGTTCGAAAGGGCGCCCTGTTTTGACATGCCTCCTGAGCCGGTACTCATTTCCTCTCTGAGCTAGCTAGTGTATATCAGTTTCTTGTTGGTGTTTTGTCTGTGTTTGTTTGTCCGTAGTAGGAATTTACTGTAACTTTGGAGACTGGGCGCAGTAATGTCCCAGAGGGTTTGTAACATCATGGATGCTGACTAAGCTTACCTGATCCTCTCCAACTTGTATTAGTACACTACTTTATTCACACCAGTCATTTCACTACATTAAACTGATTGAGGTTATGCCCTTTGTACATGCTGAAGCGATATGCTATGATGAGTGGAATATGAGTTAGGATCAGTTTGGTCCGTTTCATGGCAAAAACATTTATTGATAATTAATATATATATATATATATCACGTAAATAACCTTTCAGGCTATATTACTTAAATAAAGTTATTCCAGGAATCTCACCTGTACTAAACGTACTTCGGTTTATTCCTTCTCGGTCTGAGTTCGTACTTTCTCCTCGGATTTCTGCCGTCTTCCTCACGACCTATCTCAGCAAGAGTAAGTCCTCTACTATCTATTTCTCCGAAGTGCATATTTCCCTCTCTGCTTGGTCTAGCAGATGCAGCCGCTACTTCCGGACTAGAGTCAATGTTTTGAGATTGACTTGAATCTAGTGCATCTTGAAAAGATTCGGTGGTGTCTGCACTTAGATTTAATTGTGGATCGTCTTCCTGACGCGGTACATCGTTGAGTGGTGAGTTTACTATCGTGTCATCCAATCCTCGTTCCTCCTCTTCCACCACAATGGCCGGATCTCCGCTTTCAACTTCAGTCTGTGGTACATCATTTCCAGAACTTGTGAGATTCTCTGGTGCTGACGCTTTTCCTCCACTTTTACTGATTATAGATGAAGGACAAGGAAATCCTTGATCCTTCTTCTTCTTCCGACTCCTCGTGACGATGTGATAATCATCTGAATCCGAGGAATCACTCTCAGTGACCAGGCTCACCTCACTCACGTTGCCTTCATTTTCCAAAGAACAGCCGCTGGGAAATCCCACAGCCGCTCCAGGAACCTTGGTGAGTGGTTCTCCACCTTTGTAAGGTTTCATCTTCGTGATGCTGGTTACCTTCTTCTCCTGTCCCACCTGGACAATGTAGTTCCAATCACTAAGCTTCTCTACTATCTTGTATGGTCCCTGAAATCTGGGAGCAAACTTGTGTCCAGGTCTTTGAACCAATAACATGCACCACTCTCCACTCTCGAAAAATGGTCCTCTTACTCCTTTATCGTAGCTCGTCTTCATAAACTTTGCCTTCACAGCATTGTTCGCAGCTGCTTTTCTAGTCACTTCAGCTATGTTGCGATACAAATTGTATGCAAGAAGCTGTCTAGCGTCTTCGTCATCTATTTCGGAATAAATTTGCTCTAATCTCTCATTATCTTGTAAATACAAGTCTCTCACACTCATGACTTCACGCCCAAATAACAGAAAATTTGCTGAGTATTTGGTCCTAGTGGATTTCAAGCTGTTGAGCACAAACACTATGTAGTTAATCCACAAGTCATAGTCCTGCCACTGATTCTCATTTAGACATGTTCTCATACAAACATTGATTTTCTTGTTGAAGGCCTCAGCTCGTCCGTTGGTCTGACATTTCCACGGAACTCCGTGTATATCCTTAATGTTGAACATTTTTAAGACCGACTTGAACAAAGTGCTCGAGAAACTCGGTCCTAAGTCGTGTATGATTGTAGACATGACTCCAAATTTCAGGATCCATTCATTTATGATGACCTTAATGGCTTCCTCTGTGCCTGTAGATTTCACTGGTTTGCACACCACATAATTTGAAAACATATCTACCATTGTTAACAGTGCTGTATGGCCCCTTTTCGTAGGCTTCTTAGATGGCTCTAAGTAATCAATGGCAACACACTGCCCGAAGTGGCTATAAACAATGGGTTTTAATGGAGCTTTTTTGAAACTGCGAGGTTGCTTACCCTGTGCACACGTGATACATGCTTCGCAATGTAACTTGTAAAGTTTGCGCTGTTTGTAGAAGTAAAAGCTCTTTTGGCTGTGTTCCAGTGCTAGATCCGCACCCACGTGGCAATTGCCATCGTGGTACGAATGTAAAACTCTGTCAATAAGTGGCCTCGGCACCACAATAAGATCTCTGTCCTCCTGTCTGTTAGTGGGATTTACCCATCTGCGATGTAGGATCCCCTCCTTGACTGTCATCATGTCAAAATGTTGTCTATAGTGACAAAGCTCAGCCGAATCCCTACGGTAACTGACTTTATCTGGAGGTTGCCCACTTTCCACCCATTTAATTACTGTTGATAAAATTGTATCATTAGCATATTCTCTCCGAATTTCTGCCAGCGTAATGGGCTGCTCAGGTAATTCTATCTCCGATTTCAGCACCCGTGTAATGTGTGTCTGTGTGTACTGTTCCTCTGATCCCAGCTGCTTACTCTCAACTTTGTCAAATGAATCATGTTCTCTCTCTACCACGATGGATTTGATCGATGCAATTGCATCATCACTGGTCTGGGTGGCTACTGACGTGGTCTCTATTTCCACAGGATTCCGGCTCAGATAATCTGCCCACTGAATATCATTGCTCTCCCCGGAGACATGCACTACCTTAAACCGGAAAGACGCCAAATCAGCCAGTCTTCTTTGCATATAACTATTTTCCTTGCGAAAAATAGTCGTCAAGTTGAGCAAACTTTTACAATCTGTAATTACACGAAATGAAGTATTCTCCAAATATATTCTATAATGAAGCAGGCTGTAATACAATCCCAGGAATTCCAATCTACTGGCTCCTAACTTCTGCATGTGCACTGGCACAGCCTTGGACCAGTACGATATAACTCTCCGCTGTCCATCAATTAACTGCGTCAGCATTGCACCGTGCCCTATCTTGCTGGAATCCACTGTGACCTCATATGACTGGTTTGGATCGTTGTACTCTGGTATTGCTAACGTAGGGGCCTGGCACATGGCTTGGATTAAGCCCTTGTACGCAGACTGACAGTCAGAGTCCCATTTGAAAGTGACCCCCTTTTGTAACAATTTGTACAAAGGTGCTGCAATGGAACTGAACCCCTTAATGAATCCACGATTATAATTCAGGGCACCTAGAAATTTCTGTAACCTTTTGACAGAATCTGGAGGTTGTAACTGCTTGATTGCTTCTGTCCTCTTTGGATCGATCCTCAGTCCCTCTTTGCTGATCATATGTCCCAGAAACTTGACTTCCTGTCTCATCAATTGGGTTTTACTGGTGGAGATCTTAATCCCACCCCATGACAATCTTGCCAAAATGAATCGAATCCTCCTAAGGTGCTCCTTCGGACAATTGGAGCCTACAAGGATATCATCCAAAAAGCAAATCAAGGAACTAAAAGGCACTTTTGAGAAAAGGTAGGACATGCACCTAGCGAATTGGCTTGATGAGCTGGTCTGGCCCATGACTAGTCGTGCCCACTGGTACCTGGATCCGTCATGGTGGGTAAATGCTGTGAGGGGCCGATCCTCCTCCCTCAGCCTAATCTGATTGAAGCCCTTAGTGAAGTCAAAGCTGGTTAAGAACCCGCACTCTGACATTTTGTCCATGATTGTGTTAATTCTAGGCAACTCAAAATTGTCAGGTAGGGTTTGCTCATTTAGCTGGCGCATGTCTTGAACCATTCTGTAAGAATCTGTTTGGCCCGGCTTAACCACCATGAATACACAAGAATTCCAATTACTGTAATGGCATCTCTCAATTTGACCCGATTCGACCAAATTCCCAATTTCCTTGTCCATGTGAGGCCTCATTTTGTAACTTATGTCTCTACTCGGGACCCACTTTGCAACATAATCTCTTTTAAGTCGGAGATTGGCCTCATAAAATGTTGCTACTCCTAGATCAAACTTGTCTCTCGAGAAACAATGACTGTATTCAGCAAGTAAGTCCTTTAACTCAGCCTTCAACTGTGGCGTGATGTCAATATCATCTACCCTGAGTTGTTTATATAGACTTTCCATATCTCGCCATCTACCGTTCTCTCTATAGATCTCTTCCGGCACTGCATCCTCCAACCTGGGTATATTGATCGCAGCTGAATAAGCTTCTCCCCTTCTTACTTTTCTTACTCCCCTCACCATATTAGGAGTTTCTTCCATGGGTTCCATGAATCCAATAACTCGGTTCTTGTTGATCACAACATCAATAGACATGGGATTTATACATCTCAATGGTATTCTGTTGTTGCAAGAAAATGCAATTGCATTTTCCACTGCAACTCCAGTCGATTCTACCAAGTTGCGACTACCGAAGACAACACCTTCATAGTTAGACCCCTTACTTCCTCTAGGATTGATCTTCCCGGTCAGATACACTACTGAATTAGCAGGTACCGTGACGGACCTGCTACATTTGACCTTACAACGATTTACCAACTTAATCGGTCTATCGATGAACTGTTCCTGGCCGTAAGTAGTTGTTAAAAGTTTTTCCGGGAGATATATGCGTGCCTCAAGCTTCCTTAGTAGGTCGTTTCCTGCTAAGATATCCTCCGAAATTACATCACAGGCCACAAATTTGTGCGTGACTGATGTACCAGCAATTCTGACCTGTAACTCGATCTCCCCTCTCATGGGAATGAGTTTATTAGAAAGGCCAGCAACTCTTATTTGGGAAGGTCTAATGTGTTGCGTCATATTTAAACGGTCAATTAACCGAATATTCACTAAACTAACGCTTGCACCGGTATCTGCTAATACATTGACTGCAATGTCCTGGCAACTACCTCTTACTATTATATCGGGACACTGTGGTTGCACTCTAGAGCATTCCCCTCTGAATACGCCCTGATTTGTCATACAATTGTATGGATCCACCCGGACGCCTGTACAACCACTTTCTAGTTTAAAGAATTGTCAGGAAACCCCGTGTTGCCGGTCTGATGAAAATTACCCCGCTGCATCATGTGTCCACCTCTGCTATTCCCCTGATTACGTGCATAATTATTGCCCCGATAATTATTAAAGCTTTTATAGTTTCCCTGATATGCAGGTTGACCATAACGACGAGAATCAGATTGATCTCTTTTAAATGTACCTGTATTTCCATTGTACTGTCGGTTGAATTCTCCCCCGGATCTTCTTCTCGCCCAGCAGTTAGCTCGTACATGTCCGGTCTTGTTGCAATTCCAGCACGTTATGCTCTTGTTACTCCGCCAGCCGTCTCGTCCTCTATCTTGCACTGGTCTGGGTCTTGACGAGTTTCTGTTATCTCCTCGCCACTTGTCCCTATTTTCCCCGGACCCAGATCTCGATCTGTCATCCCCCGCAGGTCTCTGATAAGTAGTCTCTTCTCCCTCCTCACGATTATTTTGCCTTGAAGGCGAGGGGTCGTGGATGGTTGGCTTGTCAGAAAATGTCGTTTGTTTCATAATCGAAGCAACGGGAATTTCTCTTTCGTTTTCATTCATCATCTTCTCAACGCCTTCTATTTTTTCTGCCAATTTCACTGCTTCCTCAAATGAAGCAAAGGTAGCTATATTGAGCTGCTGCATCATATTTTTGCTCCTTACTCCTCGTAAAAGAGCCAAAAGACAATTGTCTTCCGCCACTGTTACATCCAAGTAAGCTACATTCGACTTCGCTCTCAATCGAAAAACGTACTCACCTATATCTTCTCCCTGCCGCTGACGACAGTTAAGCAGTTCGTTCTTCAGTGTGGTAGCTTCGTTGCCATAGATGGCTCGCTTGTAGAGCGCACAAAAAAGCTCAGGATCTTTTTTCTCCCTATCACTCAGCTTGACTGCCCTCAATACCGAATAGGTTTTATCGTCCACACTTTGGAGCAAATGCTCATACAGTAATGGACTTTTTATCCTGGTTATTCTCACGTATGAGAGAAATCTCTCACAGTACATAGAAAAATCTTCTCCTTTTTCAAACCTCTTCAATTTAGCTGCTCGGGATAATTTTGAATTCAAAATTTTCCCTGATCCGTCAAGATCATTTTCGCTTCCGTTATCCTCCAAATCCGAATCGCCCACTTCCAGCATCTCTTTTTTAATCTTTTTTTCCTGCACTTTGAGCTCTCCCAGTGCGGTTCTGATTTTCTCTCGTTCAGCTTTGATTTTCTCTCGTTCAGCTTTGATTTTCTCCAACTCCTCTTCTGCTTCAGCCGCTGCTGCAGCCTTTTCTTCCTTGTCACTGTCGTTAGTCATCTATGCTCAATTCACTTCGAGGGTATTGACCAATTGATTAATCAGGCTCCAGTTGATAAAAGGCTCTTTTCCTTTATATTTTGTTCTGCAAGGTGACAAGGGAAAATAGTTTAATTTGAATAAACCGTTTTAAGAATTGTAATTACAATATCTCAGAGTTTCTCAAATGAATGTCAATAATTCGAATAGTTCTTTAACTGTGAACTTTAACTGCAAAATCAGTTCTTCTCAAATCAAAAAGTGTAACGTCCCTTCAATATCTCCACTCTTAAGTATCCCCCGAAAGTATTAACAATCTCCCACTCTTCCGAGCAATCTATAAACAATTTCCTAAACAATCCTTCCAATAATCATAACAGAGGTGTAAAATTGAACTCTCTGATAACCAAAACAGAGATGTTAAAATAAACTCTCTGCTCGTCCAAAACTCTATGTGCTAAATATTTCCTTAACTATCCTGCTATAGCCAAAACAGAGGTGTAAAATTGAACCCTCTGATAACCAAAACAGAGATGTTAAAATAAACTTTCTGTTTCCCTAAAACTCTCTGCTCTTAACAATATCTTTAACTATCCTCCTTGTAACTAAAACAGAGGTGTTAAACTAAACTCTCTGCACTACCCTGCTGTACTAAATGTCGTACAAAAATATATGCCCTAAAATACTACCCTTAAATACTGGACTATAATACTGTCATGCATATAAACTTAAGATATAAAACCCAACGCCAATCTATATAAGAATCTAAACCGTCCATCGAGTTCCTTGTCATTAGGGCTCCACTTCTCGCGATCTCCTCTGCGCGTCCCTTCGTCTTATCTCTGTATTCTCCTCTCTCCACTTCCTTCTTTTCGGTCCTTTCTATTCATTGTTGTAATAAAGGGTTAGATTATGATCAAAATAGTTATTTTGGAAAATGCCAAAATGACCCTACAACAGCATTGCGCTACAAATATAGTTACTGGTTACATGATATAGTTTGTAATAGTATTTAAAGGTTACTTCATCGTTGTATGCTTATTATCAATCCGATCAATGCTTAGTAATGTAAATAAATCATGGCCTTTTTCACATATATGACTAAAAACCTTTATTGTTTATTAATGTTGTTTGTATATTTTTATATATTTATTGATTTTTATCAACTTTGTCAGATTACAAGGGCTTTGGAAAAAACAAATACCGACCTGCACGCCAAGCTGCATTTTGTTGTATCACGTCGTAACCCCCACTGTCGTTTCGCTATAGAGTTTCAACAATACAGGGGGATCCGCGCACTCGTGCGCGGCGGGTCATACAATGTATGACAAGCATTTTGGTTGCTAAGTAATATTTAAAATACTTTGCTTTGTTGGTTTTATTTAGTGGTCAATTAATTTACTAAAACAGTCAATATGTAAACTTATGGCTAAGTGAATGATACTGAATGATACAATTATGACAAAATTTTTATGTCTTAGCTGAAATGAAACTTATATTTTATTCGTGCCGCGCATATTTTCGCCAATGTACAACCATATATAATCAAAATCGAGCGCTTAAGCAAAATCTGTCTTTCAGTGTTATTGTTGCATTTCAACACATCTTGTGCCATTTAATCATAGCTTCTACGTGTAATACAATTACTAGCCATGTTTTCTTGTGTCTTCATCGATGTGAAGTTATCAAAAAAACAACAATGTGTTGTACTTATCTTCGCCATGCTTTATCGTGATTGGCTGATAATGAATAGGTTTTCGTGAATTTTGAACAATTACACTGTTAGAGATTTAGGATTCTAAGGGATTAGAGAAACAAAATTATCGAAAGGGGTTGTTGCCATTTTTAATTAATGAGAGGTGGCAGGCTAAATTGGGCCTAATTTGGACCAAATATGGGCGTGGCTGCCCCGTGGGCACCGTTTGGCGGTTGGGGTCGGGGACCGCCTCAAAAGTTCGGTCACAGGTCCTAGTTTGTTGGTAACTGCTATCTCGTAAAACAAATTTTAGTAAAACAAATTTTATTTTATACCCACAATCAATTCATATTTAGTTCAAATATTTAAAGTCAAAATAACCATTTCACATAAGTGGTTATATTATAATAAAATAATTTGTGATAAATTAATAAATTAATTTACACTCAAAAATGAACAAAATATACACAATTTTTACCTAGTGCAACACTGGTTCAGCGCGCGAAACCAAGTTCTCGAAACCAAGTTTCACAAAAAAATCAGGATGAACCCCCCCCCCCCCCCTTAAGGGAATTTAAGTCGAGCATTAGTTCTAGATTTGAGTGTTCTGACAGCTACTTTCAGGCTTCCCCATGCATCAAATGATATTTCTGACGAAATCAGAGATTATAGCAAAGTTATAAGCTTCACATCTCCAATTGAGTGTCAGGTACTTGCTTGTGCATCGATTTTACAAGTCTAGGAATTGTGTTAATTTATAATTTATGCACTATCATCTTTTGAATCCCTGTAAACTGATGCAGGTGAATTTCAAAATGCTGCATTGGTCTACATTAAGGGCAAAAATGCGATTTTAGGTCGAAATATCAAAATGTTTTGTCTAAATCCAAATTCCTAGCAGTTTCAGAGCCACAGGAACATGACCTTTAGAAAAATTTGTTGACATATTGCTTTCAGTTCGATGATATCTAGCAAGAAGAAATGAAATTTGTAGCATGATTTTGTTTTCCTCATTTTATAACAGCAAACAAAATACAAATTAAATCAGATAGGCTCAAGTTAATTAAGTCATAGAAGAGCCAATATAATTGAGCAAACCCTGATTGATTCTGGTGTCAAAATTACGGTTTCTTTCAGACAATAGATTATGTCACTGTGATATGGGACTCTCTTTCGAGGAGACAGTTCAACACTCTCCTATTTTCAAGACTGCAGTACAGAGAGCAGAGGTAACATATCATTATAGTTTAATTGTTACATTCAATTTATGATAGTAAAAACTTATACTCATTTCTTAGCAGTGTTCAATCAGAACATCCCAGAAATGTACTTGAATATTAGTTTAAAAGGACTGTAAACTTGTGCTTGGAACGATATTGGTAACACTAATGCAAGACTATGATGAATAAATGATTTTAACTTTAAGATCGTTTACCAATTATGATCAAAATATTTTATTGATAAAGTTTCTAGAGTTCATTTGTTTGATTAAAATGTTTGCTTTATTGATTCTTTTTTCAGAATGAAATTACCGGCCAGGAGACCCGTCTCAACAGATTATTGTCATTACTCGTCAAGAGGGAGGAGCAGACTAGACATATTCTAGAAACAAGCTGCTTGTTAATTTTAGAGTACAAACCTATTATTGTTCATTTAATTTTGTGGTTCCTAATCTTCAGGTATAACTTATCTGTGGCTAATGTAACTAAGCTATTGCGCAAATTTATTAGCAGTAGAAAAGTTTGTTATATACCCTCTATTCAGATCAGGCTTTCTGGAAGTTCTGACAGACCAACTGGAGTTTCCGACCAACTATAGTCCGGCCGCACTCGAGTTTCTTTTCCAAATTGGAGTCTCACAGTTAGTTTAATTCATGTGAAGCTTTAGCCTTTACGTATGACAATGGTTGGATCAATTTGCAGTTTGAACAACTAATGGTGACCTCAACTACACCTCTAAAAGACACACTAAGGGGAGAGAGTACAGGGGGGGGGACTGGGTGGATATAGGGGTATGGGGGGCTTCACATCCGACTAATGGTCGGGGCGGGGGAGGGGCAAATGGCCTGCAACACACGTGTGGGTTCCTCAGTCTCGTAGTAGCATTTCTGGGGGTTGTGGTGGGAAGGGGGAGTGGATTCTTGGTGATGGTTGAGGGGGGAGGCGCCACAATAGCAATCAGAATGGTCCTCATCGACCCTGCTAAGTGGACTCTTATGCAACGACGTCAAGTAAGTTGGGTTCCTTCAAATTGCTGTATACAGGGGGCGGCGGGTAAAACAACGTTCATCTGTCGGGGGGGGGGGATACACAGAATGGTTACTCTATAGTAATCTACATACTCTTTATATAAATAATATAATATATATAATAAATAAAAGTATATTTATCTATGTATATATATCTATACATTCTTATATCTTCTATTATATTTTCTCTCTCTAAACTTATTGTGGATTATTATTATGGTGGGAATTGTTGGAGTCGAGGAGTGTATAGATATGAGTAGAGGGGGAGGTGGTGTGGGTGGGTGGGGTGGGGGGGGGGGGGGGTGAGATGGGGGGAGGGGGGTGGATGTTGAGAGTGGGGGGTTGGTGAGGGGGTGTGGATGGATGGGGGTGGGGTTGATATGTGAGTAGATATTATATATATTTATCATCTATATCTGGGCATGTGTGTTGTGAATGTACTCTGGGGGTGTAGGTAAATTAGAAATAGATATGTTTGGAAGATTTAGTAGTTGGGGGTTTAGATGGTATTTAGTGTGGGAGAAGGGTGGGATATAGGGAAAAGATGAGGGGGGGAGGGAGTTGGTATAAATTGTTGGGGAGATATGGTAAATGTTTTTAGAGGGTTTATAGGGATAAATGATAAGGAGGTTGATCGATCCATGGGTTCAGCTATTGTAATCGGAAGGTATTTGGTGCCACGAATAGCCCAGCACATAAAGTCTTGTGGATCATAAGGCTGATTTCTTTTTTGTGAAGCAATCCTTGTTGGTTGTCTGGTTTTTATTCGTATGCCATCTTGAACTGCAGACTGACCCTCCAGTAAATCCAATGTAGCAAGTAGGCAAATAATGAAGAAGCAGCATAGATTTACACCAAGTAAAGTCCAGGTGTCTACGTTTTGGGGTCCATCTGATAACGAAATATTTAAGAGACAAGTCCCGTGTTCCCATAAAAGTTGAGAGGTTATGTCGCAGTCCAGGGTAGTCGTTGTGGAAAAGCGCGTCCCAGCAATAAGGTTTCTAATTTTGTCCCCATGGGAAATTGACATTATCTGGTTTTTTAAATCTTGTCAGGATAGATATGCACTAATATGGAGATGTATTACTCTTGTCAGGAGCTCCAATAAAGAGGCATACAATCAAGATACACCCATCCATTGACAAAGAAGTCCTCAAAGCTGCTAGCCCGGGGCACTACTGGCAATAAACCGCTGTTATCAATATGAATACAGCTCACAGTGACGGTTTCCCACAACCAGCATTTTCCTGCGAACGTGTAATTTGGAACATTGGCAGGCGCTGACACAAACCATTCTGACAATTACTCAGGATGGTCATCGCAAACAGGCCAACTGTCCCCCAATCGTACTGAGGACACCAAATAAACTGGCAGTAGAAGCTCGCTAACCATTCCAAAACGCTTCTTGCAATAAGTCACTTTATAGACCCACTCGGCAATGGATATTTCCTATGAGATAAAACCCAATGAGAAAGTCCTCCGATTATCTATTAGCCTGAGCTAAACCAGGTTTAGCGATTCTTAAATTCGACATTGCTTGTTTGAACTGATGAAAATAGTTGAACCAAAGTTCCGAATAGTCAACATGTTTGCTTAGTATTCCGATGATCCACGTGAAGATTGAAAGAAACAGCCCAGCAATGATCATCTCCTTTCCTCTGGGCAATTGGCATTAGCACCATAAGTAAAATCTACACAGTCCAAGGTTTCCGTCACACACCCTCCAGAGTGGGTTGGTACTCTAGACTCCGTCTGTTCATTTCATCAAAATGGTTGATGCAGGGCAGATTCGTTCCGAGTAATCTCCACAATCATTGTGTAAATTACATACTTTATCATAACTATATGCACTTGCCATTTTGGCACAGGAAACACCGACTTGTCGTATTCACCGTCTTTCGCCCCTTGAACGCGATAGTGAGATTCGCTTTACCAGACAAGGTAAATAGTCTATTTTCACATGTTTAGCGCATGAGTTAAACCTCAAACTTCTTCTTAAAACACAAGACGGCAGTGTCTTCAGAGCATTGTCCG
Organism: Bolinopsis microptera; assembly: GCF_026151205.1. Taxonomy (NCBI): domain Eukaryota; kingdom Metazoa; phylum Ctenophora; class Tentaculata; order Lobata; family Bolinopsidae; genus Bolinopsis; species Bolinopsis microptera. The sequence continues at coordinate 735,090 of NC_087080.1, read as the reverse complement.
CTGCAGCTGTATACACAGACAGACTCCCAAACGGTTGGTTCTGCAATCCGTTTTTGGCTCAAGTAAGGCAGCATAATCTCCTTCTCTTGAACAACCAAACGCTTTTTCCGCTATTCTATCTGTACCTCCCCACAGATGGTTTTTGTATCGAGAATTTGTCCCCTGAGTCTCAGGATATTGCCATTCCCTTTACACAAAATGGATGGTGTTGGGTGTCCATGGCATAGTGTTTTAAAACCTGGTTTCGACCCAACGAGCTGCTTTGCAAATTTGTTTTCCATTATAACACGTTTCTTGTTGGCTCACACAGTGTATTGTGGGTTATAAAAAAACGCTTTTCATCCGGCACAGAAAGGACTTCATTGCATGTGTACGATTCGCTCTTCTTGAAGAAATCTCGAGTCATTTCTTTGCCACATTTCGTCCACCGTATGTCATCTTCATCGTTACCATCAACACAGGCTTCCAAACAGGGGGGGGGTGGGGGGGGGGGGGGGGAAAAGGAGGGGGGGGGGGGGGGGGGGGGGGGGTGGGGGGGGGGGTGGGGGGGAGTCCAAACCATCTCCTACCCACTCAAGAAGAATAGTGGGGCAGTGAGGTAGTGCCATAGAATACCGTGCGCGCAGTAGCGATGCCACGGGGAGGCGAATGTCCGTAGTGAGCCCCCTGGCAGACCCTATAGTCCTCAGCCCCCGCCCGTAGGACGAATCACAGCCAACGGGGCGGGCGGCTGGATCGTCTATTCTAGCGATGTGGTGTCTGCGAACTGTGGCGTTGGTGGACTCTACACACACTTTACAGGTACAAACAAAGTTGAATCCAGCCTGTTGTCACACATCCCGGTCCTTGCCGCCTGCAAATTACATAGTCTTCGACACTTTGATTCAGGTGCCGGTTAATTCTTGACCATTTCAGTGGGGCAATGTAGTGTGTCACTGCAGTCGATCTGGTCGAGTCCGTCGCACACAGTCATCCAGTACTGGGCAGCCTTTCATCGTCCTTTGGAGGCACTTACACACAGGAGTCATTCCTCAGAAGCCTGACACTACTTTCCACTGCAACCTGGCATGAAGGGCCAGACTAAAACCCTGGTGGTCTACCATCTGTCTTACAATACCGTCCTAGTACCAGTACAGTTCATTCATCTGAACCGTCCATCAGTTCGTTTAACCATTACAGATTCTATGCGGCAGTACCAATTTTGGGCCATAGAATGATGTATGGGAACATGCCGTACCGTAGCCATCACACCACGCCTCATCGGCACGACTTCAAGGCAGACACACCACGCCATCACACACGCTTGCCACGTGGGATATCGAAGTTTTGTTGCTGTAAACATTTGTAATATCATCGTCACAAGCCTGTTCATCTATCTCAGTATTCTCGCAGTTCCAGAACACCATGTCACGTTGAACCTCTGCTTGTTCTGTACCCGCCACTGACATCAAAAGGTCCGTTTTACAGACATAGTAGCCCACACACGGTGTCCTGGCCACTGAATTTGGGGAAGGTGCCACATCTTTCTGGCACGTGACCACAGTTTGGTAAAACCCGGGGTTCGTCTGTACATGCTCCAATGTAGGCTTTGTCCGGTAGCAAAACCTCCTGGGCATCCAAGACCCTGGGGGGTAAAGTATGAGAATTGTAAAGAGTTACTACACACAAATTACAATGTACAAATGTAACATACCGATCTCTTTAAATCGTTGTAAACGATAGAGCAAAAAGGGAACAGTACTTACCTCATAAAAAAAAATGTACAAATAAAAGTGGTACTGTAACATCAACATTCAACAATTACATATAGTACATACCATCTTTTTCAACTACATAGCTAAGCTCTAAGCATCTTTTTACCGTCACAGTGAGCGGAAAAGTAAAAGTACCTACCTCATAATACTGTGTGTCAGTGTTGGACAACTGGGATAACGGTATTTTGTGGTTAAAGTCTTGGTTCGTCGCACTTTACTTTCAGGAACCGTCCCACATCTTGAATCGAGCAACCACCTGGAATTTATGTATATAATAATGGGGTGCCATATTATGTTTTCAACATCGCGTTGTGAGAAAATTACTAAATATGTCCAGAACTCGTAGTTAATAGTTATCAAGAGTTCATAACTCTTGTGCCCCAATGCAATTCCAATAATGGAATCCCAAACGGGTCCATGGCATTGAGCCCCAGTGGACCTATAGTTAATAGTTATATAGTTATCTGAGAAACAAGTTGCTTACCAACTGACGAGGGGTGAACGGTAAAGAAAGATTAGCTGTGTCAAGTAGAATTGAATAATACCGCAACCAACAATTCTGCCCGCACGTCTAGATGTTCATTTCTTATTCACTGAGAATTAATGTTATAATTTAGGCATTGTTATCGATATGATGATTTACCCGCATGTCGGGAGGTAAGAATTATAAGAAATCACCAAAACGAAATAGAAATTTCACAAAAATATTACAATTTGCAACGTTTAACCCGCATAAACAGGGTGCCCGTATTGGTTATTCATGTTAGTAAATCACCAATGTGAAGACACTAGGATATTATGTAGGCAACAATCTATTTCTGTATAAACTTCATACAATAACATGAAAATACTAAGGTCTTGTAATTTCCGCGGCTAATGTACAGGACTCAGAACCCACAACAAGTTTCCTAAACCTCAAATTACGCCCATAATATATTAACCAATTATTTTTAGATGAGTGACATTAACATTAATAATGTGTTGTCCGCGAATAATGCGTCATCATAAAAAAATGTTCCTCTAACCGAGAATCTGGGAAGAATGCTAATTGAGCTATTTGCATCTATAAATGTGAAGATTTTCATTAAAAAATTAACAAGCAAGAAACATTATTAAATTATTACACATAATAATTCATCAAATACATTCCAATACCTATACTATTCTATACCATTGCGAAACCCCAAATAAAACCCCTCACTCCCCAAGGAAACTAGAGTTACGGGAAGCAACAATACCACACTGCAGTACAAGGAGCATCTCACTGCAGCAAACCCCAAATAAAACCCCTCATTCCCAGGAAACTAGAGTTCTATCGCGGAAGCAACAATCACCACACTGCAAGTAAAGGAGCATCTGATCTGGCAGCAAAACTCAAAATAAAACCCCTCACTCCCCAGGCCACTAGAGTTAGCGGAAGCAACACTACCACACTGCAGTAAAGGAGCATCTGGTCGGCAGCAAACCCCAAATAAAACCCCTCACTCCCCAGGAAGACTATGAGCTAGTGACGGAAGGGCAACAATAACCACACTGCAAGTAAAGGAGGCATCTGATCTGCAGCACGCCCAAAATAAAACCCCTCACTCCCCAAGGAAACTATAGAGTTACGGAAGCAACAATACCACACTGCAGTATAGGAGCATCTGAGCTTAGCAAACCCCAAATAAAACCCCTCACGCCCCAGAAAACTAGAGTTACGGAAGCAACAATACCACACTGGCAGTAAAGAGCAGCTGAGCTGCAGCAAACCCCAAATAAAACCCCTCACTCCCCAGGAAACTAGAAGTTAATTACGGAGCAACAATACACACTGCAGTAAAGGAGGGTCATCTGGTCTGCAGCAAACCCCTGAAATAAAACCGCCTCACTCTCCCCAGGAAACTAAGTTACGGAAGGCAACAATACCACACTCCAGTAAAGGAGCATACTGAATCTCGCCTGCAGCAAACTCCCAAAGTAAAACCCCCTCACTCCCCAGGAACAGAGTTTACGGAAGCAACAATACCACACTGCAGTAAAGGAGGCTCTCATCTGCAGCAAACCCCAAAAAAAACCCCTCACTCCTCAGGAACTAGAGTTACGGAAGGCAACAATACCACACCTGCTGTAAAGCATGCATCTGATCTGCACCAAACCACCAAATAACCCCTCACGTCCCGCAGGAAACTAGAGTTTATGCGGAAGCAACAATACCACACTGCATTAAAGGCACATCTGGGTCTGTAGCAAACCCCAAATAAACCCCTCACTCCCCAGAAACTCGAAGTTACGGAAGCAACAATACCAAACTGCAGTAAGGAGCAATCTGATCTGCAGCAAACCCCAAATAAAACCCCTCACTCCCCAGGAAACTAGAGATTACGGAAGCAACAATACCACACTGCAAGTAAAGGAGGCCATCTGATCTGCAGCAAACCCCAAATAAAACCCCTCACATCCCCAGGAAACTAGAGTTTAGGCGGAAGCAACAATTACCACACTTCAGAAAAGGAGGTCAACTGATCTGAAGTAAACCCCAAATAAAACCCCTCACTCCCCAGGAAACTAGAGTTACGGAAGGGCAACAATACCAACTGCAGTAAAGGAGCGTCTGAATCTGCAGCCAACCCCCAAAGAAACCCCTCACACACCCCAGGATCCTAGAGTTACGGAAGCAACATACCACACTGCAGTAAAGGAGCATCTCATCATGCAGCAAACCCTAAATAAAACCCCTCACTCCCCAGGAAATTAGAGTTACGGAAGGCAACAATACCCACCACTGCAGTAAAGGAGCATCTGGTCTGCAGGCAAACCCCAAATAAAAACCCCTCACTCCCCAGGAAACTATAGTTCCGGAAGCAACAATTACCTCACTGGCAGTAAAGGAGCCATCTGATCTGGCAGTAAACCCCAAAATAAAACCCCCTCACTCCCCCCCAGAAACTAGAGTTACGGAAGCAGCCAATACCACACTGCAGTAAAGGCAGCGTCCTGAGAGCTGCAGCAAAACCCAAATAAAACCCTCACACACCCTCATGGAAACTAAGTTACGGTAGCAACAAGTACCACACTGCAGTAAAGGACATCTCATCTGCAGGCAAAACCCAAATAAAACCCTCACTCCCCAGGAAATTAGAGTTACGGAAGCAACAATACCACACTGGGCATAAAGGAAGTGCATCTGGTCTGCAGCAAACCCAAATAAAACCCCATCACTCCCCAGGAAACTGAGAGTTACGGCAGCAACAAGACCACACTGCAGTACAGGACATCTGTCTGGCAGCAAATCCCCAAATAAAACCCTCACTCCCCCATGGAAACTAGAGTTACGGAAGCAACAATACCACACGCAGAAAAGGAGCATCTCTCTGCAGGCAAACCCCAAATAAAAGCCCCTCACTCCCCAGGAAACAGAGTTATTACGGAAGCACAATACCACACTGCAGTAAAGGAGCATCTGATGCTACAGGCAAACCCCAAATAAACCCCCCACTCCCCAGGCAACTAGAGTACAGTACGGAAGCAACCAATACCACACTGCAGTAAAGAGCATCCTGGTCTGCAGCAAACTCCCAAATAAAACCCCTCACTCCCCAGGAAACAGAGTAGACGGAAGCAAATACCACACTGCAGTAAGGAGGCATCTCTCTGCAGGCAAACACAAAGAAAACCCCTCACTCCCCAGTAACTAGATCTCGGAAGCAACAATACTCCACATGCATGTAAAGGAGCATCTGATCTGCAGCATACCCCAAATTAAAACCCTCACTCCCCAGGAAACTAGAGTTACGGAAGCAACAATACCACACTGCAGTAAAGGAGCGTCTGATCTGCAAGCAAACCCCAAATAAAACCCCACACTGCCCCCAGAAACGAGAGTTACGGAAGCAAACAATACCACACTGCAGTAAAAAAGGAGCATCTCATCTGGGCAGCAAACCCCAAAGAAAACGCCCTCACTCCCAGCAAACTAGAGTTAACGGAAGCAACAATACCACACTGCAGTAAAGGAGCATCAGATTCTGCAGCAAACCCCAAATAAAACCCCACACTCCCCGATAGGAAACTAAGTACGGAAGCACAATCGAACACTGCCGTGACGGAGCACTCTCAATCTGGGGGCAGGGGCAAACCCCAAATAACACCCCTCACTGCTCCCCAGGAAACTAGAGTTACGGAAGCAACAATACCGCACACTGCAGTAAAGGAGCATCTCACTGCATGCAAACCACAAATAAAAACCCCTCACTCCCCAGGAAACTAAAGTTTACGGAAGCAACAATACCACCTGCAGTAAAGGAGCATCTTGATCTGCAGCAAACCCCAAATAACACCCCTCACTCCCCAGGAAACTAGAGTTAGGGGGGGGGGGGGACGGAAGCAACAATGACCACACTGCATGAAAGGAGCATCTCATCTGCAGCAAACACAAATAAAACCCCTCACTCCCAGGAAACTAGAGTTAACGGAAGGCAACAATACCACACTGGCAGTAAAGGACATGCTCATCTGCAGCAAACACAAATAAAACCCCTCACTCCCCAGGAAAACTAGAGTTACGGAAGCAACCAGGGGGGGGGGGGGGGGGGGGGGGGGACAATACCACACTGCAGTAAAGGATCAGCATCTTGTCTGGCAGCAAACCCCAAATAAGACCCCTCACTCCCGCAGGAAACTAGAGTTACGGAAGCAACAATAGCCACACTGGCAGTAAAGGAGCATCTGATCTGCAGCAAATAACCCCAAATAAAACCCCTCACTCCCCCAGGAAACTAGAGATACGGAAGGCAAACAATACCACACTGCAGTAAAGGAGCTTCTCATCTGCAGCAAACCCCACATAAAACCCCTCACTCCCCAGAAACTAGAGTTACGGAAGCAACAATACACACTGCAGTAAAGAGCATCTGATCTGCAGCAACACAAATAACAACCCCTCACATCCCCAGGCAACTCGAGTTACGGAAGCAACAAAACCCACACAGCAGAAAGGAGGCATCTCACTGCAGCAAACCCCAAATAAAACCCCCTCACTCCCCAGAGAAAACTAGAGTTACAGAAGCAACAATACCACCGGCAGTAACGGAGCATCTCATCTGCAGCAAAAACCCCAAATAAAACCCCTCACGCCCCAGGAAAAACTAGAGTTACGGACGCAATAATACGCACACTGGGCAGTAAAAGAGCACTGATCTGCAGCAAACCCCAAATAGAAAACCCCTCACTCCCCAGGAAACTAGAGGTAGCGGAAGCAACAATAACCACACTGGCAGTAAAGGAGCATCTGGTCTCAGCAAACCCCCAAATAAAACCCCATCACTCCCCAGGAAACTAGAGTTACGGAAGCAACAATACCACACTGCAGTAAAAGAGCATCTGATCGCAAGCAAACGCCCAAATAAAACCCCTCACTCCCCAGGCAAACTAGAGTTTTGCGGAAGGGCAACAATACCACAAATGCAGTAAAAAGCATCTGATCTGGCAGCAAACCCCCAATTAAAACCCCCCTATCCCCAGGAAACAAGAGTTACGGAAGCAACAATACCACACTGCAGTAAAAAGCATCTGATTCTGCAGCAAAAGCCCCAAAGAAAACCCCTCCACCTCCCCAGGAAAACTAAGTTACAGAATGCAACAATACCACACTGCAGTAAAGGAGCATCTGATCTGGCAGCAGACCCCAAATAAACCCCTCACACCCCAGGAAACTAGTAGTTAGCGGAAGCAACAATACCACACTGGCAGTAATGGAGCACCTCATCCGGGGGAAACAGCAAAACCCAAATAAAACGACCCTCACTCCCCAGGGAAACTAGAGTTACGAAGGGGCAACAATACCACACCTGCAGTATAGGAGCATCTGTCTGCAGCAAACCCCAAATACAACACCTCACTCCCAGAAACTAAGTTACGGAAGCAACAATAAGAACCACACTGCAGTAAAGGAGCACCTGCCAGCAAAACCCCAAATAAAACCCTCACTCCGCAAGGAAACTAGAGGTGACGGAAGTCAACAATACCACACTGCAGTAAAGGAGCAACTAGGCACCTCATCTGCAGGTCAAACCCCAAATATAACCCCTCACGCCCCAGGTAGAAACTAGAGTTACGAAGCAACATACCCACTGCAGTAAAGAGCACCTCATCTGCAGGGCAAACCCCAAATAAAACCCCTCACCTCCCCGAGTGAAACTAGAGTACGGAAGCAACAATACCACACTGCAGTACAGGAGCATTTGGTCTGCAGCAAACCCCAAATAAAACCCCTCACCCCCAGGAAACTAGAGTTAACGGAAGTAAAAAAAAAACAATACCACACTGGAGTAAAGGAGCATCTGATCTGCAGGCACAACCCCAAATAAAACCCCTCACTCCCCAGGAAACTAGAGTTATTACGGAATGCAACAATACCACACTGCATAAAAAGGAGGGCACCCCATCTGGCAAGGCAAACCCCCAATAAAACCCCTCACTCCCCAGTAAACTAGAGTTACGGAAGGCCACAATACCACACTGGCAGTAAAGGAGCACCTGTCAGTTGGGCAGCACGGAGTATGCGGGATGTGTACGAAAGAGGAATTACGCGCCTGCACGCTTCTGCTTAACCACACCTTTAATGCTAACTACAACATGACCGCCTCGCTGCCAGGTTAGTGAATATAAACGTCATACCTATATCGTTTTACCTAGAGATTTGGAGGAAGTTGATTTAGAATTTCCCGCTAAAACGAAATCCTGGTAAATTGTGTGCATGTTCAATAATGGACAGAGACGATTTGTTTCGACATGTGACAGTGCTTCTGGTTTATTGCTTGATACGTTAATCACTGTAACGTCCCATCCTGGCATATCCACGCTTAAAAAGGTCGTTTATTGGTAATCAAAAATCCTATTGCTGATGGAGGTACCGACTAAAATACAGACTAAGGGTATTCGCCGACATATTTCTCAGGTCGAGTAATTTCTGCAGGATAATGTCGAACTCAGAACGCACACCTGTTTCCTAAACCTCAAATTAGAATATTCTGACACAATCAGACACCAAACCATTCAAACTACCAACAACTGGTGGTGCACTTCTCGTGCTCGCTTTTGTTCACCTTAATAAATATAATGCTATCTTACCAAATTGTGATCAGACTGTGTGCTGATGTTAAGAGTACAGGAAGACATGTGAAGCTCGCCATAAGCTACTGTTAGTTTTGTTCTGTGGCCGATTAAAATGCTTATGACTACGTCCATTATTCCGCGGAAACGTAAGGGCTTTTAATATTAAATAAAGCGATATTCATTAAAATCACCCCGACTGAATGAGTGAATGGTGAATGATGTAATCTTTGAGTAAAGACGTACGGGAAAGAAATAAAATACAAAGAACAATATTATTATAGGTCATTCAATTAACATCAAGTGATGGCGATCGGCGGCGCACAATACACAGAACGAAACAACAGAAACACAGGTGTCAGGGTTTAGTTAGTGCCTCCACAGTGCACACAGCTACAGCCCAATTCAACTTGATTCACATCTCGTGATCAGGTGACCTCATTTCGCTCACGTGTCTTGATCAGTTGATCTCAACTGATTTGAGTATCAGTGTTATTGACCACGTGACGCTTACTAGTAACACGTGATGTGAACCCAAAGTCACGTGATGTGAAAACAGGTGGCTTTCTTGCCGCTCGTACATGGTATTCTGCAAGTTTGTATTTAATTATGTTCTGTAATTGTGGTATTATATTACACTACGTCGCCATGCCCGATTGATGCATAGATGCGTAACATTACTCATAATATCATTATGTGGTACATTAATCAGTTTACTTGAGTAGATCTGGATACTGACGGGGAGGTGAACCGTATTCTATTTGACACGTGACACAGTTAACATCTATACAGCTCTGGCATTGGTCCATCAGTGCCGAATCAAGTTCACCTTCACTTCGCGAGAATAATTGGTGCAATATTCAAATCTATTAACTTATTTCGTCCTTACTATTGTTATCTAAGTCATCTCCCTGATATTCCGAAAACGGAATTATTTCGAAACACTAAAACTTGTCGAAATAGGCCCAACATTTGACTCTCAATGCCACGAAAATACAACATCCAGAACTAGGTTCCATCGGCACACCTCGGCGGAAATACAAAAACAATCAACTCCCTATAAATTAACGTCATGTATATTAGGACCAGCGTAATAAAAAACAAAATGTGTCATAACCAATGTAGCACATCTAACCATGGTGTGAGGAACTGACAGTTCATTGTTAATCCTAACGACTATAATAACCACATAATGACCACATAATAATAGCCATGTTAGGATGCTTGGGTTGATTATGGGGGGTTATAACTCAGTGGAAGGCAGTCCTGGTACAAGTGGCGTAGGTTGTGTTTTGATAATACAAAGATTTTACTGTCAGATGGTTTCACCTTATCAATCGTGGTCAACCAAAATATCACGTGTTAAAACAAACATATACTTCAAGTTTTAATAAGGCGAGAAAACCTTATTTTAGCTCTAGCAGTAGTTTTATTTGCCAACGAATCAACTTGGAAAATGGACCTGTGCAGTGTTGCTCAAGTATGCTGTACGAGTACTGAAGCACAATAGCATACACAGTGTGAGTAACCAGCACTAATGACATCGCAAATATTTAGTGAGCTTGTTAGTTTGTACTCGTTCCGGCCTCTTCCAGGAAAAGTAACAAAAATTAAAGATCCTTTTGTTTTGGCGGGAAAACTTGTTTAAAAAGTAAATAAACTGAAGTTCAGGATCAAATAAGACGGTTAAAAGTGTTATCTTAAGTTAAACAAGTAACTTAACAATGTTGACTTAATCTTAATTAATTAATTAACTTAACTCAAATCTTACTTAATGAACATAAAACATTTAAGAACATTACAGCTTAAAACACAATGTTTTTATGGTTATTGTGAAGCGTGTTTTTACTAAGAGCAAGATTGAAATTATTATCTGTTTATGTGTCATAATAATATGTAAGATATGAGAACTCTATCTACAAGAGACACATTTATATTCGAAAGCCGTGAGAAAAGGGCGGAAATGGCCGGGAATCAGGCTGTAGATTACAGATATCACAGACACAAATTGAAATTTCTTGCTTATATGACTGATCCATTCAACGGTCGTTTATTCCTTTAATCGAACCCTAATAATCTCAGGTATATGATCAATGTGATCGCTTATTATGTCCATGGGGCAGGTAAATTGTTTAATTGATCTCAAAATCTCTTAATTATGTCAGTATCAAGTTTAATTGACTCGGCTAATTATGTCAGGATATAGGGTTAGGGGGGGGGGGGGGGGGGGGGGGGGGGGGTGGGGGTGGGGGGTTGATCGCTAATTATCTCAGGTATATGTTTAATTGATCGGCTAATTATCTCAGTATAAGTTTAATTGATCGCTAATTATCTCAGGTATATGTTTAATTGATCACTAATTATCTTCAGGTATATGTTTAATTGATCGCTAATTATCTCAGTATAAATTGTTTTAATTGATCGCTAATTATCTCAGGAATAGTTTAATTGATCGCTAATTACCTCAGTGTATAATATTGTTGAATTTGATCGCTAATTAGCCTCAGGTAAATGTTTAATTGATCGCTAATTATCTCAGGTATATATGTAATTGATCGCTAATTAGCTCAGGTATATATTTAATTGGATCGCTAATTATCTCAGGTATATGTTTAATTGATCACTAATTATCTCGGGGGGGGCTCAGTACGTGTTATACACTGAAGCCGTTCTCCTCACAGCGGGACATATTATAACAAGCCAACTATCAGAGCTCCTCAAAACATACCTTACACATCACCAACTGGATCTAACTTGCTCTCGATGTTTTTTTATTGTAACACCCTAGAACACCCTAGTAACATCCTAGTAACACTTCATAACCCAATTACCACAAGACATACCTTACACATCACCAACTGTGATCTTTACATTGCGCTAGAGGGTTTTAATTGTAACACCCTAGTAAAGCACCCGAGTAACCCCAAGTAAACACCCTAGTAAGCACCTTAGTAACACCCATAACACCCTAGTAACTCCCTAGTAAACACCTTATTAAGCACCCTAGGAAAAAACCAGGTAGTAACACCCTAGTAACACCCTAGTAACAACCCTAGTAACACCCTAGTAACACCCTAATTACTCACAACATAAACCTTACACCTCACCAACTGGGATCTAACAATGTCTAGAGGTTTTTATAATTGTAACACCTCTAGTAACACGCCTTAGGTAACCAACCTAGGTACACCTTAGTAACACCCTAGTAACACCCGAGTAACACCTTAGTAAAACCCTAGTAAAACCAGGTAGTAACACCCTAGTAACACCCTAGTAACACCCTAGTACACCCCTAGTAACACCCTAATTACTCCACAAAACATACCTTACACATCACCACTGGGAATCTAACACTAGCTCTAGGAGGTTTTTATATTGTAACACCCTAAGTAACACCCTAGTCAACCACCCAGTTACACCCTAGTCACACCCTGTAACACCCTAATTACCACAACATACCTTACTACATCACCAACTAGGATCTAACAGTGCTCCTCGTAGGTTTTTATAATGTAACACCGCTAAGTAACACCCTAGTCAACAACCCTAGGTAACACCCTAGTAACACCCTAATTACTCACAACATACCCTTAACACATCACAACTGGGATCTAACATTGCTCTCGTGGTTTTTATATTGTAACACCCTATAAACACCCTATTACACCCTAGTAACACCTAATAACACCCTAGTAACACCCTAACATTGCTCTCGAGGTTTTTAAACTAAATTGTTCTTAATCTTTTTGTTAATTCATACTTCGGATTTGGATTTAGTGGATCTAGTGTTTATAAGTGTAGTACTAGTTAATCTGAGTTTTAGTCAGCATGACATGATTTGAAATCAAGCCAGTGCTTCGAAACCATCCCTTGTACAACAGGGGAAAGCCAGCGGTATAACTTACCGAACGCTGGTAACTAACTACTCAATAACTAACTACCTAAACTAAATAACTAACTAAATAACAAATACCTAACAGTGGAGAGCCAGCGAGATACCTTTACCGAGAACCTGGTAGAAACAAAGAAAGGTCTGGAAGCAACTACAGGCTGACTGAAGGAGAGCTGCGCGTAGTAGTTACACGAGCTGAAACGCGCCCAGACTATGAAACTTCCTTAACCTTCAACTGTACACCTAGCAACATGAACAGGAAGCTACCAAACAGCTGCCAAGTAAGGAATAAGCATTCGTGAGATTTTGTTTACAGAAACTTTTAACTAATTAAGTTTGGCAATTTGAAGCACTGGAATGTATTATTTCTATTCTGAAATTTGAATTGAACGAAACAAATTTGGAGTAGTAATGGTTAATTTCACGACTACGAATAATAACAGGATTTGAGGCAACGTAACCATCAACTGTTATCTTATTATAGATAGTGTATTACAGTACATCTACAATGTTGATGTGCTCAAGAGGTATCCTAAAAAGATTATTGAACTTTTGGCCGGGCCCCTTATTCCGGGTCTTACTGAACTTTATATAGGAGAATAACCATGAATTGCAACTGGATGAAAAGTAGTTACTATAATATAGTTACTATAATAAATCAAACTTTTGGGCCACGAAACCCACTCAAACCGACAATGTTCAGGTTAGATTAATCGGCATAATATTATAAAATAGTGAACTAAAAGCACATCAACGAAGTGTCTCAGAAACTTAAATATGCGGGTCCTAGGGACAGTCGGATTGCGTTAAAGGTGCCGAGTGATAACTGCTAACGAAATACTTAACATGCAATACTTAAGTTCAGAGAAACAGGTGCAATTTTACAAATATTTAGTACCCGGGTTTGGCAGTGCCCGCTAATTTATATTCAAACTTGAAACTGGATACGGTAAGTACCAACCATATTTCAAACTAAATACGAGATTGAAAATTAGTGACCCGCCTCTGGCAATTTGGACACTGCTAATTGGATACAACAACCATGACTGTTCGAACTTCCAGGTACTAACGGTCTCAGAACAGACCAACCGGTGTCATCCGAATTATTAAATTTGACTATAAAGTTTGGCAATTTGAATGCACGTGGATGTGATATATTTCTATCTGTTTGAAAATTTGAATTGAACGAAACAAAATAAATCATCCGAATTATTAAAAATATGACTAAGGAATCAGTACTAGTGAAATTGTCGGCGGGGAGTGTATATGCCTTCACTTATGTGTGTTACAAAGTGGGACCCTCGAAGAAGGTTGGCGAAACTAGCTCATGCAGCAAAGGTTAGTATACGTTTGATTAATGGTTAATGACGGCTCCACGTAAATCGCTAAGCATTGTTTAAATTTCGTTGGCTACCAAAGTAAGTGATTTGGGTTAAGGCACCTGTAACAATGTGCATATACCACGGTGACTCCAAGTGGTGGGATTGCAAGCCGGAGTATATTCAGATACCATATGATTGGTGGCCAACAAGTCTCGACTTCATTGAGAATTATGAATATAAATCTTCTATCATCATAACAGTTAACATCCAATTCATGATTATTCATAAGCTAGAATTACAATCAAAAGCAAAATGACTAATTCACCGCAGGATATTATTCCCACGAACTCTACCCGGGCCCTACAAGAGCTGATTATATCATTACTACTGTCTACAATTACGGACACATAACTAATTAATGACCCATTAACTAATTAATGACACATTTACTAATTAATGACACATTAACTAATTAATGACACATTAACTAATCTAATGACACATTAACTAATTAATGACACATTAACTAAGTTAATGACACATTAACTAATTAATGACACATTAACTAATTGATGACACATTAACTAATTAAAAGCCACATTAACTAATTGAAGACACATTAACTAAATTAATGACACATTAACGAAATTGATGACACATTAATAATTAATGACACATTTACTAATTAATGACACATTAACTAATTAATGACACAATACTAATTAATGACACATTAACTAATTGATGACACATGAACTAATTAATGGCACCTTCACTATTGAGACACATTAACTAATACTGACACATTAACTAATTGAAAATGACACCTTAACTAATTAAGGACACATTAACTAATATAATGACACAATTACTAATTAATGGCACTTAACTAATATGCTGAACATAAACTAATTGAGACACATTAACTAATTGATGACACTTAAACTAATTAATGACACATTAACTAATTAATGACCATAACTAATTAATACACATTAACAATTAATGACACATTAACTAATTAATGACACATTAACTAATTAATGACACATAACTAATTAATGACACATTAACAAATTAATGACACATTACCTAATTAATGACACATTAACGAATTAATGACTACATTAACTAATTAATGACACATTAACTAATTAATGACACATTAACCAATTAATGACACATTACGCCAATTAATGACACATTCATCCAATTAGGACACATTAACCAATTAATGACACATTAACTAATTAATGCCCCCCCTTAACCTCCAGACTAAAACGGAGTACACTAATATAGAGGAAGATAGCGCCCAGCAGTCCCCCAGACCAGATACACGGTTATTTGTGGGTCGGGGAGAAAATGCCGTATTTGGACATTCCTGGTACCGACCTGGTGCCGAGTTAAGACGGCATGCTCGTGCTTGCAGGATTTGAAGGGCGCTGTTTTTGTGCTGTTGTTATGTGTGTAAAGTCGGGTGATTTAGCTGTTTTGATGTGTAAAATGTTTAATGCTGGTTTAGTTTGAATTAATATACGTTTCATGGTTTAATTCATACATATGCTGCCAAGTGTATTTCATTCCTTAAGCTCGGTGGAAGGTGAAATTTAGATTTCAACGTCTGGTTCCAATGTCGATATGGCAGCGAACCAACTATAACAAATCATATGACGTTGAAACAAAACGAAGATAAGACATGTAATTACTTATAAGAGGCAAGGAAACTTTTGTCTAAGAGTACTGATGAAGAACTGCTGGCAATCGTCAAGGACAGACAGTGTCCTTTTTTATCTTTTACGCCCCATTTGTACCCCCACAATTCCTTTTATCCAATAAGTCCCGACCCTACAACCTTATTCAAATCTCATTTTTACAGTCGAAACTACTGTTTCTCGAATCTTTAGAGTTTAGTATTATCGTTTTAATCTTCAGAATGCGGACAAGGGCGAATCAGAGAATAAACTAAAGCTGTGTCCAAGTGAAATCAGACGCGTACAAATATTAACCGTGGCATTTTGTTTCACCCTGTTCTCACCTGTGAGGCCCCTGGTATTGTAAGCTCAATCTTCACAAGGTACTCTGTTATTACTCCTTTACTCACCGGCTCACGTATATTACAGTAATCAGTAATAGTCAATAAACAGCGGCTATAATTCTATTGGGCACTAATCCGTAATCGGCACGCAAAATTAGGACGTTCTCTGGAACGCGCGAAAACAATTTCGCTTGATAGTCACAGCGAAAAAATTGGCTTGCTGTATGCCGCGTATAAGTACTGCGCTGCGTGAGGTTTAATTATTCTTGCAGTAACGAGACATTAAATCGATTGTGGAATATTTGAAACCATGCACGCGGCACTATTAAGATTGAAGAATTGCCATACCCACTGAAAGTGAATAACTCGAAACCTACAAAAATCAGCTCTGAAAGTATAATCTTAGTTCTTACTTAAGCCTATCACCAATCCACCACATAGGGAACACTGATAATGATCAATGCACAAAGCTATCGCTAATGCTATTTCAAAAAGCAAGATAACCCAGTCTTTCTATAGCTGGGATCATTCTAATAATACGTGAGTATCTTGTTAAGTTTCAAAAGTTATCGTAGCCCTTTCATCTTTTAAATTGGAGTCCATCTCAATTCTTGGTTTATGTTTTAATTTGAATGTTCACTGATTGATACCTCTTAACTGTAGGTTTTATGATCGTTTTGATAACCCTACTCCGCAAGCAATCCCACCAAATGAGAATTAGTCCAAGGAACAAGAACTTGACTCTCTCTCTACATTGATGATTTGACGTTATATCCCAATATATCATTACATAAAATCGGAAAACATCCTCTCGGAAGAAAGACAATATAATACCCTTGACCTATCTTACGAGAATTGCAGGAAATTCCAGGGCAACCTTACCTGTGCTGATTGTGCCAAGAAAGAAGCCTAACATGGCCAGGTGAGATTTCCTAATTTGCTCCATTTTGGGAATATTCGCCATTGAAGTCATCGTAAAAGTATTTTGGTTTTGCAACCTGTCCGTGTCGGCGAATTTACCTCACTTTGGTTCCACTCTTATCTTTTCTCAGGTGCTTTTGTTCGAAACACTTGCTTTTAAAAGTTCCCCTTTTTCAGTCTCAATCTGGTGTGCTGAGTTGTATTGAGTGCTCGGGGATTCACCGCGTCCTGGGTGTACAGCTATCACAGGTAATTAAACGAGCAACATTGTTACTGTTCAATCTTTGTCACATTTTCTCTTAGGCTTTGAGGAAAACAAGGCCGACCCATTCGATGAAAAATGTTTGATTTGAATCATTAATTCTCAAAGATTTTAAGATGGACTTTGTCTTCCTTATAATTTTTTGTTGTAAAATAAACTATGTAGGTCAGTCGCCTGACTCTAGAGGCGCTGATGAGGATCAGATAGAACTACTGAAAGATGTGGGAAATGCTGCTGCTAATGCTGTATGACACAGTACACTACAGTTACCATAGTTACCCTAACTAGTTACCATAGTTATAACACTACTATTTTACCAAGTTACACTACTAAAGCTGTAAGTCTTTTACTCCTCTTAGTAATTTGGAATAGTCTTTCTTTCTTTTTAGTTTTGTCCCTGAGTATCTCCTTGGCAGAATTATATTTTCAATATAGGACAATCTTTTTGTCAGAACTTAATTTGTTTACTTTTTTGTTGAGACTGAGTTAATTTTAATATGAGCGTTGAGTTTTTACGACAAACAAAAGCTTTGTAAAAATTTTGGTAGGACGGGATAGTATAGGAAGGCTCATTACTTTCTTTTTAGATTTACGAGGCGGAATTAGATGCGGAAAAGAATCTAACACATCATGTTGAGAGAAAAGTATTTTATTTGCAGAAATTATGCTGATCTACATTCACTTCTTCTAAATACCACGACATTGTTCTAGAGTCAAGTAAGTAAACGGTTTTTTTTGTAATACTCAAAAAATACAGAGTATTTTTAAAACCAGCTTTTCTTAACAAGATTTCAATTCGGTAGTTTCTTGTGTATGGTTTACCTAATGATTGATACAACTTTGTACCAGAAGCCATTGACTATAGCCCTATACTATAGACTACTATCATACACTGTGACCAAAAATTTAACTTATGTAAGGAAAGACGGGGTCCTCAAAAAACTCTTGCAGCTGTCCAAACAATGGACAAAATAGATTTCTCTTTTCTCCAACAAAATGAAGCTTCTCGTTCTCCAACAAAAGAAGATTTCCTCCATCGTAACGATGGCGCAGCAGAAACATGAAGTAACCCTCCTAACGTTGACAATAACCTTCCGTCGTAATCACGTTTAAAAGAGAGTTTTTTAAAATCGACGTGATGTTTTGCGACAGATGGTTGCAGGATTGCAACTCACGTGTCATCATGGGACCAGTGGATCCACTTGTGTTTGCGACCCTGCACCCGGTAACGTGTAATAATATTTAGAATAAACTGGGTACTAATGTTTTGTGTCGTGATTGTATTTACTCTCCAAAGGACGAGTAAAGAGAGTATTTAAATAAAGAGAAAAAGGTATTGTTAAAGCAGCAATAGTTTTGACTCGTCATTTCATTAAAATTTGGATGGTGTTTATGATCGTATGGTTTCAGTTACAGCACATTTCCACATTTGCCCATTTTTCGGGCTATGTAAGAGAGTTTGGCAGCAAAAAAAAGTAAAGTATCGTATAGAGAGTTGTAAATAAAAGTCCATATAACATTATTGTATATAATAAAAGATGATTTGTGATTGGATGACGTCTATGACTTATGAATTATCGGGGAAATGAATGTTGGGTTACTGTTGGATCGTTGATTTTGTGAGCTCAACCTTTGTGTTGTTAATTTCATGACGTGGTCCTAAACATGAATTCCGAATTCAATCATGCCAGGCGCAATAGAACTTAAGTGTTGATGAGATACAGAAAAGTGTGGATACGATCTCCCAATCACTACGTTTGCTTTAAACCCATTTCTCCACGTGTACTTTTAAAAGTAACGGTTTATAAACATGACCTAACTTGTCTCGTGACATGATGTTTTTTGATACAGTTTTTTGGCATTAGGGTAGAAAAGGTCTGCGGATGATTAACACCCTGACCATATGTTAAAAAAAGCAAGAAATTTATAGGATGTTGGCAAAGTGATCAAAAAATGGGACTTTGAAAAATGGTAAATTACTCGTAACAACCAGCCAATTCTCCAACTTTGATGATCCCGAAAGTTGGTTTTTTATATTGCATAAACGATTGTGCAATAAATAGGCAATAATGTGGGGGCGACATAAACATCATAATTGACCTCTAATTGAGATTGTAAATTGTGTGTACTTTAAAAAGTCCACATTCTAGACACTGATGTACTTTTAAAAGGGCGTACTTTTAAAAGTGCATTATCATCGGAATGATGTACTTAAAAGGACAGGTTTCACGAAAAATGTACTTTAAAAGTACATTTATATAGATTACACAATGTGTGATGGCATGATTAATGTCGAATACTGTAAGGTAATGGCAGGTAAATTGTTCTGAATCAAACGGAAGTCACAACAAAAAATTTCTGTTGTGACTTCTGGGATTAAGTCGATCTAAAAGGATCCACGTTGGCACCCCGGTTTATTCACGTCTCCAGGGCCGGCCTTCAATATACTCTTTCTTAATGTGGGGGGGGGGGAAGAACCTAAGGTCAAATCGTACGTGACGTTTGGGGGGGGGGGGGGGGGGGATGGGGTCATATTTTTCCCTCACAAAACACAGTTAGTACTTTGTACTAAGTGGGTTGGTAATGCTGCCATTTCCAGAAAATCAGTTAGGTACAAGGTACTAAGGGCGTATCCAACCCAAAAAATACCCATTTACCCTGCAAATTTCAATTTGGGAATGGTTTTTTTTGGGTTTGAGGTTGTTTCCTTTTATTTTGGGTTTTTAATTTTTTCCTTATTTGGTAACTGTTTTATTTAATTCGACTACATTGAAAACAAAAACCCCTACAAAAATAGTGGTATAATTCGCCCTTTCCCTCACAGTTGTACCGCAAAGGGTGGTGTCCCTAAATACTATCAGGAAATAAAAAAACAGTTAGTACTGCGAAGGGGATGGGTGGGTCTTTTTTGTAAGTTCCAAAGTTGCACTTAGTCGACGTCACTTAGGGTACTTGGTACCTGATCCCCCCCCCCCCCCCCCCCCCCCCCCCCCCCCCCTCTTATGTTTTACAATCCCTAGATCTCATGTAACTGGTTTCCGAATTCGATGTATGGTTTACTATTAAATACTGGCATGATTGTGTGCCATCAGCAACCTATGTTCCAACAAAAATTCCTTTCCTTGTTGTCTATACATTTCCTCAGCGCGTTGTTCTGTCCTCTAGATCTCTCTCAGCTTCTCTACTCTCTTCTGGTCCTCAGAAGTGTCTCAGCTTCTGCTACCTCTTCTGTTCCTCTAGAATACGCTCAGCTTCTGTACTCTCGTCTTTCCTCTAGAACTCTCTCCACCCTCTGCTACTCTCTCGGCTCCCCTCTAGCAATTCTCTCAGCTTCTGCTACTCTCGTCTGTTCCTCGAGAATACGCTCAGCTTCTGTTACTCTCTCTTTTCCTCTTGAACTTCTCCACCTCTGCTACTCTCTTCTGCGCCTACTAGAATTCGCTCAGCTTCTCTACCTCGTCTGTTTCCTCTAGAATTCTCTCAGCTTCTGCTACCTCCTTCTGTTCCTCTAGAAACTCCTCTCAGCTTCTTCTACTCCGCTTCTGCTCCGTCAAGAACTCTCCTCACTTCTGCTACTCTCTTGCGTTCCTCTAGAATTCTCTCATCTCGGAAATCTCTTGCTGTGCCTCTAGAATATGCTCAGCTTCTGCTACCTCTTCTGCTCCTCTAGACTTCTCTCCACCTCTGCTAACCCTCTTGCTGGTCCTCAGAGTACGCCAGCTTCTGCTACCTCTTCTGTTCCTCTAGAACTCCCTCACAGCTTCTGCTACTCGCTTCTGTGTCCTCTAGAATAACGCTCAGCTTCTGCTACTCTCCTTCTGCTTCCTTCTAGAATTCTCTCAGCTTCTGCGACGCTCTTCGGTTCCTCTAGAATTCTCTCTGCTACCTTCTTCTGTTCCTCGAGTACTCTCCAGCGTTCTGCTACGCTCTTCTGCCCCTCCTAGAACTCTCTCAGCTTCTGCTACTCCTCCTTCTGTTCCTCTAGAATGAAACGCTCAGCTTCTGGCTACTCCCTCTTCGTTCCTCTAAATTCGCTCCACCTCCTGCTTACTCTCTTCGGTTCCTCTAGAATATGCCTCAGCGTTCTGCTTACACTCTTCGTTCCTCTAGAATTCCTCTCCACCTCGGTACTCCTTCTGTTACCTCTAGAAATGCTCAGCTTCGGCTACTCTCTTCTGCTCCTCTAAATTCTCTCCACCTCTGCAGTTTCTTCTGCTCCTCAAATACGCTCAGCTCTGCTACTCTCTACTGTTACCTCTAGAACTCTCGCAGCATCTGCTGCTCTATTCTGTTTCCTCTAAATTATGCGCAGCTTCTGCTACTCATCTTCTGTTCCTCTAAAATGGCTCAGCCTCTAGCTACTCTCTTCTCATGCTCACCATTTTTCGGCGTTCTTTAAGTGTGAAAAGCGTCTGCTTGAAGTGGCCGTCTGGGCGAAGTGCGAAAGTGTGTACGTTGCACTTTGGTGCTTTGTTTAGCCCTCCATCAGTCAGTTAGAGCAAAAAGGCACAAAACCTGACAATTTCGTAAAATTCCTAGTAAATTGTAAATTGGAATTAGGATATAGTTTTATAAGTATAGCTGTTCATGATTTGTTCAGTGTACACTTTAAATTTTGTGTGGTATTGTTTAAATTTTATCAGCCATTCTGAGCAAGGGCTTTTAGTTTTTTATTATCTGACCGAGTTCCTGTTTAATTAACCTAACGTACCTCCAAAGTACACTATTCATTAAACCCGGATTTTAAAGTACATTATTTATTAACCCGTGGCTTTTAAAAGTACATCATTCAATAATATGTACTTTTAAATAGTACGATGCAATGTTCCAAAAAACAACCTCCATCAATGAAACTTTTAATAAGTACGGGTCGAAAAAGCTAAAAAAAATATAAATTTTTTCAAATAATTATTGCCCGTCGGAGTTGGTGCTTAGTGCGTAGAAAAAAAATTTCATCAAAAAATTTGAACTTTAGAGTTGTTGGTATTATATGGGGTAAATGCCTTTAAATTGAATAATTTATGTAATTAAGGTTAATGATATTACTCTGATAGCAAGATGAAGCGGAAAACTCCACCAAGACTCATGCCAGATGGAACCCAGTCCTGAACGGGAAAAAAGACAAAAGAAAACAGACTGAGCTCAAAGTAGTCGTAAGTTAATTCGTCTTCTTAGTAGAAAGTTCGAAATAAAATAACCTAATTCATTAAGGATAATGGTGCATCAGGTATCAATCTTCGGGAGTCAAAAAATGGGAAACCCCCTAACAATACCCCATATTTAAAAAGGAAACCCCCTAACAATACCCCCCATATTTAAGGAAACCCCCTAACAATACCCCCATATTTTGAAAAAGAAACCCTCTAACAATACCCCCTTATTTTGAAAGAAACCCCCTAACAAACCCCATATTTTAAAGGAGATCCCCTAAACACTACCCCTATTTTGAAATAAAACCCCCTAACAATACCCCATATTTTAAAGAAATCCCCTAACAATGCCCCATATTTTAAAGGAAACCCCCTAACATGCCCCATATTTTTTAAAGGAAACCCCTAACAATGCCCCATATTTGAAAGAAACCCCTAACATACCCCATATTTTAAAGGAAACTCCCCTAACAATACCCCATATTTAAATAAGGAAACCCCCTAACAATACTCTGACATGGCGAAATTAAAGAGAACATCCCCTAACAGAGAAGTGCACTATTTAAAGAAACCCCCCTAAACATACCGCACAAGATTTTAAAGGAAATTCCCTAACAATACCCCCATAATTTAAAGGAAACCCCCGAACAATACCCCCATATTTTTAAAAGGAAACCCCCTAACATGCCCCATATTTTAAAGAAAACCCCCTAACAATACCCCTATTTAAAGCACCCCCTAACAATACCCCCATATTTAAAAGGGAAACCCCCTAACTATACCCATATTTGAAAGGAAACCCCCTAACAATACCCCATATTTATAGAAACCCCTAACAATACCCCATATTTTAAAGGAAACCCCCTAACAATGCCACCCATATTTAAAGGAACCCACTAAACAATACCCCATATTTTAAAGGAACCCCTAACAAATACCCCCATATTTTTTAAAGAATACCCCCTAACAATACCCCATATTTTAAAGGAAATCCCCTAACAATGCCCCATATTTTAAAGAACCCCCCTAACAATACACCATATTGTAAAGGCAACCTCCTAAAATACCCATATTTTAAAGGAAACCCCCTAACAATACCCTATATTTTTAAGGAAAACCCCCTAACAATACCCCATATTTTTAGGAAAGCCCCTACCAATGCCCCATATTTAAAGGAACCCCCCTTACCAATACCCATAGTTTAAAGGAAACCTCCTAACAATCCCCCATAGGTTAAAGGAAACCCCCTAAAAATTCCCCATATTTTTAAAGGAAACCACTAACAATACCCCATATTTCACAAGGAAAGAAGAGGGCCAAGTACGAGGAAATTTGAGGATAAGAGCGGTCAGTCTCTTCTTTAGCTTCAAGTGTACCAACATGTGATTCCGTCTGTCAGGAGGGTGAGGGGCTTTAGTTTGTTCAGGTAATAACAAGGTGAATAGGGGTTTCCGAATATCTAATATCGAATACAGAAATTGGAAATTCCGAATATTTTCAGAATTAATTCCGCAAACCTTACTATAGCTTTATTTTAAATAATAATGATCACATTTAGATGACGAAAAGACGAGACAACATTTTGGGATGTTACAGCGGTTGTCAGCCCACGAGCCGCCCACCACACTGTCGACACCAAGGTAACTAATCTTCCATTATCTTAATTAATGGAAATATCTCTATAATCGTATATAATATATAACACGCTTCATCAATAAAAACAAGTCCACCAAACGTTTTATTCTGATTTCCTCTAGTTAGTCATGACTCGAAAAAAGACTTTCTATTTCTTCGAATCCAAGAATCAGTTGTATGCGTGTTTTAAAAACTCTTACTTCCTATTCCTCTTAGTAATTTGAAGTAGTTTGGACGACTATCAGCGGATTATACCTGGCAGTGGCGTTTAAAAAATGCTAAATCGTACATTAGTGCTTTTGGTTAAATACCCAACTAAACTAGCCTTGGCAGCAGTATCTCCACTTCAATGTTTCCGCAGGAGCAGCAGTTTTTGTCCCGATCCACCACGTTTTACAAGAGACACGAAGCTGCCCCTTCGCTGGTCCAGGTATCCGAAGAAGACGCTGCAACCCCCACACAACTCCCCCCTACCGCCCCCGCCAACCACACACGCAGCGCTGGGTATGTGCGCTTTTTCGTTTGTCACGTCCTGCATGGGGGTTACAAGTTTGAGTATCGGTTTTAAACGTGTTTTTTGAGACAACCGATGAAAACTAATCATTATCACCATTCTATCATACCTCATTGCAATAAACATTAAGGCCTACTAACTAATCATAATTACATAATAAAATTACTAATCATATGACATAATATAATAAACTAATAATAACTACATAAGATAATAAACAATTACAGATTAGCCACACCAGCTGCACTGCCCTGCCGCCGCCCTACTGGTAGATGTTACACTGTATCAGTACTCTCCTGGCTCTATCTGTGATAACGCTCATTCTCCACAAACTTCGCTCTTATCAGAGTCGGGTTTGATAAATATTCATATATTGGTCAAATCAGTACATGTTCCAACGAGTTACAGGTTACAATATTACATCGTATTTTTGATACGGACGGCAGTGTCTATCAGTTTACTTGTTACAATATTACATCGTATTTTTAGACGAGTGGTCCAATCAGTACAGTTACAAAATTTACATCGTATTTTGGGATACGAAGTGGGTCAATCAAAGTTGTTTACAGTTACATTATTACCATCGTATTTAGATACGGAGGGAAAACATAAATTTAGTATCTGCAGGCCAAGATGTTTATTCATGGTCAAATAGCAAGAGCACTACTCTATCAACGGGACAGAGGTAAGTATATTTAACGATAACCCTGGGTTAAAGTGAAAAGGGGGCGTAGTCGAGGGGGTCACTAAGAAAACTAATGCAAACAGAGTCCTGGCTCGGATACTACAGTAACCTGAGAACCCCCAGTAAGTTGTTACTTGTTGGTACTTGGTGTTACTTGTTTGGTTTACTTGGAGGTCACTTGTTTGGTTACTTGTGGTTACTTGTCAGTTACATGAGGTTTTCTTGTTGGTTACTTGGTGTTACCATGTTGGTTGCTTACTGGTCACTGTTGGTTACTTTTGGGTACGTGTGGTACTTGTTGTTACTTGTGTAACTTGTTGGTTCTGTGGTCACTTGTTGGTTTACATGTTGGTGTACTTACTGTTCTTGTTGTCACTTGTTGGTCCACTTGTTGGTTACTTGTTGGATACTTGCTGGTTACATTGTTGAATGTTGGTTACTTTGTTGGCATCCTCTTGGTGTCCTGCTAAGCTGCACTTTCTACACTAACGAGCTATTATAAAATCACAAACCCAAACCCCTGTTTTAACAGAGACTTGAGAAAAGCCTGTTTCCCCACCACCCGACCTCAAGTTATTGCGGGTCTCCTCAACCCGCTGGACTGTCCCACACCATATGAAAAAGCAAAACAACCGCAAACGGGGACGAGCAGTACCGCCTGTCAGGGAGGGGACGAGATGGCTTCGTGTGATCGAACGGTGGCCCACAAAGAAGGGGAAGGGCTCTTCGTGGACTGTGGTATTGACAAGGTACACTTCAGAAGTGGGTTTAATTTTCAGTAGGGTGGAGCTTGGATTCTGGTTAGGGTATACACTACACGTGTTTTTACCGATCTCGTGGTGCTTGAATCTAAAATAATATGATGTTAATATAATAATTATTACCCACATCATTAATTCAGAGGTACAGAGTGGACAAGGAACTAACTTCCTGGAATGAGAGTCACAGTTAAAATGGATGATTACGAAGGTGTGCCGCTTATCTTTATCTAGCTTTAATCCTATCAGTAGTATTTCACTCCCCATCACCATATCCAGCCCCCCCCTTCTAAAAACACCCCAGGGCCCAGGTAACAAGCACTACCAAGGTACAGGCAGTATCACCGGACTCACCTCGACAGGAACGGGGACCTACTGGGGCTTACAGGGTTCGTGTAGCAGATTCCTCAGTGCTACCGTTCACTGAGTGCAGCTACAAGGGGGGTTACGATGCTCACTGTGGGCACCTCTGATAAAGGGGACCAGTCGATGACGTTCAAACATTACCGGACATTTCAGGTGGGGGGCCTTTTGGTTGGTTTTACCATAGTTACACTACTAGGTTTCTTTGGTATTTTCATGCTCCATTACCTTTTTTGTTTGTTCTTTGGTATTCAGTGCCCATTACTTTTTTGGTGGTTCTTTCTCGTGCATTTTTTTCATAGATGAATTTTAAGAAAATTAAGTACCTTACTTCACAACAAGACTTTGTGTGCCACAACTTTACAACAAATATCCCCCAAATTGCAGACATGTTTTGATTCCTGGTGGATTACAAGGTCTAGAACCAGTTAATTGAGTCTGATGAGTCCCTTAAGGAAACAGACCCCAGAACTCTGTTCGACTACTATTCATACCTTCCTAACCAGGAAGTAGGACGATCCGCACTGAGGGTTTGTAATTTGTTAAGTTTACTACCAGGGAAGTAGGACTTCCGCACTGAGGGTTTTGTAATTTTGTTAAGTTACCTACCAGGGACGTAGACTATCCGCACTGAGAGTTTGTAAATTTGTTAGTTTACTACAGGGAAGTAGGACTATCCGCACTGAGGTTTGTAAATTTGGTTAAGTGTACTACCAGGGAAGTAGCCTATCCGCACTGAGGTTTGTAATTTGTTAAGTTTACTACCAAGGGAAGTACGACTATCCACTGCAGGTTTGTAATTTTGGTAAGTTTACTACCAGGGAAGAGGACTATCCGCACTGAGGTTTGTAATTTTGGTTTAAAGTTTACTACCAGGGAAGTAGACACTATCCCGCACGAGGTTTGGAATTTGTTAAGTTTACCTACCAGGAAGTAGACTATCCGCACTGAGTTTGTAATTTGTTAAGTTTTACTACCAGTGGAAGTAGGGACTAGCCGCACTGAGGCATTGAAATTTGTTAATTTACTACCAGGGAAGGAGTACTATCCGACGAGAGGTCTGTAATTTGTTTAAGTTTACTAGCCAGGGAAGTAGGACAATACCGCACTGAGGTTTTGATTGTTAAGTTGTACCACCAGGGAATAGGACTATCCGCACTGAGGTTTGTAATTTGTTAAGTTTACTACCAGGGAAGTAGGACTATCCGCACTGAGTTTGTAATTTTGTAAGTTTACTACCAGGGAAGTAGGACTATCCGCACAGGTCTGTAATTTGTTTTTAAGTTTACTACCCGGGAAGTAGGACTTTCCGCACTGAGTTTGTGAGTTGTTAAGTTTTACCACCAGGGCAGTAGGACTATCCGCACTGAGGTTTGAAATTTGTAAGTTTACTACCAGGGAAGTAGGACTATCCGCACTGTAGGATTGTTATTTGTTAAGGTTTACTACCAGGGAAGTAGGACAATCCGCACTGAGGTTTGTTAGTTGTTAAGTTTACTACCAGGGCAGTAGGACTATCGCACTGAGGTTTGTAATTTGCGAAGTTTACTACCAGGGGAAGTAGACGATCCGCACTGAGTTTGTAATTTGGTTAAGTTTAACTACCAGGGAAGTAGACTACCGCTCGAGGTTTGTAAGTTGTTAAGTTTCTACCAGGAAGTAGGACTCATCCGCTGCGTTTTGTACTTTGTTAAGTTTACGACCAGGGAAGTAGGACCTATCCCGCACTGAGGTTTGTACTTAGTTGTTTAAGTTTACTACCAGGGCAGTAGGACTAACCGCACTGAGGGTTGTAAATGTAAGTATAACTCGCCAGGGAAGTAGGGACTATTCGCTCTGAGTTGTAATTGTTAAGTTTACTACCAGGGCAGTAGGACTATCCGCACTGAGGTTTGTAATTTGTTTAAGTTTACTACCAGGAAGTAGGACTATCCGCACTGAGGTTTGTAATTGGTAAGTTTACTACCAGGCAGTAGGACTATCCGCACTGCGGTCTGTAATTTGTTAAGTTTTTACTACCAGGAAGTAGGACAAATCCGCACTGATGTTTGTTATTGTTAAGTTTACTACCAGGCAGTAGGACTATTCGCACTGAGTTTTGGGATAAATTGCAAAGTTACTACCCGGGAAGTAGGACAATCCGCACGAGGTTAGTAATTTGTTTAGTTACTACCAAGGGAGGTAGGACTATCAGCACTGAGGTTTGTAATTTGTTAAGTTTACTACCAGGGAAGTAGGACTATCCGCACTGAGGTTTGTATTTTGTTTAAGTTACTACCAGGGAGAAAGGTCTATCCGCACTGACGGTTTGTTATTTGGTTTAAGTTTACTACCAGGGAAGTAGGACCTCCGCAACAGAGGTTTGTTCTATGTTAAGTTACTATCCAGGGCAGTAGGACTATCCGCACTGAGGTTTGGTAATTTGCTAGTTTAAAAAAAAACTACAGGAGTAGGACTATCCGCACAGCGGTTTGTAATATGTTAAGTTTACTAACCAGGGAAGTAGGACTATCCGCACTGAGGTTTTATTTGTTAAGTTTACTACCAGGAAGGATAGGACTATCCGCACTGAGGTTTTTGTAATTGAGTTAAAGTTACTACCAGGGAAGTAGGACTATCCGCACTGAGGTTTGTAATATGTTAAGTTTTCTACCGAGGGCGTGGACTATCCGCACTGAGGTTTGTCTTTGATAAGTTTACTACCAGGAAGTAGACTATTCCGCACTGAGGTTTGTAATTTTTTTAAGTTGTACTACCCAGGGCATAGGCCTATCCGCACTGAGGTTTGTAATTTGTTAAGTTTGATAACTGTGAATAGTTTGAGGAGGTTTAGTTAGATTTAGTTAGATTACAGATAATCTGAAAGATTAATGTGACTGATCAGCGTAAACAGCGTAGTTGAGAGAAATCCAATTAAGAAATGTTCAGATTATTTTCTACGCTTTTATTTATTTACTTTATAAAGTACCTCCTAAATCGTTAATTCTCAGAGGCCATTAATGATTACCTGACCGGTTTGCGGAAACAACAAATCCGACAATCGGCATGGACTGAAAGCTAAAATTTGACAGTCAAATTGTGAAGTCTTAGAGAATTCTAGGAACGACCAGTGACAAAGCAATGCAGATTTTCTTGGGCTTTCAAGGACTCCAAAGGGAGTGGTGGGGGCAAAAATCAAAAGTTTGCTTACCCTAATATCTCCCGTAGTGGTCTGCTTTTTGATACCGCCGAGTTACTCACAGTTTAGGCAGGAGCGGGATGTTCAGTAATATTTAATGTTTTTAGTTTGTTCCATAATCCTCAGTTTGGTAGAATACACTTATTATAACAGACAGGAATTAGGGTTTGGTTCTAATTTATTTTTCATAATAAAATGGTGTTATAGATAAATTGGTGTGGTTTACTATATTAGCTAGGTTTTTAAAGAATATATCTTATAACATACTGTCCGTTTTATTAATATATTATTATTTTAAATATTTTATCT
Organism: Bolinopsis microptera; assembly: GCF_026151205.1. NCBI lineage: Eukaryota > Metazoa > Ctenophora > Tentaculata > Lobata > Bolinopsidae > Bolinopsis > Bolinopsis microptera. The sequence goes on along the minus strand of NC_087080.1, from coordinate 705,220 downwards.
TATTAGTACTTGTATTATAGAAGCACGCCTACTGGTTAAATAGCTGTCCTCTAAAATTAATAAATTTTAACATCCTCCATGTAACTGCAATTGTTTAAAATGTTGCCGCCCGAATGTTCAATTAACCAACAGCTATCATTATCTGGAAGCATAAAAGATGACCACAGAAATAATAAACGTATAGAAGTTAGCGGATTTCATACAACCGAAACCGGAAAGTTATGCCTGTCACTGACTGTGCCGGAGCCTCAAACAGATTTCATACCAGGTCCGTACATTGTAAGTCTTTGTTTCTTATAGATATTTGCTCTGGTTTTTAAGTTCAATGAGTTTAAATGAATTTCAATTCCAAAGGTTGATATTAAAGAAGAAGAGATTTTTGAAGTAGGAGCTTTTCTGCGTCCCTCACCGAAATTTTGACCAGTGCTGTGACCAATCAGTCACGAGGTCGGTTGAGAAAGTGACACCAGTCGCATCAAGGTACTGGAACAGTATATCCGGAGAAACACTTTGATGCAAGAAAATTTTTGAATATTCCTACCGTAGGACATACTCGAATTTTAGCTTTTCACACCCCAAATTTCACGTTTTCACTGATATAGCATTGTCACTAAGGATGGCAAAAACCGTACGATCGAGGTAAAACGGTATTCCCAAAGAAATCTTTGATAAACTGAAAAACCATCAGAAAGAATGTAATTTTGTTGAGTTCCCAATATATTTGCCCTTAAAAAAAATTTAAAATGTTCGTTTAACTTTCCATAGGCTAGCGAGGACGTGAATACGAACAAGTAGACATTGACGAACACAGTGCCGTTCTCAGACGAGAAACTAATGTAGGTATGAATTGTGGCTGAAACGCCAATAAATGTTCTAGCTGTTGCAGAGTATATATCGCGGCACAACCATTGCGAGTGTTGCAACTTCTTCGTTATTTAAGTTCCACATTGTCTTTTGTGTAAATTTGGCCTTTCATATTTTGTTTCTACCCCGACCCATTCTGGCCCTCATCTTTATCTTTTATTTTTTTCCCCTTAAAACCCCTCGACCATGCCTGGGTAACATCCTGGGTAACATCTTGGTAACATCCTGATTCCTGGCATGTTTCAAACAAAGATTGCCCCCAGGGATGGATGGCCCGCTAGTTGACAAGGACCAGTACCCGAGATCAGATATAGACGTTGTAGCAGTGCGGACTGCCAGACAGCAAGTAATCAGACTTACTAACGATATGCGGGGTGTCATGGGACGTATTGAGAGGGCGCTCTACAAACTACACGAACTAGCTCCTCCAAACCAGGTTAGAAAATTAACTGTATTAAGAATTACTAACTACCCAACCTTACAACCTACTCTCCCCAGCAAATTTAAAACTTTTTTACCGTTTTCAGTCCAAAATTTCTGACTGACGAAAATGGCATTAAAATCTAATATATTTAGTATGGATGTGGGGCGTGAGCAGGAGTGTAGGAATGATTAACTTCACGAGGGGGCCAAAATCTTAAAGTTTTTCTAATTTAGCACGCACTTTGGCCACAGCCTGGATTTCAAAAACAGCAAAACTTTCAGCGTGAGCCATGCCTGTTAAAAGTTGTACGTTTATAGCAGTATGGCCTAAGTGAAGGCTGCATCTTGTCCAAATTCTTTTGGCAGATGGATACTATTACCAATGGCAACATTTTTTTAATGATTACTGATGACGACTACTCTAAGACAGACGACACTGCGAAGAGTGTGACGAATTGGACATTTTTATTGTTTTTTTCTGAATCTGGTGTAGTATCATTGTATCATTGCTTCATTGGCTTTATTGAATTAATGATGAATGGCCAAAACAATAAGTTCGAATAGAAATGCTTACGTTTAAACTGATAATCAGGTTCCTAGTCGGAATTATGTTCGCGCTTCGGAATTCAGTGTCTATCGGAATCTCTTGCGCAATCTTTCCTAATTAGGGTTGAAATTCAGTGCTATTGTACCGGCCATTTGATTGTAACAGGCTTTTCGTGATTGAGAATATATTTCCTTATGTACAGCTAACTCTATTATTAAGTCTTTAAAATCACGATGTAAAGTATCTGACTAATTGTTATTAATAGATTATGTTACTTAAGAGTATTACGCGGCCCTGAGAGTATTTAATACATGAGAATATGTGTTAGGTATTGAATGTAATATTTCTGTGTGGACAGCATAATCTTTAGCCTATGATAATTCAATAAAGTAGATCTTAACTTGATTTGCGTTGCATTGTTCAATCTATCCAGTTTATTTCGTGACTTGTCTTGTTGACAGTTTCCTCTTTAACTTTATATGGATAGTTATAGAACACCTGTTATGTTATGAACACCTCCCTATCCAAAAACTTAGAACTTTAAAACCGTATGGTATTAACTCATGTGATCCTTATGGTGTGCCTCTCTTAGTCTTATTTGAAAATAAACCTTTTGATAGTGGTCCCTAAATTATTGTATCCTCTATGCATGGACTAGTATATTCACTACTAGTTGGGGCCTCACAACCCCCCACACCCGAGTGCTTTTCATCCTTTTGTAAATTAGAGTTACTATTTTTCATGGTTTTATTGGAGTTTTAACCCCTTTCTTATATTTATAGGTACTGATGATGGGCGAAAATATTTTACCGATGCTTTAAAGAATTTTTTGGAAACTTTTGGAACTCATTCGTTGTTTGATCTGGATAGTTATAGACTATCGTTATAACTTGTATGTTGGTAGTAACTCACTAGTAACTCACTAGAACTCACTAGAATTACAATACTTTACCGACTACTGCACATTCTGTGGCCATCGTGTAACGTTTTAATTTCGGAAGGGAGGACCTTACGTTCTATGTGAATCTAACACAAGTAATTCAGTGTAATGGATCAGTATCATCTATATCAACGGAACGGAAAAGAGATCTTCGACAAATACTGTTCGTCAACAGAAAATCGGCCTGTAATGCTTCCTAGAGCCCCTAATCAAAAGTATATCGACGTTTACCCCGAAGAAGGTGAACCAGGACCAAGTTTCGCTCAAGATATCCAGCAGCAGTTAAACTACGAGGCAGAAGTAGTTGTTTATAGATCTCTACAGGATTCTGATGAAAATATTATAGTTCTCCACAATTTTCAGTTCACACATCACCAATATCGGTTGTGTGACAAAAAGCATGTGAGGAAAGGTTGTCGGAAATGTAAAAGCGCTTCCAATGTTGATGGTGAATGTGACTTTTTGGTAATTGGTGAAACTTTCTTCGTTTTGATTGAAGTGAAGAATATAAAAAATAATCTTCCAGAGGGGAAAAAAAGACAAAGTTGAACAGTCGCGAATATTGTCAGGGACATTCAACAAATCAGTCCAACAAAGAAAGAAAACGACCCAGCTTATTAAAGCAATAGGGAAACGCTCAAAAGTGCTACAGTTCACTGCTTATCCTGGGTTCAGCAAAGAATTTCACGAAGAATTTCCATTGAAGCCTAACGAGATTGACACCATAATCTTCAAGGACGATTTAAACAATTTCGGCACTTGGTGGGAAAAGAATGTGAAAGAGAAGAATGTGAAAGATTTCGTATTGGATGAACATATGTATGCAGGATTTCGCTCTAAACATGAGAAAATTCGGAACATGCTCCTCGCTATTTGGTGCACCGAGAAAGATAACTGTGATCAATCTAAGTGCAGCTTAGGAAGGTGCATACTAGATATCGACGAGAAGTTACGTAGTGGGAAGTTTGTATACAGGAACAATAATCCTAATGTTGTATCAGCACCAGATGATATCATCAGAGAGTGCCTAGGGGTGGACAATTTGACAAAGCAGCAACATGATTTATATACTTCTGAGGAAAATTGTGTACTTATTGAAGGGCCTGCGGGGGCAGGTAAAAGTGTTGTATTGATTGCTAAAGCTATACAACTAGCCAAGTCAAGTGACAACAATAAAGTGATATTTTTTTCTTTTATACAACGATTACGGTTACCAACCATTTATGAGAAAACTTTTGAAAAAGCGCAAATACGTTTTCATACAATAAACATGATAAAACATGGTAGGATAAACTGTCTAAACGTATCTGAGCTTATTGATATTATATCTAACGTTGATAGTGAAGTTAAGGTTATTTTGGTGCAAGGAATGCATTGTGAAATGATTTTAGATACTACATTACAGTCGATCATAACCATAATCAGTAATCTGGAGGATGAATATAATGTTTTTATAGACGATTTCCAGTGTATCTATAATGACTTTGTTAGACCATCATCAGCTTCAGGTGGTCCGGGCAACGATATTAGGAGTATTTTGGTTGCGCATTTTAAAGACAATTTTCTTGTAGCCCTAATGTATGATGTGGTTATGTTATCTGCATGTTGTAAATACGTATGGTTGGCCGTAGATTTCTTGCAAAGCCTCCCATACATGGACGGGGAGAAATATGACATGCGTGGAATTCGTTTTTTAGTTGAATCTGCACTTTTTGATGGATGGTTAATATGTCATTTGCCATCGAATTTAAGAAATACGTGCGATTTGTCGAATGTATTATCCATTTTGAGAAATAATCGTTGCACTGAAGGTGCACCATGTCCAACCGGGATACATGATATTCCAGCTCAAGTCAAAGGACATTCATTCATGGACCAAGGACTTCCTTCTTTGTTTTAAGAAATTTCAACCTAGATTCGATTATTAGTTGTTTATACAAAGAACTGAAAAAAGTTAGTCACGATGGAATATTGAATTTGCCGGATGCGGATGTTTGTGCTATTTCTAATTTCCCTCAAATTTCTGAAATTTTTAACTGTTGTAGAGTAATCTTTCAACGATTTGCTTATTCAGCTGAATGGCCAGCTGTTATTGTATTGCATGAAATGAGCGATAAAATTAATCCTATGGATATAGTTTCGCTGAACTTATCAATGTCTCGAGCTAGAGTATATTGCTCTGTTATATTATTTCCTAAAGATGGTGAACAATTAAATGATTATTATTTAGATACATTTTTGGACAAGCTAAAAGGGCATGCTTCGATAACAGAATGCTCTTAAACTTTAATACGAATATCAATGTATAGCTATACTCTAGCTATACTCTATTTTCGCAAGAGTGAAATTCTTAAAAGATTGCAGAAAGACTGCATACAGAGTTTTCGTATCCTGTCAAGCCCCCACTTCCAATGGACATACTGTTAGTTCTTAAATCTTACGTCTTCCAACACTGTGTACTTACAAACGCTTTGTGCATGTATCGAAACCACGATCCGGTGCACCTATAGATTAATCAGTATTTGAAATTGGCTCATTTATGGACATTTTTGTTTGTGTTAATCTTTTAATGATGAATATCTAAAGTTGAGTAATTTGTTTTGTAGGTTTTACAAATTTGGGAATCAGGCTTTTTTTAACGGTTCGCCTTAATTCGCCTAAATTCTTAAAACTGAGAAAATCAAGCCGGTAATCACACTATATAATGACAACACTATATAATGACAAGCACTTTATAATGACAGCTGATCTTTGTCATAATATAGTCTGCAAAACGGACTATATAATGACAACACTATATAATGACAAGTTTATCTTATATCGACTTTTCCTTACTTGTAGAATATTACTAAACCAAATAATCTTATTTAAGTAAAATAGAAATATAGTACAATCGAAATATCATAAAATCCCAATATCGTAAAACCGATAATATCAATAATCAAATGTCGAGGGGGGGGGGCCAAGTGGATATTTGTAGATATTTGGATAATGTCATCCACTTTTTTCGTGAATTATCCATTACAATAATCTACAAATATCTACATTTATCTACAAAAAATGTATATCTCAAATATGTGCCCAGAAATTCTACTGAATTTTTGGAGATAAATGTATAAATTTGTAGAATTTGTAGAATTTTCGTGAATTATCCATTGACAATAATCTACAAATATCTACATTTATCTACAAAAAATGTAATCTCAAATATGTGCCCAGAAATTCGACTGAATTTTTGGAGATAAATGTATAAATTTGTAGAATGTCATCCACTTTTTTCGTGGATTATCCACTCTACATTAATCTACAAATATCTACAAATATCCACTTGGCCCCCCCCCCCCCTGTCGAATTCATAGTGCAGCAGAAACAGCAGAGAGATAATCGATGACTTCGTACTCCTGGTTATCGTAGACTTGCACGAAGGATTCCAGAAGGGAGTCGTACCTTATCCACTTGGCTGCTCTCTGGGGTGTAGGTCTTCTCATCAGTCTTTCCGTGATCTTCTGGTCTGTTAGTTCTTGCTCTAGTTTGAGGGCTTCAAGGAATTTCCAGGTGGTAGGATTTGAACACTGGAAGTCCTGAACTTCAGCAACGATCCGTTTAGTTGATGTGTCCGATGCCGCTGCACGTTCCTTCATCATCTTCTTAGAGCGATGGACCAGGATCTCTGCTCTTTGTTCATCGTGGTTGTGGTTCGGAGAGTTCTTTACTGTCTGTTCATGAAGCACCAGACGAGCCAGACAGGAACAACACAGATCCAGTAGGTCTTCGTGACTCCGTCAGTTCCGTTCCTCTTTCTGTTTAAGGTGTAGCGTTGACCATCCACGAGAGCGTTGTCCTTTCCTCGTTTACCAGTAGTGTATTCAACACCAACGAGCTCCAACAAGTACTCATGTTTCCACTTGAGTACTTGGATCACAGCTTGCCTTAAAATATTTGAGATGACGGATCAGCTAGTGATGATCTGTGGCACGTTCGATGTTACGCGACCTTACCATTTGAAGGCATGGGTCACATCCTTTTAGGTAAATTTGCAGCCGTCATTATATAGTGTGCAAAACGCACTTTATAATGACAGGACTATATAGTGATAAGTCATTATAAAGTGCTTGTCATTATATAGTTTTGTCATTATATAGTGCGGGAATCAAGCCATAAAAACTCAAATTTTTCTCTCAGCCAAATTTGAAAACTTTTATCAAACACGATTGATACCAACCAAAAGATCTTGCCAGCCTTTTAACATATTAAAGTAATTAAAATGTTTTACCTTACAAAGTACAAACTGATTAGCCTTTACAAACTGATCAGCCCAACATTACTGTATTGTATGTGTACATTGTACTATTTGTAAACGTTTCAAATCAATTAAATCAGCTTCAATTGTGTAAAGAACAAAAACAAAACCATATACGGGTACTTAGTTGAAACAAATTGAATTCGCCGCTCTTGAAAAAATACGTGAGTTGCCCAATTACAAATCTTATGCATCTTTCACAACTAGCGTCTATCATGATAATACCTAAGTCTGCGCGAAAATCTCAGTGAATTGTCGGGAAGTAAGTAGCGCACCCCCCCCCCCCCCCCCCCCCCCCCCTTTCATCAACAACAATGCAGTGTCAATGTTCATTACCCTAACAGTTTAACATAATCTGTAACCACCCTCTATCTAGAGTGAGGGTACCGAAACAAGAGAGCGAGTATTACCCCCAACAAGACCCCCCTTCCTACGGGTACACGGAGTGATTCCCAACTCTCCCGCGCATTCTAGTGGACTTAGGGACGAGGATACTATCTGCCAGATAGGATCTCTTCACAGAGACAACTTTACTAGTGAGTATCTTATATTTATATAGTGCGCAACTGTTATTTGCTTTACTAGTGAGTATCTTAGTAAATACTTGCGTTTTTACCTTTTTAGTTTATATCTACCATATTAGTAAATCTTCGATTATTTATTTTTATCTCTCTCTCAATTAATAATAATCACTGAATTTGAATTTTACACCTTATTTATCCATTCAAGCAGGGCCGTGAATTTAGATCTCAACCTTTCACGGCTGTAATCTCCCTTGTACTCAAAACCCCACTTTCAGATCTTGGAGATGTAGCGGAGGTGGTTAAACTTAGTGTTAACAAAGCTGTACCCGTAAAACTTATCAGAGGTGGAACTCCTAAGACGATCGCACTGAAACCCCGTCCTTGGCAGGGCCGGGGCGTGCTCGGGTGCAATGTAGCTGAACTTACTGTTGAGATTTGAGTTAGAAACTATCTTAGAGGACGCTCAACTCAAAACATTTCATACTGAGAACAATTTGTATTTATTTTGTTGACGGTATTCCGTGAAGGTTTTTGTATTCAGAAAGCTTATGTATCCTATTTAATGGAGAAACACATTTTATTTATTCCAGAGAATTGATAATTAGTGAATTAATTAATTAATTAATTACAATTATAATTATAATTATAATCATTAGTCTGGTACAGTGGTGTATTTTTCTTCTGTTACATTTTTGATTCTCGCAATTCCGAAATGCATTTCTAATACTTAAATACCGATAAATTCTGATAAATTGTGGTTCAACGAACCTAATGCTCATTGCTCAATCTTCATATCACTGTTGTTAATCCTCTACTTCTGATTTATGTATTGATTAAATTTGTTAATTAATAATTAACGTATTAAATTTAATTAATGTAGGATGAGGTTGGTTGGTCTGACAGGGGGTATAGCGTCCGGAAAAACTTCCGTAGCTAGTGTTCTCAAGGAACACGGAGTGGCTGTTCTCTCTTGTGATGCTGCCGCTAAACAAGGTTAGTTCAGGATGAAGTCACGTTGGTCCAGGTCACGTGGGTCTTTTTGGGGCAAATTAGGTGTTAAGTGTAAAGACTTAAGAATTAGATGAGCTTTGAGGGTAACCGTCTTCTAGCCCCAGAATCTTGTGCCCCAGAACAATGTGCCTCAGAACCTTGTGCCCCAGAACCTTGTGCTCCAGAACCTTGTGCCCCAGAACCTTGTGCCCCAGAACTTTGTGCCCCAGAACCTTGTGTCCCAGAACCTTTTGCCCCAGAACTTTGTGCCTCAGAACTTTGTGCCCCAGAACCTTGTGCCCCAGAACTTTGTGTCCCATAACCTTGTGCCCCAGAACTTTGTGCCTCAGAACTTTGTGCCCCAGAACCTTGTGCCCCAGAACTTTGTGCCCCAGAACATTGTGCCCCAGAACCTTGTGCCCCAGAACCTTGTGCCCCAGAACTTTGTGCCCCAGAACCTTGTGCTCCAGAACTTTGTGCCCCAGAACATTGTGCCCCAGAACTTTGTGCCCCAGAACATTGTGCCCCAGAACCTTGTGCCCCAGAACCTTGTGCCCCAGAACTTTGTGTCCCAGAACCTTGTGCCCCAGAACTTTGTGCCTCAGAACCTTGTGCCTCAGAACCTTGTGCCCCAGAACCTTGTGCCCCAGAACCTTGTGCCCCAGAACCTTGTGCTCCAGAACCATGTACCCAAGAGCCTTGTGCCCCAGAACCTTGTGCCCCAGAACCTTGTGCCCCAGAACCTTGTGCCTCAGAACCATGTGCCCCAGAACCTTGTGCCCCAGAACCTTGTGCTCCAGAACCTTGTGCCCAAGAACCTTGTGCCCCAGAACCTTGTGCTCCAGAACCTTGTGCTCCAGAACCTTGTGCTCCAGAACCTTGTGCCCCAGAACCTTGTGCCTTAGAACCTTGTGCTCCACTAGTGTTACAAGATTAAGTAAATATAATTTGGGTTGTTGTTAAGATAAGCTGGGGCAGGACGTCGTGAACCAATTTATTTCATTTGTTTTTGCTCCATAGTAACCATGCATAGTAACCATAGTAACTTCATTTGTTTTCTCCATACGATAATTTTAGCTCATTTTTTTCAGTGGTCGAACAAGGGTGTCCTGGCTACAAGAAGGTTATTGCTAAGTTTGGGGAAGCTATTCTCCTTCCTTCCGGGGAAATAGATCGAGTTAAACTGGGTTAGTGAAATTTAAAATTTTGCTTAATTAAGTTAATTTTGTAAGAGAATTAAGTTAGGGCTTTTGTTTCGTGAGAGAATTAAGTTAGGGCTTTTGTTTCGTGATAGAATTAAGTTAGGGCTTTTGTTTCGTGAGAGAATTAAGTTAGGGCTTTTGTTTCGTGAGAGAATTAAGTTAGGGCTTTTGTTTCGTGAGAGAATTAAGTTAGGGCTTTTGTTTCGTGAGAGAATTAAGTTATGGCTTTTGTTTCGTGAGAGAATTAAGTTAGGGCTTTTGAAATAGCTAAATTTCAATGGAGAAGCATAAATATAAATAAAGCAACCATTGTCTGGAGCTTTCTCAATTTAGTTTGATTTGATTAAGCTTTGGACAATTTGTAATTTGACACTGACAATCAAATACTCAATTATATTATTAAGTTCACTTGATTGATATTGAATGATTTAGGAACAGAAATAAATAACTACTAATAGGCCCTCAAAACACCACATTAACACTGTACCAAATAGATCTGTGCCCCCAAAATTTCAAAAACGTAAAATGATGAAAACTACTGGCAATGCTCAAACTACGCCTTTAGCCAACAACTAACAATATTTAAGTACCATCCAACCCTAAAGTCTTCTTCCACCCACACCGTACCCATCACTGCAAACGAACCACCTATTCTTTGATCATTTTCTCCAGCAGAGGCAAGCTAGCTGTAAGCTCAGGAATGTTTTTCTCGCATCTCTTGGTGTCAATAACCAGACGTTTGAGAAGGAGATCCTTCTCGAAGAGCTCCTTCCTGCAGCTCAGTCTAGTGTTGATACAGTTAGCCTCGTTCTTTAGAAGCGCCTCTCTTCCTTTCTGGACCTTATTTTCCCAGGTCTTCACCTGGAAGTTACATTTAGATTTAATGTTGTCCAGTCTGTTCATTTCGGTTTCGTAGATCTTCTGGGTCTCCTCCCTTTCGTTTTTATTGTGCTCCACTTCAGCCTTGAGCTCCTCGATTTGCAATTTGTGGATCTCAACTGGGTCACATTTCTTCTCAATGTTCACTTTCTTGGTGCACAACTTAGACTCCTGGAACTGGAGTTTCTGCTTGTTACGTCTCTGAACGTCATAGTCTTCTTCCTGTGCCTTCTTCTTCTGCTCATGTTCCGTCTTCAGAGAGACAACTGTACATTCCAGCTGAGAATTTTTAGTCATGAGAGCAGCTGCCTCCTCCTTCAGAGCTTCCACATCTAGCTGCAACTTCTCAATCTCCGCTTCTGCTGTTCGTGAATCCTCGATAATCTTGGTGCGGGTGTCCTCGGTCAGACGATCAACGGCTCTTTTTTCCAGTCTCAGCTCTTCATGCTTGATTTTCAGTTGGTCCAGTTCGCAAGACATGTTTTTAGAGTGTTTCCTACAAAGTGTTGCATTAATCAAAATGTGGTTTGGAAATTAGTATTACAGGAAAAATTGTCAAACGTTGCTAAAAATTGCCTAAAAATTGCCAAAAATTGCTAAATAAAGGTTTTGAAATAAAAATTCTAAACAGAAATATACGTTTATATTCTGACAAATTGACTGAGTAATGGTACACGTGTCAGCGGGAAGTATTTATACTCACTCTAGTTAATCAGCTTGATTGTTAGTTATCATTCCTCCAATCGCGCTTTCCCTCCATTTATCTGCAATTATTTTTTTAATGAGAGCAGAAACTTCCACCAAACTTAAAATTCAATGTAATTAAAGTTCCCAATCCTTATATTAATCCTATTTTTTTCTAATTTGATAATCAGTACATTAATTGCTTGTCCATTAATTTAATAATTGAAAATTTGCGATAAGAATTAACACGAAACATTGCTTATTAAAATATGGTATTTTGTATTAATATTATTGGGCCAATTTGTGGGACTGCAATATCGAATTACGTCATAAGATTATGTAAATCGTGCCTTAACACAATTGGTTAAGGTTTTGAGAGGAGAGCTATATTTTTGTCAGACACGTCACAGCTGCGCTTTTCCAATCAGTATCCTGCTGCAACCAAGTAAATCACACAATCTTCACGTCAAAACAAATAGGGCTCACCTCAGAGGTGGGTAAGGTGAGGGAGTTCAGGGAGGTCAGGAAGGTGGGGAAGTTGGGGGAGGTGAGTCACCTCCCCACCACTACCCAATCTATTAAAATAGCTAAAGTTAACTTGATTGACAGTAGATAAGTCTTATATGTACGTACAATTAACTGGTTACACTTACTATTAAGTATTAGGGCTCCTGTCTAGAAAGGGCCAGCTCCAATGACCGATATAGCTCTAGACTCAGATTATCTTGAATTCAATTGTGAGCATTGCATTGCCACTATGAAACCATTTTCGCGCATGTAAATTTATTTTTCAAGTGGTATTGAGTTTACATTTGATATGAGTAGGAGAGTAATGTAATTGTGTAATACATAATTACTAATTCGTTATAATACACAATTAGTTATGATACATAATTAGTTATGATAAATAATTAGCGCAAAATTCAAAATACTTTTAACTCGAGTATTACTATTATTTTGCTGTAATCTTAAACGTCAAATTATAATATTTTGAGCTAAAATTGAGCCTTCTGAACGACTTCTGATGAGTCTGTAAATGAAATAAATAAAATACGCGGGGTTGCTTGCCAGCATTTTGATCTATCGCTGTTTTCAGGTGATTTGGTGTTTAATGATGCAGAAACCAGGTAACCAGGTAACCAGGTAACCAGGTAACCAGGTAACCAGGTAACCAGGTAACCAGGTAACCAGGTATCACCTTTTTCAGGTGATTTGGTGTTTAATGATGCAGAAAACAGAGATGCTCTCAACAAATGTATCCATCCTGAGATTGCTAAGGTCATTAGACGTCACATCATCTGGCACTTTATCAAAGGTAGGCTCAGTTGGGCTCAGTTTATATTTACTAGCAGGTCTAACCTTGAAGTGGTGTCAAGACTCAAGAGACTAAAATAAGTATTACCTATTTAATTCGCGTTTTTGACAGCACGTCTTGGGGGTCCAAATTTTGGGCACTCAAATTATTATTCCTTGTCCAAGTTGTTATTTTTTTCATGCTGATTTGAAGGCCATTAAAGTATCTGAACCTGCGGGAAGGACACCGTTAAATGAACATTTGTTGGGTTATGCAAAAACTTAATATGTTTTTTACTTACTGGGAGAAGTTTTGTAACAGTTAAATGTTACTAATGTTATCCGATCCCCAGGAACGACGATAGTTGCTGTAGACATACCTCTTCTGTACGAGAGTTGCAACATTAATCCCTTCCTTCACTCCATTGTTGTTGTTTACTGGTGAGTTTCTTCTTTCTGCCAGGGATATAATTATTATGATTAACACCTCAACTGGTAAGAATGGTAGAGATTGATTCATACAATATAAACGGTTATAGGACACGTCCCAAAACCAAAATGATACGATAGTCGATACCTCCCCCAACGCATTTTTAAAACTTCTTATCGTTAAATCGAGTAAATAATATTCAGCACAGCCGAACAGCAAAAGGTAAGGCTGATGGACCGGAATGATCACTTTACCGAAGAGGAGGCTCAGGCTAGAGTAGACTCTCAGCTTTGTATTGAGGAGAAGAGAAAGAGGGGCGATCACGTGATTGATAATACCGGACTTTTCTCTGAAACTGGTAAGATTATTGATAATACCGGACTTTTCTTTGAAACTGGTAAGATTATTGATAATACCGGACTTTTTTCTGAAACTGGTAAGATTATTGATAATACCGGACTTTTCTCCGGAACTGGTAAGATTATTGATAATACCGGACTTTTCTCTGAAACAGGTAAGATTATTGATAATACCGGACTTTTCTCTGAAACTGGTAAGATTATTGATAATACCGGACTTTTCTCCGGAACTGGTAAGATTATTGATAATACCGGACTTTTCTCTGAAACTGGTAAGATTATTGATAATACCGGACTTTTCTCTGAAACTGGTAAGATTATTGATAATACCGGACTTTTCTCTGAAACTGGTAAGATTATTGATAATACCGGACTTTTCTCTGAAACTGGTAAGATTATTGATAATACCGGACTTTTCTCCGAAACTGGTAAGATTATTGATAATACCGGACTTTTCTCTGAAACTGGTAAGATTATTGATAATACCGGACTTTTCTCTGAAACTGGTAAGATTATTGATAATACCGGACTTTTCTCTGAAACTGGTAAGATTATTGATAATACCGGACTTTTCTCTGAAACTGGTAAGATTATTGATAATACCGGACTTTTCTCCGAAACTGGTAAGATTATTGATAATACCGGACTTTTCTCTGAAACTGGTAAGATTATTGATAATACCGGACTTTTCTCTGAAACTGGTAAGATTATTGATAATACCGGACTTTTCTCTGAAACTGGTAAGATTATTGATAATACCGGACTTTTCTCCGAAACTGGTAAGATTATTGATAATACCGGACTTTTCTCTGAAACTAGTAAGATTATTGATAATACCGGACTTTTCTCTGAAACTGGTAAGATTATTGATAATACCGGACTTTTCTCCGGAACTGGTAAGATTATTGATAATACCGGACTTTTCTCTGAGACTGGTGAGATTATTGATAATACCGGACTTTTCTCCGAAACTGGTAAGATTATTGATAATACCGGACTTTTCTCTGAAACTGGTAAGATTATTGATAATACCGGACTTTTCTCTGAAACTGGTAAGATTATTGATAATACCGGACTTTTCTCCGGAACTGGTAAGATTATTGATAATACCGGACTTTTCTTTGAAACTGGTAAGATTATTGATAATACCGGACTTTTCTCTGAAACTGGTAAGATTATTGATAATACCGGACTTTTCTCTGAAACTGGTAAGATTATTGATAATACCGGACTTTTCTCCGGAACTGGTAAGATTATTGATAATACCGGACTTTTCTCTGAGACTGGTGAGATTATTGATAATACCGGACTTTTCTCCGAAACTGGTAAGATTATTGATAATACCGGACTTTTCTCTGAAACTGGTAAGATTATTGATAATACCGGACTTTTCTCTGAAACTGGTAAGATTATTGATAATACCGGACTTTTCTCTGAAACTGGTAAGATTATTGATAATACCGGACTTTTCTCTGAAACTGGTAAGATTATTGATAATACCGGACTTTTCTCCGAAACTGGTAAGATTATTGATAATACCGGACTTTTCTCTGAAACCGGTAAGATTATTGATAATACCGGAATTTTCTCTGAAACTGGTAAGATTATTTTGTGTGATGAGATTTTCGTGAATTTGGGTGATCTTTGATGTTGGCTATTTATCCATGACGAATCTATTATAGTGACAAATAGTGACATATGATTATGATGAGACCAAAATATTTGTATACCTTTAAGTTTAATAAATGTGTCGTCTATCCTACCGAAATGTAGATCCTGTCCTTCACCCCGCACAGCAACTTATCGTAATCAGTAGTCAATAACTAGACAGGGTTATTGAAAATTACAAAGAATAAAATGGCGTCTGGACTTGGGACCAGCTCATAGTACATTTCATTAATGCCCTCTGAAAACCATTCTGCTAGCTAAAAAATGATATTGTTAGGTAAAACGTACTGAAAATTAATGTGTTATCTTTCAGAGCGACAAGTTGCAGCACTGGTTCCCCACCTCAAAGATGGAATAGTTCCTATACAGAAGATAATACTTCTGGGCTTGTTTGCTTTGATTGTGTTCATAGTATGGTCTAAAATGTTTTAGGACATTGTGACAGTTTATGTTCTAATATGATAAGATTCTTTCGCAAAAAAATGTTTGCATGAAATGTTTGTATTTTGCTACTGGTCTAATTTGTTAACCGTTTTGAAGATCTGATTTTCGTTTTATGCGCATGTCTTGAGGTACTTTTTGAATAAAATTCTAATTTGTATTCACTTGATTAAATAATTTCAGAAAAACTTTTATCAATTAAAAAATACAGATTTAACAATTTATTCAAATATTATCCGGTAATTGGCCAATCCCTGTGCGCGGCGTTCTTTTCAAGCTTCTTGAACAATAGTCGCAACTAGATTTCGACCGTTCTCAGATATAAACCCTGACCTGGGTACCAGTGTACCAGTGTACCAGTTGCAAAACTAACGTTACAGAGTAGCTTAATGATTATATTAATTACGGATTTGATGTTTGAGAATATGCATATTTAAATTGGCTTGCTTATTGCTCCAACTAAATGATTTGAATTAAAGTAATTGTGTTCAGATCATATATAATTTATTTCGTAGTTCGTTTAAATATTAAACCTTCCTTTGATTCCTATATAATGATACTTTTGAAGTGTTTTCTGAGTTTCTGGTGGTTTATTGTTAATCGTTGTGTGGTATATATCAATAAATCTTCCTATGATTACTATATTATGATATAATTAAAGTTTTAATTTTTTCTGAATAGATTTGTTTTTGAGATCATGATTTAGTTGTTTGTTGCTGGATATTTTCACCTCACCCTTTAGAACCGCTCTGACGTGGTTAGTACCTGACACTTGTGTCAGTTACTAACCATATGGGCGGTATACAAGCACATTATTTCATTTCATTCGTAGTTGAACACATACAAATGGATAATATGACCAATGAATATGACTCGTTTTTGTGAATTTAAACATTTGCCCAAATTTTT